>NC_067115.1:23562245-23908948 GCF_021347895.1 Acanthochromis polyacanthus | reverse complement strand
AGACGAAAATATTCGGAGCTCGTCTCTTCCCTGCGCCTTCGGCCCATTTCGGCTCATCCCGCCGTGTTCTTCGGCTCATTTCGGCTCCTCCATTCGTGTTTGTAAACACCACCCGAATGGCCTGGTGGCTGCCGACTCTGAAGTCACGCTTCACTTTGTTGCATAAACACAAGACAAGATGCTGAAGACCGGTGTTTGGGAATTCTTCAGTTTAACTAAAGACTAAACGAAGGCAAAATGTGGACCCGGGAGACCAGATGAACGGATCCGACTTTTCGGGCTGTCTCCGCTGTCGCGCCGCCACACAAACCACACGAACGGATCCGAATATTTGGGCCGTTCGTCTGCCCCCCCCCCCGGTCAGATGTTACGGGGCGGAACGAATATCCGGATATTCGTCTTTAATGGGGCCCGAATATTCAGAGGCCAGAAACCACTATTCGGGCCAGCCCTACTTCATTCATTACGTTATTTTAAAAATGCTAAAAAAATAAAATAAACCATTTGCAGCGAATAATGACATTTTGTTGCCATTATGACATTTGTAAATGACAAAAACAATGTGTGCTCCTCAGTGCAACTGAGAAGCAATTACTGACTCCGTTGCAACCAACCATGAAATAACAAAAAATCTGGGACATTTTAGCTGAACTGGGCTGAACTGCAGGCTGTGTTTACACAGAGCAGATAGGACAGGGAAGAGAACACATTAAGAAGGTAAGTAGTAATATATCTATAGTGTATTGTAGAAGACCATTTTCAAATATATGTAACACCTATGGCACCTGGAAAAATGTTACACTAGTTAATTATAGTTTTTATTTTTGTAAAATAATCAAAGGAATTCCTCTTTTTGTTTTACATTTTTAAGATTTATGGCATTATAACATTGTTATGCTGCACAGTGCACTCTTTGGTTCTCTGTACTTCTCGCCATAGTTGTACGTCTTTTAATAAAAAACTTTAATATTGCAGTGAAAAATGAGCCTACGAAAATGATTCGAATTCAAAACACCAGACCAAAGACAACATCTGACAAAGGCTCATTCTCATCCACAAAACACAAATCATATGATTCCCTGTGGCTGCCAACATACAGGCTTCTCCTGTTGTGGGCCCTCGTAGCTGTACCACACTGGCAGTGTACCAGACCAACCAGACGCAGGAACAAAAAGGAGGAAGTAGACGAGCTAAGCAGAAGCAGCGGTTGAGCCACATCAGTGATGTCATGAATGTGAGATGCCTGAGCAGCTACTAAATCTGCAGTCTCACAGACACAGCTCCAGTCAAGTCCTGCTGCGTCTTGCCTCAGCATGAGGTGTGCTCGCTGTTCTTTTATCAAAACAATGCCTGCCTCTCATATGGTGCTGTGCTCTTTAACTGTAAGCTGCTCTGGATAAGTACGCCAGCTAACACCCCAGAGTGCAATAACTAGCTTTGACACAGTGACTTTTCTTTTGTGAAAAGACATAAAAACAGTAGCACGAGGTGGAAAGCTTTGAGATACTTTTAAAGGCTGTGAACAACACTGCAGCAATCAGAGGGTTAACGAGGACATTCCTGGGTGACATGCCAACAGCATAACTTTTATGAATTCTGTCTGTTACACATAATCTCCAGCAATGAGGGACAGAAATACTTTTGATCTTTGAGGTTTAGCGTTTTAGTTACCTCCTGAAAATACTGCTTATTTTCTAGGGATTTGCTGTCTGCGAAACTTAATGCAACTTAATGAATAGAGGCATTTTACAAACTTGAAACCAAAACAAAACTCAGGGTAAGAATCTACACCAGTGAAAAAAGCAACAACAAGTAGGTAGGAACACAGACTGGTTTTACTCAGGCCCTTCTCAATTCCTCCTTGGTAGCAGCTTTTCGCACGGCGCCGTGATTTCTTCCATCGTTTGTGTCCAAATTAAGTCAAGTACTGGGCCCTGTCAAATCACCAACAAAATGGACATAAGTCATTTTTGCATTACATTGCACAGCTATTTTTATTTCTCCCTCAACCCTCTTGAATGCTTAAAGAGATAGTAAGATGAGATAGTCAGGAAGATGAGAGCTGCAGGGAATCTTTAAATCTGTGGGTGAAACTTTTCAGGAAAAAGCTGTGTTGCTCTTGTAGGTTGTATGTTTGGAATTGGTCATAGCAGAATTAGTCTTTCTGGTTTCATCATTTATTTGAGTGATTTATCCCTTTAAGCAGAATTTCATTTTCTCATTCACTGCCTTTGTTTCTCACAGCAGCATCAAGACACCATGTTTTTCACCCTCTATAGCTTGTAGTGTCTACTTTCTTTTAATCATCCTGACATGAAGGCTGAGTCTGCTATATGTCCGCTAACAGCAGACTCTCTCTGTTTAACCTCACCCCTTTATTTACCCCTTCCTCTTGCTTCTGCTCTGAAACACTTAAACCAACAAATACACCGAGTCCTTACCAATGCCTCTCTTCTCTCTCCTTCATTGCCCTTTGTGTGCTTCTGTAATTAAAGATACTGAACAGCCACCACAAAAAGGAGGATGATTTGTTTTCTTTATCATGCTGGTCGAGCTTCTTCTTACTGTATTTTTAGCCCACCTACCCAGTTTCACTCCCACTTCTTTTTTGGCTGATATCTGCTTCTTAACTGCTCGCCATGATGATGTTACCACTCTTTTTTACTTATACAGTCACTCCCTTCCCAAATGCAGTTTAAGGCTGTCTGTAGCTGCAAACTGTGAACCACAAGCATGATCCAGCATGCAAAACATGAAATAGTGAATCAGACATAACTAATTAAATCTAATCCAGCTGGCAATGTTTTATTGATCATATTTTATTTAATTTTTCGATACTGAAGCTTAAGCAGAGTGCAACAGTAAAAATTAGCTCACACACAGAAGTAATACTGTCTGATAACGGAAAAAAATCATTTGTACTTGTTTGGATAACTGATTAATAATGTCAAGCAAAAACTATAAGACAAATATAATATTTTTCTATTGTAAATGTATTTGGGATTTGAACTCTTTGCAGGATAAAACAAGCAATCTGAAGTTGTTACAGTGGACTCTACCAGTGAATCATTCATAACACAATCATTTGCTGCAGCATGAAGGAAATGTACATTTTCCATCCGTTCTTGGATTTCTTATATTAAATTGTATACTTTTCTTAACCCCCTCTCCGATGCTTCCTTTTTTTAAGACTACTTGTAGCTGGTTAAAACATCTAACTTGGAGTTGTGACGTAGAGGAATGAAGGGAAGTTGACAGAAGATTTGCTTGTCAGAGGGCAGGCTTAGCTTTAGACACACAGAACATAGTATCTCTTACAGAGGAACGTTTACATGAGGCTGATCTCAGACAGGAAGGCAGTTGGACACAGCCTCAGGCACTGACCCACAGACTTGGCCTCTCACTGAGGAACTACACTGAAAAGGCTTGGTGTCCTTCACCAATCCAGAATTAAATAGAACTACTGTAGTGCTGACCTCAAAAAGAAGGAAGTTACACAAGTGTCACCAGTAAAAGAGAAGCTGCAGTTCAGGGAAATAAACAACAAAATAAAGTTTTTGGTGTTTGTCAAAGAGCAATGAGGTCAAAGGATATTGTATAAAGAGCACAGTCAGTTAGTAGGACAGAAATATTGCTTAAATTCTCAAGGAATATTGTAAAACTGTTTAAAGACCAAAGCATGTAGCTGACAGCTTTCCTTTGTTGGCTTGCTGCTGACTTTTATACTATTACAAGCAATTACAAGTCCATTTGCCCTAATTACAAATTGTTAGGACAATTAGGTACATGGAATTATTATTGTTATTACGAAAGCGCTGTCATCCCTAGACTTAACTCAATGTATAGCTCCTTGTGATGACAAAAGTGATGAAAATTAAAAATACTCTTCTGACTTGTAACATTGTCATTTCCATAAAAAACTTCAATTACCTTTCTGGAAACTCATAAAATTATATCTACCCCTCTTCTCTAAATAAAAAATCCAGAATCTATGAATTTATACATTACAAATATTTAGATTTATTGTGTATATTACTTTTTTTTTTTTATTAAAAAATGTTCAGTCATTGGACACAAGCTCTCTCAACACTGGAAATCCCTTCATTCTATGTGCAATGCAGACTCTGACATTAACATCACACTTGTGTAATGTTATTTGTGTTTCCTGCTGAACCAAGACTAGCCTCCCTCAGAGTCATGGAGTCGAATCATCGGTCAGAAGACCTCAACTCAACTCTCTGTATCTATCTATCTATCTATCACCATGAAACTCAAGACTTTAGGTGAGCTCAGTGAAAATTTCCGCTTTCAGCAGATGAAGTTGTAAACTGTCCTCTATTGTCAAACTCTGACTGTACATCACAATGAAATTCAAAAGAGAAGTAACATTTAACAGAACAAACAGAACAGCTTTGAGTCTGAAGGGGTTTTCAGAGTTGTACTTCTCCCAGCTGGAATTGGTCTATCTAGTCTTTCTTTAACTATCTATAAGTATAAGGAGCTCCACGACAGCAACATGAACCACATATGACATTTAGGTAAATGAAGTTCTTGAACCACATATTATGAATTGAAATAACAATCAACGGTATGTTCAAAAGCAACATTTGAATAAATGAGGGGCAAAAGGTACACCCAGAGGAAAAACTACTCACACACCACTTTAACCAAAATACACTACACTTCAAACGCTTAAAATGTCTGTTTGCCAAGCGCAAACAGGCATTTTATTTAGAAAAGCCTGATCTGACACAGACCCAGGAGGAAAACACTGGAATTTACTGAAAAGTCTCAATGGAAACCCAGTGACACACTTGCCAGCCTAGAAATCAACAACAACTATGACAAGGCAGCTAAAAGTCCCATATCTTCACTTCCCATGGTCATGTGAGTGAGTCTTGTGCCTTGTGGAACATCGCCAAAGCTCAGAGAAGTTCATAGTGCAGTACAGACACACAGCACATGAGAAGCATCACTAACAGAGAGAAAAGGAGAGAGCTCCACAAAAGTCCAACACATTGACATGGGTCCCTTTGGACTCAAGAGCCACTTCACAGCACAAAGACAAGTACTGATGAACTCATTCAAATGTGATAACAAGGACACAATGTAGGGACTCGTTGTCAAAATGCTGTGCTGAGTCAGAGCAGAGACTCTTGACTAAGAATAAATGAGGTCAGATCAGTAAGCCTCACAGATACTCTGTGTTTCACCCTAGAAGGCTGAAAGAGTCTGTAGGGTGGAAACAGTATGACAGGTGGGACAGGGAGCCACTGAATGAACAAAGTTAAAGACAGACTGCTGGACAAACAGGCAGAAAGCAGGTTGACAGCTAACAGGGACAGACTGTCAGTTATGTAAAGACAGGAAGGTGCCTCCAGTTTACTGGTTGTTTTTACTACAGAGCAAGGAGTTTGTCACATGAAGAGAGGAGGGAAGTCACATAAAATGAGGGACGGGAAAGCATTAAAGACTGAGGAATAACAAGAGGAGGATAAAACTGAAAATGAAAATGGGGATTCACAATCCAACTGTCCAAGTCTCCCTTGGACAGTTTAGGAAATCATTAACTCCAGTCATTTCTGAAAGTATGTTTTTGTTAAAATCTAATTGCTGCCTGCGGTACTTTCCAAGTTGAGACAGTTGAGAAGGTTTAGTGGCAGATCTTTAAAGACCGCCTTCTGGTGGAGAATCTTATCATTTAAACTAACTTAATAACACTTATCTGCATTCCTATTGACAGAATAAATTTCATTGCAGCTAAACAAACTGAAGACAGTACAGTGATACCTGTTATAATTGAATATCAACTCAAAATCACAGAATCTGAGTAAAAACCAACACTGTCCCCTATGTAAAAGTTCAAATGTTGAGTCTGACTTCAGGACAAAGCTCATGTGAAATCAGCCATAACAGAGACAGACTAAAGAGCTTGACGGACTAAGTGACTAATACGGCGTATAAAACGACCTGCCTCCTGTTAAAGGAGTGAAGTCCTGGCGTAAGCACAATGGCTCTGGAGGTGATATCGCCATGACTCACACACATACTCCTACATTTGGCTGGTGTTTGCCACAGCTAAGCATAGTGGATTTTAATGTACTCAGCTTTTACAAAGGGTCTGATAATTAGAACCGGCAGCTCAGACACCATTCAGTCGAGGAAAAATCCTGTTTTATGAGTAGTGTGATTAAGCACGGTATTAAAAAGTAAGTTTAGCAACGCAGTGAGCGAGCAGGAAAAGGAGTGATGCTGCCCAGTATGATGCACTGTGCAGGTGCAAGCAAAGGATTATTTTAATTATCGTCTGATCTACGGATTATTTCATCAAATACTTATGTAATTACCAAACAGAAGGAAAAAGCGAAAAAAACATACATCATATTTTAAAAGAGTTCAAGGTTATGTGTTGCCCAACAAACAGTCCAAATCCAAAAATACCAACAAATCTTGACATGAATCCAAGCAACTTTGCAGCAAATGAACGAGATAAATCCTACTGACAGCCCACATGGTAATATATCCCACCCCATTAGCTGTCAAATACATATCAGCAGATTTCAATGCTTGCATGGAAGTACCATAGTTCACATGAAATCTTATCTGACAACTTTAGAGGAAGTTTGAAAAGTAGACGTGTTCATCTTTATCTAATGTCAATACAGTTTAACTTTACATTTTACAGACTCAAATCAAACTCCTGTTAACTGTAGAAGCTTAAACGACCTTTAAAATGTACAATCATTTCACCAGCCACAACCTGTCAGCGATGATTTTCCACCTTAAATATATGTGAGCATTACTGAACCAGCTGGTAGTAAAAAGGAAGAGGAGCCGTAGACACTTCTTATTTACACTGTAAATCAAACTGGCATGTTTGGAATAAAGACAAACACCAAGTAGGTAGTTGAATAAATTAATGTTAAAACCAAAGTGTGCGTGTGTTAAAGTTAATTTTGCGTCAATAATGAACAAAAACACACGTTACTAGAGTCGTGTGACAAACCAACGTTGAGGACAGCTAACTTGTTGAACCTGGCAAACAACAGGTTGGCTAATGTTGGTGCTGAACGGTTAGCTAACAGACCACTTAGCATGGCACGAAATCTCACAATACCGCCGTTAAAACTCCACTTACATCTTTCTGTTCGGGCTTGAGGTTGAACAGGTTGAGTCGCTGAAGTCTCGCTTTCATCCCATCCGCCATAAACTTAACAAAAACAAGAACGGAACAGTAACTTATCCGTAAATTGTTCCCGGCAGTGTGGGGCGCTTCAATATCATCTCATTGGAAAGTTGATTTTGCTCCCTGAAGCCGAGGAGGATCCTGCGGTGAACCGTCAGGTTCCCCGACACAGACCGCCACTACATCCCAGTTAACACTTTCACAATAAAACGAACCCGTACATGTTGCGGGTTACACCTTTAAGCGGTCCATTTTTAACTTTTATTTTGAACACCAACCGGGTAACTTGTGACTTTGTTCCGGCAACTTGACGCATTAAATCCTCCAATGCCACAGGGTGGACACAGTTCCTGTCCCAGAGCAGTCAAACTTTAGGCGGTAGACATGAGGGTGGGTTTCCATGCAACCGTTACATGATACAGATGTCTGTTGTCTTCGTCGGTATGACTGAAGATAAACAGTATTTCCTGTCTGCAGGCAATCAAGCAGGAGTGAATGTCCTTGGGGAGCTCTACCAAGATCTGGGATGAAAAGGGGACTTTATGACCCAGAAGTTTTATTGAGAAGGTCCACTGGTCAACATTGATGCAATTTTGTGTCAAACTCCACAGCCACAGTGCAGAACTCAATACACTTTGTACAGCTGATCTCATCTCCACGTCTTCAGATGGCATAACTGCAAAACTACGGGTCATATCTGGTGAATGATAATTTAATAAACACTACCTACTTTTCTTTACACAAGACTGGTGAATAGCTTGTACCTACTTGATGAAAAGCAACATTGAAAAAGGAGTTCTACATATTTTATTATATATAAATATTATATGAAAAATATAAATGAGAATAAAAAGTAATAAATATTGTCAAAATTGCAATATGCAAAAGTGCAATATCCAGATCGCAGGAGTTAAGGTGAAATGTGTCACAACATACCATTATTAATTAAGCATTCTGATGCTAAAAATCTGCTGAAGTAATGGAACTTGAGGATTTCTTTTTTATTATTATTGTTTAACCCTGGAAATCTGGCTAAACAATAGTCTGTAGTTGAAAGGGGACTATGTTATTGTTCTTAATATATAAATATTTACTGATTTGTAACAAAAATTAATAGCTTGCCCTAGATTCCTGTTTAGATTAGAAGTTTTGGTTTCTTTCTAATTGTGCATAAGATCCAATGTACTCCTGATTAATTGTGTACACTGAAAAGCCCACTACACTTTAAAAAAAAAGTGTTTATATATTTGTATACACACACACACACACACACACACACACACACACACACACACACACACACACACACACACACACACACACACATACACACACACACACACACACACACACACACAAAACAGTATATACAATATTTAGCTTAATCATGCTTGCACCAAATCAAATTGAAACTGTAAACTGTAATTTAACTGGTGCAATTACTCTAAAGTTAGATTAAAATTAATGGGTATTGATTGTGAACGATGGGTTTTCATTGTCAGTGTCTTTAACTGACCAATTAGTGAACGCCATTCAAAAACCCTAATACTGTATCTATTCTTTAATCATTACAATAAAACGAACACCTCTCAAAGCTTTCTAACCTGAAACACTGTGAACTTCACACACCTCTGTGGTGACACCCAGTGGTTACTCTTTTAAACCACTTCAGCTGAAGGGGAAACCCTAAAAACCTCCTGAGAGCGTTTCTGTCCCCCTGACACTGAAGAGGAAGTTGCAGTGCTTAAATTAGGAACTGATGATTCTTTTTCCCATCAAGTTTTTTTCTTTTGACCACAAGCAAATAGTATTAATAGACTTCATAGCATGGTCTGCATCCCTCTTTACAAACACACACACGCACTGCAAAAAACAAAATGTAAGATGATACAAGACAAGACAAATCACAGCAGATGTGATTTATCACAACAAATCAAACTTTTTTTTAACAGATTTAGGAACCTTAGCCCGAGCGTGAGCTTGTTCGCTGGTCTTTGCAAGCAAGCAGTTAAATCAGTATAGCATAACTTGCATACAGACATCCTTACATACCAGTGTGAATTTCAAGTATAGCGACAAGAACAAATCCTTCAGTAGTGGTTAAATGCTTTCTCCTCTGCACTGGTTTGAGATTTGCTATCTGATCAAACGAGACAGAAGTTGTCTGAAGTTTGTGGTTCTTAAAGATGATTCAAGTGCAACAGTGGAACTTTCTTTTGGCGGACTGTAAGCACTCAAATTGCATATAAATTCAGATTTTTAAAAATGTTTTTACTTAAAGCATAGCAGGGAAGCAGTCAGAGAAAGAAAGAAAATGCAGTTTTGTTTTTCAGGTGTAAAGCACCGGAAATGCTCCACTAATGACTTTGAAATTGATTAAATCGTTTTTAAGTTCTTGCAATAAATTTCCTTCCATGTCATCTGCATGCTGAATGCTATTGTATCTTCAAGTTAAAGCACAACTTTGTATGTTTTTTTGAGAAAATTTGCACAAGTAATATCACGAGAGCCCATAATGTGCCTGATAGGATGCAATCCAATTGTGAAACATGTACTTGCGCACTCTCCTGTAGTTCTTGTTAAGAATCTAAGCCTGTAAAAAACACATTTGAACATTTTCTGCTCAAGAAATCACGATAAAAACTCAAACTGCAGTTACTGTCACCTCCTCCACTTGAAAGTGACAGTGATCACAGATGCAGTGTGTGATTTTGTGTGTCTGTGGTTGAGTTTCTTCTCAAAGTGAAATTCTGTTATTGGCCAGGCCTGACATAAACACCAGTTTGACCAATTAACAGTAATTCTGGGCAACTGTGTGATCGCTCAAAGTCTGGTCTGTCCATTCCTCAAGCAGGGATGATCATTTACGCTTTTGTTTCATCCAGACTTGACTATTACAATGTCGTTTTTTTTTTAAAGGTTGCTACTTGTTTGTACTAAAAGCCTTCAAATGGTACAGAATGCAGCAGCTACAAGTGTAACTAAACTTAGTAAAAAGTTTTCAGTTTGCCTTTTTTGGCTCTCTATGCATGACTCCAAATCCTACATAGCCATGCCCCTCCATACCTATCTGATCTGCTTAAACCTCATAATCTATCCTGAGCCCACCAGTCTCAGAACAAAGGCCTCCTGTGTGTCTCCAGAGCTAAAAGAAGTCATCACCATGCAGGGTTTTTTCCTATGTGGCCCCTTCTCCTGGAATAACCTCCCTTCTGACATCAGACACTCTGACTCTGTTGAGGAAAACTCATGTTTTTGCCTTAACCTTCATTTGGCTGCTTGTTCTCAACACTTCTGCCCTTGTTGACACCGTCCCACCAGCAGATCTAAATCTAATATGTCGTGTACAAACAATACCGTCCATGTAGACGAGATTATTTGTTGTTCCACAAACACATGAGTGTCCAAACTATGTGTCTCCTGATGATCATCCATCTCCCCACCTCTCTTTCCCCTGGCTGTTGTTGCCTTTTTCCAGATGACATGGCTCTTCGTACATGAGCAGATTCAGCTCCTCCTATTGTCCCGTTCTCTCACAAGTGTCCATGTTGTCCCTGTCTCTCTCTCTCCTACACGAGTGAATTATGAGCTTGAGCTTTGCCTCTTGTGTATTTGTGTAGTGTGCCCTCTTTCCAGGCTTCTGGGTGGTGAGGAGGTCATGTATCTCAGGTTCTATCTGTTTGCAGACACATGGAAGTTTCTTGGTGTGCTCCAGATCATAGTCTACATATGTTGACAATCTATAATTCTGTCCTATTGAGAGTCTACATAGTGGATCTGATGTGTTTCTTTTCTGTACATGTGACACCTATTGCATGACTACAAAAAGATATCATTGCTTAGTTTCTCTGCCTGATGTCTCCTCCTTTATTTCAGCTAACTGTTTTTCTTGAGGAGTTATATCTCATCTGAGCTAAAGACCTGAGGAGTGTCTTTGTTTACTTTGTAAAGCCCCTTCAGCAAATTTATGACATCGGGCTTTGTAAATGTTTACCAATCTTATTGGAGTGTGATTTTGGTGCAGAGGGCAATGGTCACTTCCTATTCTTGCTTGTTGTGGTTTATGCATGTTTATCATGTTAATTAAAAACTCACAAGACTCAATAAGCTCAAGAAAAAGCTACGCATTTCAAGCTCCACAGCATCGCCCAAATATCGCCTTCCTGCAAATGTGTGCGTGTTTGTGCCAAGTGTGACAGAGTCAGAGCAACAGGTGGTCAGCCTGACATCACCGCCACGTTTTTGAAAGGTTCGAGATTACAGCGATAACAGCAAGAGCTCACACACACAAACTCCACAACACAACAGGTGGCGGGCCACAGGAAGTGGTCTCCATGGTAACACAGTTCCACATCCTGCATGGTTGGTGTGAAGCTTTCTCATTTTGTCTCAAGAAAACACACACAGACACACACACACGTGAACAGCTTGTGTTTATATGTTCAAGTACAGCTAATTTGTGTGTGTGTGTTTATGCCTCATATTCTCTCAGCGATATTTACAGTAAACTACACAGTGCATGCGGGTTCATATATTCTAAGCCTGCAGGTATTTGTTACATGAGCCCTGACATGTGCGCATATCCTTCGTGAAGAGCAGGAGACAGTCTGAGATTAAGGGCAAACTGACTTTTGACCTATTTGGCTTCACATCAAATATCTTCCATTGTCTCCATCTCCCTAATTTGTCCAACTTTTTGGTATGACGGGCATGACATGCTATCAAATGTCCGTGGTCTTACCTAGACACCAGCTGCAACCACACTGTGCACATAGAGGCTTTGGGCCTCGTGTGCCATGTGGAGGAGAGGTGAAAGGAATAGAGGTCAGGGACATGTTGGTCAGCAGAGTGTGTCAATATACAAGCTATTAGTGGACTTCATGCTCACTGGTGTTTGTGCGTGATGTCGAATGCCGCAGAAGTATACGTGGGCGGCGTTCGTGCCAAAGCCAGATCCAGTTACTCTCAGTGGGAATGTCATAATAAATACTGATGCGGTCACAGCGAGTGCTCAGGCAGCTTTTTGTCCCACATATAAAAATAAGAAAGGTTGTTCCCAGGCTGATCCCTTCCCTCATCATTTTAATATTTACCTCTCTGCTCTGGAAACTAATCTGACATGTCATATCTCTGTGTACTCTTCTAGGCTAAGAGTTCTGTTGATATGTTTATGACTGACACATGCTGCTCTGTGCTGAGGCAGTCACCTCTGACTTATGGAGCAAAAGTCATTTTTGAGCAGTGCTTCTGCCACTGGAATACAGGAAAAGTTGCCCTTTTTGAGCTGTTTTAGTTGTACAGTGTCTGTTAGCTGACACAAGACTTTTCTAAGAGATCAATGTCTCCCATTCTCGTGTGCCAAATTCACTGCACACTTTGTAGCTTTGCTTTGTAATTGTTATATGGGTATGTTAGGGTGTGTCTTCACATATAATGCAGACAGGAGTGTAATATGTCGACAGTTCGAGACACTCTTGTTCATTGTCATGTCATCTGATTTGTGCACACCTACCTTGGTGCTGTCCTGGCATTGGAACACATAGCAGGCACAGTTTAGTGCGTCTCTCACCAGACAGGCAAAGCTGCTGGGCTCCTGGCTGTTGTGAATTAATTTGGTCACTTGGTGAGGACGACATTCAAACAGCACCGCGTGTGTCAGAGGGTCCCACACAACTCCCTCTCCCGGAACGGACACACACCGCACATATGATGCCGACACACACAGACAGACTGCCTGGTTACATTTAACAGGGTTCAACCGTCCGCCTCCAGAGCTTCCACTCCGCAGCCCAGCGCCTGGCTCCTTCTCCTGAGACCTGCTGATCTCAGCCACCACCCAGGGCAGCATGGCCATGGTGGTCAGATGGTGGACTGGCAGAGAACCGATCATTGTCAGTTTGTATCGTACCTCTTCCTCGTCTTCTTCCTCCAGCTTTCCCCCCCATGCTGCTGTCCTCCCCTGAGCATGTTTCTGAAGGTACTGTGCGGAAGAGTTGAGTTTTGAAAATGATGGACAGGAGCGGTGGTTTGAAGTAAGATTAGGACGAGATTTGTCTGAGCTTCCCGGCCTCGGGGCTCCATTCCTTCTTGGCTTCACCTCAAAGTACAGTCCCTCCATGATTTCTGTGACCAGAAGCGGCTACTGGCTGCCTCCGCTTAACCTGCAAAACATCAGTTAGAGGTCAGAAAAGCACAGCCACAGGCATGTGTCTGTGTATCTTACAGGATTTCAAAGAAACACAAACATGCAAACATTTACTTTGCAAATTACAGCTTTAATGTTGTAGCTGGATCTGTGCTCCACTTTGTTTTGGATGTAGAAGCAGGACAGTGAATCAGCTGAGGCTTGTGCTGTATTCAGGGGGTCATTTGGAGGGTACTACACAGTGATCACCTGCTCTTGTTTACCTTACTAGAGACACATAGCTGAGCTACCAATGAAGACTCAAGGGCACACAAACACACGACGGTTACACTGAGAACATCATATTTAGCCGGCTGCGTGTCGGACAGGGAAGAGCCGATCCCCACTGTCCTACATATTTCACAGGATGGGACTTTGAGATTTCCATGCGAGATTAGTGAGGCGAGGTACAAAAAGGTAAATAGCAGGAGATGATGAGAACGTCTGTGGAGACAAATAACGTCCACCATGTAACCAAAAGAATCGCGTTAAGATCTTAAATAGTAAAACCAAAGCGTTTTCTTACCTATCTCATGCTTGACCTTGCAATTTTCATTAATCCTTAACTTAGATCAGCGGGGACAGTGCAGGATACAATACAGCTCTGTCAGCTGCGCGACATCATGCGGAAGTGAAAAATTCATTACATATCAGAGGAGCACCGAGGCACATGTCCAATCCGACCGATTATTGCATTTTACGCAGGAAACAAATTTACGCGCAGGTTTACACAGATAGTAAACCATGCAAAATGAATGTACGTTATTCCCAAGCTGTACAACAGCACATGTAGTCATTCAACCAATATTTCATGTTCTCTTCATGCCGGTACAGCCTCCTCACCTGTTAGTTCGCTCCGGTCCGGTGTGCGTAGCGGCAGAAGAGTAGCCAAGAAAGGCTGTAGTGTGTCAGAGCGACCACACACGTACTAGCGCATATACACAGGAGAGAGAGAGAGACCTTTACATAGCTCTAGCTGTCTCTTGCTTGAGTTAAATATAGAATACAGGGCCAGTGCTACCTCCCTCCTCTCCGTCTATACTCAGATGGGGCATGACAAACGCATGATGGAAGCGTGCGCTGCCAGGAGGAGGATGCGCGTCTCCATGTACTGACGAATAAGTAAAACACACTTTAGTGTCAGTGAAGTTAATCAGACTATTTTTGCATCGAGGCATGTTACCAGTCGTGTTTATTGAGCAAAACAGTATTTTCAGTACAGCATTTTGGAACACAAGACACATACTGGCAGGCTGATAATTGCACCTCTAGAGCAGTCAGTAAAATAAATTCCCTCATAACGTAAAGTAAAAGGCTGCTACTTTCATATTTAATGTTACAAGGAGTCCCTTTGAGTTGTAATATTTATACACATCAAGGAATGAGCAGTGGGTGGATTCAAATAATGCTCAATGCCTCCACTTGGCGGTGCTCTAAGCTTTTAGGCTTGGTTTTATTCATCAGCAAACTGAAGTGACCCTTTCTTTCACAACTAGCACTGATTTACAGCTTCACTTTTAATGTTACACCTTCTTTCTAACCAAGATACTACACAGTCAAAGTTGAACAGTGGGTTAAAACGTACAGAAAAGTTACAGTTAAGGTTATAATAACAGTTCCAGCAGTTCTCATTTACACTTTCATGTAAACTCTTCTCAATAGCAGCAGAAGTAGATGCAGAAGCACAGTGTTGGAATGCATAATGGTTAATATATGTGATAACACAGGCTGGAAGCAGGAATGACTGAGGATGTAGAATGTCCGACATGTATCAGTGGTGGTTTAAAACGTGGTAAACTGAGCCCAAAATATGAAGCTGAGAGATGTTATGAATACTATATGTAATACAGTGTTTGAATCCTTAATTAAAACCCCAAAGTCACTAAACAAACTCAAAGTGGAGGTTAGGCGTAGCAATAACACCTGCAGACTATTATTTTAAAAATAAGTAGTAGTAGAAAACAGTAAAAAAAATAAAACAATGTGATAAATTGTCAAGTAACGTAGTTATAAATCAAATTCAAACCTGTATTAAACCAATAATCTCCTTTTGAGTAATTAAGACATTGTGCGAAATGCTGGTCACAACTTGTCCTGGCTGTTGTTGTCGATCAGAGCTACTCTGGCTTCGGCTGCAGTTTATTCTTCTCTGGCTCGAAGAAGTTTTCAACGATGGCGTCAACCAAGTCGTCCAGTTCCTTCTTCAGTAGTGTCACATCGCTGATAGAGACCCAGAGAGAGACAAAAAACTGAATATAGTATAATATGCGGAGCGCTACTTAGACTTTCCAGCTCAGGCATTAAGTTGGAGCAATTAGTTAACTCAGAAAATTATTAAGCAACTATTTTTCAAACAAAAATGTAAAAATAAGTATTTGTTGCAGCCTCTTCAGTGTGAGAATATGTTGGTTTTCTGTTTATATCATTGTACATTGCATGTCTTTGGGTTTTGGACTGCTGTCAGACAAAACAACACATGCAAAGCCAGTTAGGAAATCATGATTTTTATAGTTAATCAAGAGAATAATCTTTCTGGCTTGTTCTCTGCAGTGACCTACCCGTTACCAGGGGCAGCACAGAGTTCGGTGTAGTATTTGATTTTTGGCTCTGTACCACTGGTCCTCATGGTGGCCACACCACCATTAGAGAAGGTGAAGGTGATCATCTGACTGGATCTGGAGGTGGGAAGAACCTGAGAGAGGAGAGGAAGGAGTGGTGGAGGGGAGACGAGATGGAAGATGAAATAAACTTTAACCCTTTAAGGCCTACCATTGTGCAAGTCCGTCACGTCATATTCTTACATTTCTACATACTGGAGTGCAATTTTTTGGAATATTTTTATTTGCTTTATATCAATATAATCCTGATATCCCACGTTTTAATAATATGTACTGACTTAAGTCTTAATTACTACCATAAATTGCTTCGTGTTTTTTTTTACATATATTTCAAAATATAGACATTGCATAGCTGTATCCCTCAATTTTGCAAAAAAGTTGCACAATATCCTGTGGTCTCGTTTATAAAAAAAATTGTTAGATGCGCTCACAGGGTTAAACACCAGCTGAACAGTTTAATAACAAACGTTTCACATACACATATTTGAGGTAAAGAGGGGGCTAGTACTGTTGTATTTTTGTGGTTTCTGCATAATTGTGTGACCCTAAATGTATAAAAACTGAGTGAGTTACCGAACATCAAGTCAAAGTGAACTTGTTTTGGGAAACACCATGTGAATGGAAAGAAAAATAAAATATCTGTCTAGGCTCCATAACTGTAATCCCCTTTGTTTGTCCCCATGTTTTCTTGAAACTCTCGACTATTCCCGTCAAACAAAAAATGCCCTAAAGCTGCTGTTTAATGGCAGGCAACACACTGCTTGACTGGCAAAACAGGTTTCAGACATTTGTTGTGTTCCTAGTGTATGAACTGTAAGTGTTAATTTGTGCTCTCACCGCCTTTTTATCGGTTTGGTTGCTGTCGTAGCCGGTGGTCAGGTCTCGTACAGCAGAGATGGAGAAGCGACCACATTCGGTGGGATATGAGTCTTTCTGGCCACCATAGTTGCGAAGACGATCAAACAGACCGCGGATCACATCCTGGTCATGGCAGATAAAGTAGGAGTTCTTACTGATGTGGTAGCCATACCTGGCAATGAAAAATACAAGGAGGCAGAGTTAGAGTCTGCAGATAAGTTTCTTTAAGTAAAAAACTGAATTCAAAGTTTGCTAAGTGGTACTTATATATAGGTGTCTGTCTTACTCTTCATAGATGGTGGTGAGTTGCTGAGAGAGACTGATGCTTTTTGTGGCCAGATAGGAAACCATCTCTCCTGCTATGGCTGCACCACTCACTCCATCCTTGTCTAATACAGCAGAACAACACATATACCCTGCAATACACACACACACACACCGTTTCAGTTTATTCCCAGTATGTGTAAATCTCCAGTTGCTGTAGTCAGCTGTCACGACTTTTAGACACAGTGCGTGCAAGCACATGCGATTCTAATTACAGCATCATAATCTTGTTATGTGGGAATGCCCTCAACTATGTGATGTTGTATGTGTGACTGGACTTCTCTCATACTGACCCCAAATGACTTAACTTTAACCCAGTGCCTTGTGTTTGACCGTAGGCAGGGTTCAAATCTTCTAATAACCAAGACCGAGGTCCTCAGCTGACATAAGTCTGAAGTTTGTACATATAAACTTTAATGTGATTTATGATTTCCATGAACAAACAATATGCAACAGGGCAATGGCAGACCTGCCAACCTTGGCAAAATATTTTGCGTACCACTTATACACACACACACACACACACACACACACACACACACACACACACACACACACGTGGGTAGTTCATGAGACGCATGCTTTTAGACAGATCAGAAGACTGTAGACATTATGAGCATAAACTCTTTTAATGTGATACCAACAAGAATAAATCAGGACTTTTACCTCATGACTGTACAGTGGACAGTGTGTGTGTGTGTGTGTGTGTGTGTGTGTGCATCACTGTACATACCAATTGCTTCCTCAAAGGCAAACAGAACAGTCTTGCCTTGGTCCATAAGGTCTCTGGCTCTGTTTCCCATCCACTTGAACCCTGTTAGTGTCTCCTGTCCAAACATGTGAGAGACTATGGTGAGACTTTGCAGTATTACTCATTACTTTCTCTATTCCACTCTTATTTTAGATTACTTGTTTTTATTTTCTGTAACGTATCATACTTGCATCTTTCTAGTGGGCACTGCATTATCTAGAAGAAAATAATTTCATTTGGGATTAAAAAATGTGATTTTCTCTCATCTAAAAGCAATAGTCACAGTAACCATTGAGTGTATGTTGACATTTTCAGTGGTGAAGTCTGTATTCACCACTGCAACTTAAAAATGTGAGTGTCTTTAATTTCATTATTATGTAATATTCACTGAACACATTTTAACAAATAATTTTTCTAAAATACTGGAAGCATTTGCCAACAAGAGACCTCAATATACCAAAAATGTACTTAAGGCTATCTTCTTATAGCAGAGAACACAACTACTTTTGGATGTACGAGGACTTAAAATCTAGGAGAGAATAATTTCTGATCAGAGCAAAAAGCTGAGTATGAACCGACTGAATACTTAGGGATTGATTTGAAACAAAGCACACATCACCCAGCAGGTGGAGGAGCAGTAGAGAGAGAGAGGGAATGGACCAGAACTCTGCCTTTGATTCCAACTCATATGAGGGCAAAGTGAGAAGAAGAGACAAGCGTAGCCCATTTGAGATTCTTTTTGGAATGCCAATAAATGAAAGACAGCTGCCAGAAACAGTGCTGTGATGAAAACAATGAAAACTTTTCTAATTTGTCTTCTGCCTTCAGCTACATTCACAAACAAGTTTTTCTAACTTCAGAATGGATTTCAGCTGAATCAGATATAGGAGGATGTTTATGGTGATGGCCAGGTGTAAACTTCCTTTAAACGTCTTCCATTCTAAATTATTTTTCAAAATTACTTTGAGAATCAGAATGTTTTATGATGTGTTCATCTGTTTGATTTCACATAATTTATTCTCACTGTGTTTGTACTCAAACGTGGAATTCAATTAGTTTGGAAAAGTTAAAATGGGGGAAGTAAAATTCCATGTTTACTTGGGTGGGTGGTCCTTTTGTTTGACCTTTACATATGATATGCCAAAACAAAAGCCCTCTGTTGTCTAGTTGGCTTCAGGCAAAGGAAAAACATAAGATAAGGGACTAAATGACGTCTGTTTCTGACTATAGAGATACTTTTTGGACAACCAGTTCACACTAGTTTCCCTCTACTGCCATGAGGTGGGTGAAGCTGAAAACGATAAATGCTCATTTCTAACTTTATTTGTAGTCTTTTGCTGAGGAGGGGCCCATGTGCATTTGCGGACATTGCAATAAATATATGTTCTCTTTGCAAACTCACTGATTTACAGAATTTTTACAACATGCTACCTCAAAGTGGAAGCCCTCCTTCAGAGCGATGGCACGCAGTATTTTGGATGAGACGGTGCTCGATAGCATGTAGAGGTTTTTCACAGCAGCAGTGTCGGGGTTCTGTTGCCTCCAGCAGTGGAAGATCCACCAGCCGAGCAGCGCTCCCAACTCGTTACCGCTGAACACTCGCCACTGTCCACTGACACAGAGATGAACTCAGGTTACAGGAGGGCAGGCAAGCCAACAAACACAGCCTGATACAGTGTTTCAGCAGAATGAGATGATCAAAGCTTTTTTAAAACTGTCATACTGTAATAATGATGATTTTGCTTTATCACAGGTGAAGATACCTTTGAGGAAACAGAGGCCATTTCTCTGGTGTTGATTCTGGGGATTTTAAGGGTTTTAGTTGTCTCAGAAGGAGTTTAAAACAATGACAATTACCTAAAAATATTATTAGATTAAGTTAAACTTGGTCTGTTTTGGGCTGAAACTAAACTAGAACAGCACTCAGAGAGTGTACAGTACTCCACCAAGGCATCTCATTCCATGTACGGATAAGTCCTGTTAAGTCCGCAGCGGTGGATTTGTAGTAGGATCGCAATCATGTAACTGTCAGCAGGCAACTGATGTAGAGTTCACTTGTAGTCACAGTTACAGTGACTCCGTGTCGTAGTCAATGATACAGAAAGCATGGATCCAGACTATAAGCTGCATCACTGCCAAAATCTAATCAGTTGGTCCTTGTGTCATTTCTGATCTTTGCTGAAAATTTCATTCAAATCCGTTAATCCATTTTCGAGTAATGTTGCTAATAGACAGACAAACTAACGCTGATCGTCACATACGCCCGCTGCATTTCTTGGTGGAGTAATTAAATCCTTTTCAGTAAAAAGAATAAAATAGTTTTTATTTTTTCCAGTTGAGTTAGTCTATATTCTCGGCAGTGCGAGGAAGGCTGTAAAAAGGTGATGTAAGGAAATAAAACTTACAGAACTCAGTACTACTAAACATTTGCATATTTAAAATACAATCATATTTAACAAATTTTCTGCCTCATTATTACATTTTTAGACTCATGACCTCCAAAATTAAGGCGATGGCCTTGATTTTAATTCACTTTTTTCATGAAGTCATTGTCCATAAACTGCTTCATTACCGCAGTCAGTAAGTCATTAGAGTCATTTTAAAACTCATTTGCAAAGGAGTGAAAAATTAATTGCTTCAATGCTGCTTGGCGTATGTGTAGGCTGGACAAGAGCAGCAACTTGATGTGACAAAGCACACAATCACTGGCTGGTTTTCAGTCCAACACTGCTAAAATGTTCAACGGTGGAATTAGAAATGCACAGAAACACACACACCTCTCCTGCTTCTCAGCAATGGCCAGTCTATCAGCATCAGGGTCATTAGCCAGCACCACAGACGCCCCCTCCTTGTCTGCCAGCGCAAATGACAACGTCTGCAAAGCAAACAAACACATACAACACCATCAACCAAAACTCTACTCTATCTGTCTGGATGTGACAAACCTTTGCAGCTCTGCGTGAATGTCCGGTACATACCAGAACTCCCTCTCCCTCCTCAGGATTGGGATATTTGACGGTGGGAAATTCGGGGTCTGGGTCTTTCTGCTCCTCTACAGCGTACGGAGGGTGAAGATCAAAGGCCTTGAACGCTGACTGGACAAATGTGTGACCGACGCCGTGCACAGATGTATGCACAATTTTCACCTGTGAACTCTTGTTTATCTCCCTGTGAAGAAGAACAAGAATAAGTTAGTTAAAAAAGTGGATTTTAAGATTATTTTTGATCCACATTGACAGATCAATTTGTCTTTCCATGGCCTTCATGTCATCTAAAGGAATTCAAATGTTAAGCAGCAACACTGAATGATTACTAACAGTGGATTAAACAAAGTTTAATCCAGCTCTCTGGCAGCCCTGGGTGTTTTAAATTGTACATCCTGCACAATATGTATAGTAGTTTATCTATGAAGCACCTGTGATGACAGTGCTTCTGGATGGCTTTGAAGTATTGTGTGTTGACATCTTGGTAAGGGTCTTTGAGCAATGGGCTCTTCAGGGCCTCCTCTGTGTTCCATGACTCAGGCCAAGGCTCCAGGTTCTCCTCAATGGCTTTAGAGATACCTTTGTCATGAGGAGACACAATCTGGGCGCCGTTCTCCCAGTAAACCTGGGGCAGAAACAGAGCAACACAAGAACATACGATGCAGAAATTAATGGGAAGATAAATTAAATGGAGCTTTGTTCTGTTTAAGTAATAAAACAGTGGATGAATTCAGAAGAAACATTACTGACAGAGAGTTTAGATAAACATGTAACTTGGTGGTACAAGTAAGGGACACGGCCCAGCAACACCACTTTAAAAGTCAGGAAAAAAAAAACAACACATGACAAATGCTAAATAGGTTAAATAGCGTTACCTTGTAGCCGTTGTCTTGCTTGGGATTGTGAGAGGCGGTGACCATGATGCCTGCACACAGACCCAGGTAGGAAACTGTGAAGGGCTGCAGGGAGAAAGAAACAAAAAGATAATGGTAGACCATATATAATTTGTCATTTGTAATTAATATTAGGTAAATAAGGCAAAAAAATAAAAAACAAAATACACAAAGACAGCTTAATATAAACTTTGAGTAACGTGAGTAATGTGAAGGCACATTATCATCACTGTCACTAAGTTACTGTTGGTTAAAAGAGACATACACCCCCTGTCAAAAGTTTTAGGACACTTTCTCATTCAAATAAAGTAGAACCTGTCCTACAACTTTTGACAGGGGGTGTATCTACCAAATCTGGTACACATATGCAGCACATCAGGCTGAACAAAAAAGTCAGTGACAGCCACATTCCAAACCCAACAGGAAGTGAGCTATTTTGCGTTGAATGTCAGATTTTGCCCATTTTTCATTTTTTTCTAGAGCGAACTCCTCCGAGAGGGAAAGTCCAGTTCACCTCAAATTCGGCCAGTACATACAGGAGGCCTTAATGATCCAAAGTTATTAAAATCTTTTTCCAAAGTCAAAGGGCATGTCCGTGGAGGCCTCTGGAATTTTGATCCTTCGCCATGAAATTTCAAATGCTGTGTAAATGCGCTGAACATGCTCCAATCTTCCTGAAACTTCACATGTATGATCAGAGTCCTGCCCTGATCACATCCATACGATGAAATACACCCCCTGTCAAACGTTGTAGGACAGGTTCTACTTTATTTGAATGAGAAAGTGTCCTAAAACTTTTGACAGGGGGTGTAAACTGTAGCAAGCTATCACAGAGTATTTCCTAGAAATCAGTTAGCATTTATGGAAAATGTCCATCTTCACATGTGATCATTTTAGTCTCTGCTGAATCAGTGTTTCTTACGCAAGGGTGAATCGGGGTGAGTAAAAACAGCTCGCTGGTGGACTTCCTTTTCCTTTCATTTCTTGCTGTACACAAACCTTTTCCTGTTGTTAATCTACATAACTAAAGCAATAAACTGCAATCAATGTTCTACTGCAGCAGGAATCAAAACCAAACATTATATGCATGGAAGATGAAAAACTAAAACTCAGTTTGAATCAAACCTGGCTGTTTTGAGGGCGTAATTATTATTACTCACTCTTCCCACAATTACACAACAGAAAAGACTAATGCAATGTGAGCATGATGAAAGAGGCCAACAGTAACTCTCAACAGTGCCAAATTGGATTGTAGTTTTCAGTTGCAGGTCATTTTTTGTTTAAGAATGTGTTGCTTCATAGAGTCACTGCATAATCACTCTTACAAGCAGTCAGGCTAGTTTTAAATTAAGCATCTATATCTATACATAAGGGGTTAAAAAAGTTTATAGATTTAAACTTTGGGCTCCAAAGAGAATGTTTTGTATGATTTTGAGCTTCACTATATAGAATATACATGTTTAGAAGAGACACAGAGTTTTATGAGGGGCGTCTCCTTCACAGGCCTTAAACTGGGTATGACCTGGTAAGTCATATGTTCATTATGTAACATGTTATATACTTGGTGGTAGAGAGCTTTTTGAATGGAATTTGCCCTGTAGCTTCTGCCCCACTGTCATCCACCCCACTGGCAAACAAGAAAAATTGACTTGATTTGAATCTGGTGTTTTTCATGAATTCATCCACAAAACTGACATAAATCCAACATACACTGTCTGTCCAAAAGTAAAATCACCACTTGGATTTAACTAAGCAACAAATATGTAAGAGCTTTCCATTGGATAATTACTGCAGTGATGAATACGTTTCAGCTGCAACAAATTATTTAACTCTAGCTGATGTAGTGAGGAGCTTCTCATTTCTTAAACAACCATGTCAGAAGACATATCCTGTGGTCATGGAAAGGATGTTAATCTGTTTCAGAAGGGTCAAATTATTGGCCTGCTTCTAGCAAAGAAAACAATTAAGGAGATTTCTGAAACTAATCAGGTTAAGGACCGTCCAAAGCATTATTAAAACCTGAAGGATAGTGATGAACCATCATCTTTGAGGAACAAATGTGATCAGAACAAACTCTTAGATGATCGTAGGAAATAAATAGTAGAACTCACAGCTATGATTAATAGTGAAAGTAAGAGCATGTCCACATGCACAATGTGAAGGGAACCGAAAGGATTGGGACTAAACAGCTGTGTAGCTCTGAGAAAACCACTGATCAGTGAAGATAATCAGAAAAAAAGGGCTTCAATTTGCTCGGTAGCATAAAGATTGGACTCTAGATCAATGAAAGAAGGTCATGTGGTCTGATGAGTCCATATTTACCCTGTTCCAAATTGATGGGGGCATCAGGATAAGGAGAGAGGCAGATGAAGTGATGAACTCATCATGCCTAGTGCCTACAAGCCTGTGGGGGTTAGGGTTGTGATCTGGAGTTGGTCAGGTTCAGCAACATTATGTTCCTAAAGGAGGAGGTCAGCTGACTACCTGAATATACTGAAGGACCAGGTCTTTACATCAATGGAGCTTTTCTTCCCTGATAGCATGGGCATGTTCCAAGATGACGATGCCAGGATTCATGGGGTTCACATTGAGAATGAGTGGATCAGGGAACATGACACGTCATTTTTACACATGGATTTTCCTCCACAGAGTCCAGACCTCAGCCCCACTGAGAATCTTTGGGATGTTCTTTAGAAGACTTTGTCCGACTCTCCCATCATCAATATAAGATCTTGGTAGAAAATTAATGCAACTCTGGACAGAAATTAATGCTGTGGCATCGCAGAAGCTTACTGAAATGATGCCACAGTGCATGTGTGTTCTCAGAGCTAAAGGCAATCCAATGAAATATTAGAGTGTTTGACTTTTTTTTTTGGATGAGCAGTATACAAACATAAGCAGAACAATAATATTCAATTTTAAGGTGTTTCATCATTGGTGACTTTGTTGAATCCATGTGGCAATGTAAACAAAAAAAAAACCCTTAATGAGAAAAGTACAGAAATTTCAGTCTTACCACAAAGGGTGTAGGGGTGATGTCAGAGAAGAGGTGGACAGGGACCCCTCGGCTGATGAATACAGCTGCAGCCAGGCTGGCGAATCGCTTGCTGCTGCCCCCGCTGGGAGGATGAGCCCGAGCATCGAACCCAATCACCACCCCTCGCTCTTTGAGGTTCCCAAAACTCTGCTCCAGGTAGCAACAGAAACCCTGTCAGGGAGGAAATAAGAGAAAAGGTAAGAAAGTTATTAAGGCCCGAGGAACTGGTGTTCTGCTCTGGCTCATAGGGAGCAGCAAAGTTTTCTGTTATTAAACCTACTAGTAACCAGCAGAAGGCGTAAGACAGCTTTTGGCTAAACCTTGACTACAATAAATTACAATAATATAACTGAAAAGATATCAAGTTGACATGCTTCTCATTAGATGAAAACATGACTGAAAGCCTTTTACAACTTGTGGGGAGTCAGTGTCAAATATTACATGTAGGTTTGTAGTTACAGATTTATATAATGATCGGTGGCAACACAGTGGGACGTGAGCTCTGCATTCTACAACAATACTTCACTGTTCCTCGACTGCTTCAAACAGCCGAGAATAAAAAGAAATAACGTGCATCATGTTTGCCTTTGCATGTGACTCAGTGCTTAACGTGTAGCAGTAGCTTATCTATTAACTGACCTGCGTGGTCTGGATGATAGTGAGGTCATTCATACAGGATGTTCCGGGGCCCATGGCGGCTCTCAGTCCTGCCGTGCCAAACTCCATCCTGGAGGCAAAACATTTCTTCAGAGCCTCCACCGCTTTCTCCTTCACCAGGTCCTGCACCACTGATGCTGTTTTTGGGTTCTGGGGAAGAAAAATATTCGCAAATCTTGCTATAAATACAAAACGAACCCAACACAGATCAACATTTAAAAAAAAAAAAAAAAAAAAAAAAAAAAGGCATTTAGACCTTAGCTACAGCCCTGCCATGCAGTTACTATAAACTCCTAAATTCTTAGAATGTGTAGTTGACTTTTAATTTCAGATTAGGTCTGCAATTCATAATTTGCCATTTTTTGGTTAAGTATTTTTTGATAACGTCAGAAAATAGTGAATACTGGCCATCAAATTTTACCAAAGTTCATCCAAAGCTGAAATGTTTCAACCAAGAGGCCAAAACTCCAACACATTTAATATACTACCAGAGAACACAGCTATTCACATTTAAGAAGATAGAACCTTTACAGTTCTTGCAGCTTTACTTAGAAAATTAGCAAGAGTATGTGATTCTGGAGAAAAACTGTTGACTGCTGCACAGCATTAATGTGTGCACGGAGCACTGGAATAGAGTGGATCAGTTCCAGCCACTTCATAGCTGTGTGCAAACGCTAGATTCCCCCCCCCCATTCACTGAATTTGATGAGAAAGACAAACAATTCTTAAAATAAAAATAATTTATCAAAAATAATCCACATATAATTTTGAGCCAATTGATATGTATCTTTTTGAAAAAAGAGGCTGTTTATTGTCCGTACAAGCACCTACTTTCTGTAGAATTTTTTATTTTATTTATTTATTTATTTATTTTTTTTTTTTTTGGGGGGGGGGGGGGGGGTGCTTTCTGGCTTTCTAAATAAAGCAAAGAATTCCCAAAATGAGTCAAGCTGATTAGCAGTAGCCACCATAATAAGTTCCATTCAGAATGGCACTTCCTCTTCAAGTGGGCTCCTGAACAAACTGCGCTGACACTAATACTTTAACAGTTGTGAATCTGGGCCCTTCTCCAGTGTGACCTAAATTGGTGGCATCCCACGTCTCTTTAAGGCCAAGAACGGCTCTGTTTGTGTTGCTATGCTCTGTGTGTGTGTGTGTGTGTGTGTGTTACCACTTTAACATCATGTGACTGACCTTTTCTCTGTGAAATTACAAATGATCAGTATATGCGCCTATATGGACAGACTATAAGTTCAGCTGAACGGCAGAGAAAACGTGGCATGTGACTATTTCACCTTTATTGATGTATTATTAGAACTAATCTCATTTTTGTTAAGGGTAGCTATGCAAACTGATACACTATACTGTGTTTTTGAGTGACATGACAGATCTGCAGCTTGATTTAATTTATTTGGCTGCTGAATAAGGACAGAAATTGCTCACAAATCATGGAGTATGAGGTTCTGGTAATGTTGCCACAGAAAGCAGAGGTTTGTGCCTCCTTCACAGTGGTTTGGTAAGTCGACATCTTCCCAGGTTATGAATAATGTATCTATTTGACTTTTTTTCCATTTTCTCTTATTTATAACCTGTGTTTTCCTTTTAGCCAGGGCCTCTTGTGAGTACGTTTAATCTTTCCGATTATAACTGGAGCTACGTAATCCAGTACAGTTTTTCTTGGGTAGCCAGCAGACATATTTGGTATCAAGTATTATAGAGGGTTAGATGGAGGCAATTGATTCGCTGTGGCGACCCCTGAAGGGAAAAGCCGAAAGGAAAAGAAGAAGATACAGGGAACAGAGAATTCTTTGAAAAAGCAGCTCCACTTAAAAGGTTTTTGAGGTGTTTAACTGGTTACAAATTCTCAACCACTTAGTTAATTTACTTCCCAGTTAGTTGTGACTTTAAAGGACGATAAATCGATAGTGTGACCAGCACACAGACGCTCCTTTGACCAGGGACCAGTATAAAAAAAAAAGCACCTTAAAATGCAGCTTTTTTTTTTAAAATGACATGATGCCACAGATGACGAAAGAAAGACTAAAGACAGGTCTTGCGTGCGATTGATGCTGGTATGTCAGTTAGGGCCGTAACCAGGCCCATGATGGTCCACAACTCCATCATTTGTTGTCTAAAAAAACAGCTCACAAAACATGGTACGACCCACAATTTGCCACATGATGCTGTGGATGAATGTGTCAGACAATGTTATACTGTCCCCCCAAAACCTCCACCAGCTTAACCAAACCTTATTAAAACTACACATCACAGATGTATGGCACTATACGATGCAAATGTTGGATGGACTGATTTTTCATTTCTGGTCTATCTGTCCATTAACATATCCAGTTTATTTTACTTCTGTGTTTAATGACATCCATTCTATTGCAGAGATGCCATGAACTGGAACAAGAAATACTTATTTCCCCTATGCTGCAGCTAATTAGACTTATAACGCTGCTTCTTATTTATCTTGTTACACTTAACTATCTACTTATGTTACTGTTTTACTGTATCGGATTAAAAACACCACATCAAATTCCTTGTATGTGAAAACCTATTTGGCAATAAATCCTTTCCGATTTTGGTTTAAAAGAATGGATTTAATGCAATAAAATATTACATAATGAGTCTATATTCTAATTTAGTGCATTAATCACGTTATTGGTAAATTTATGTTCTGTATATGTAGAACTGTCGCCATGCCTGCGAATAAAAAGTCAGATTTTTGCAATTAAGCTGAGACTTCCTAACTACCTGTGAACTGAACTATGCTTCTGGCATCCCATCATGTATTTTAGAATCCCTTCACATAAATATATTCTCGAGTTTTTGAACAACAGGGGAAATTGCAGATCTGTAAGATAAAAGATAAAACATCATCACAGAGAAAAGTTTAGCTTAGCTGATTTCATCATACAACATTAGTGACAGCCGCAATGAGAGTAATGCAAGTAGTACAGTTCATTCATAGAGCTCACACTACACAATGCGACATCTATAAGGCATTTTTGTATTCACAGAAGTGTAGTCGGTGGACAGGTTGGTAATATTTAATTTGTTTAGTTTAACCGACAAACTGTCACAGCACATTAAGCTAGCTGGCTAGCCGTCAGCTCACCCGGTCGTACTGCAGCCACTGCCGGACAGCCTGCTCCAACTTCGAGTCTCCAAGCGAGGACAAACCGTTCTCCATTTCTCTTCTCGGCCCGAGTCAAGACACCGTCCGGCTATCTATCTCACCCTGAAACGTTTCCGACCCTGAACGGGAAGCCGCGTCTCTGGATCGAGCACCTGCGAGTCCACGACGCGGGGCGGAGCCACATCCTTACGTCACCACCTTCCTCTGCGCTGCGTTCAAGAGCTTTCGCAAATGTGGGTATTAACATGTGTGAGGGCTTCACAGGGTATTTCAACAGGTGGGAGTGTTTTAAATTAGACCTCAGGATGAATCCGTTTTTGGTCCCGCTTGCACAGACTGGGAAATATTTTAGCTCTATTGGGAAGATAATAAAGAACATAAATGTCTATATGCTGACGAGTTTCAGACTGGAGGGCATGGAGGACATTTTAAGTCCCACCTATCAAATTTAAAATAATCCATGTACAAAATGCTAAAACATGGAGTTGTTGTGTAAAGACCAAATCTGAAAAAAGTAGAAGAAAAGAATGTTTGAAAATATTTTTAGAAATACCAAATAAGTCTGGAGTTTCCCCTAAAATGTCATTTTCTTCTGATTCACCAAACAAGAACTAATAATTTGGCAGACATTTTAAATTTGATCAGCAAAAATATAAACCAAATCACTGCATGACTTAGTGAAAAATATTTTCTTTAACAATTGGTACTTGTGAAATGGTGAGCTTGTCTAGAGCAGCCAAAAATATAGCTGCATAGTTGCTTTCAATCATTAACTACCAGAACAAATAAAACAATTGTCTCACACTTTTCAGCTTAAAATTGTCAAGGTGAAGATGCTCTCTGTGGAGGCGGTTGTAAATTTGGAGTTTCATTTTGCACCATCAACAGTTCCTTTTTGACCAGAGGGCCATTCCAACTTGCTGCCGTTTTATTGCAAGAAATGAGTTTGACTCGAACAGGAGTAATATCCACTGAGGCTGAAAAAGATAAGCTTTTGTAAATTCCACGTGGCAAAATTTGCATTGCAAAAAGAGGTCCGTATCATGGAGAGTGTGTGAATAGATTGCTGATTTTGTTGATGTATTGCTTTTGATTTCAATCAGACCTACGTCTAGATGTACTTCTTAATATAACAGAAAGATATTTAAAAGAGTTAAAAGTGCTAAATGATATCACAAACACATCCTCAAAGAACAAAGATGCCACTTTCTGTCTTTTTTCATGCACAAAATTAAAATTAGGGTGAACTGTCTCAGTAAGAAGTGCTGTACTAATAGTACGGTAAGCTGTTTTATAAAGTGTATTAAGAAACAACCAATAAAAGTGGGAATTAAAATCCAACCCCTGACTTGAATAAAACAGATCAGTCTGGAGTAAAACAGTTCTATGAGAGTAAGTTCAAGTTCACGCAAAGAGGTTAATCTGATACGGGTTGAAGCACTCGAGATAACTGACCACGTGTGCTATTCTTAAGTTGATTTTCTGTTAAATTAAATTTTGGAATGATTAAATAAAGTCAAGAGGATCAGTGGTAGAATCTGGATCAAGTTAGTTTGCCAGTTTAGGTTGACGGAATACCTGAGCTTGAACTATGTTAAATTTCTTTTATGGTACCAAAATATACTACAAGTCAGACTAACTGAAATAAGCCAGGATTATTTGGTAAAGTCGTTTCATGGAACAGACCCCAGAGTTGGTAGGAAGGACAGAGCTGGATGAAGAGGAGCGCTGGATGATTAACACTGGAGGGAAATGATGGAAAGGAGAGGAGGGGAAGCAGATGTGGCGTGAGCTTGATTCCAGCATTGATTAGTGCGTCCACTGAAGCTCCATGAAGAGCAGATGAGACAGAGAGAGACAGACAGGAGAAATTACCCTCATGTGCTTTGTCAACCGGAGATGGTTTTTCTTCCTGCTTCAGTGAACGATGGCTGGACTTAGTCCCAGGATGTGTTGTCACTGTGTCTGTGTGGGAGAACGATGGATGCTGAAGACAAAACAGAACATTATCTGTGAATGTTTTAATTCCATGGCGCCTCAGAAGAAGGTCATCAGCTTTGAAAAGATGCTTTTGTCTCCAAGAGATTAAATTTCAGTGAAGTTAACTTGTTTAGAGCTGCTGGTTTTGGAAGGCAATTTGTATTTGAAACGTCCAATTTCAACACCTAAGTAACATTCTGCTTTCACATAGTAACCTGAAGACTTTTCCAGTGATGGCCTTTACTTCAGCAGCAGGTCTTAATCATTTTACCGCTATTTTTGATGGTAGAGTCTCCTGCTGTTGTGATCGCAGGTTCAACTTATAACTCTGTGAGCAAGTCAGGTCCTCTTCCTCTGAATTTGCAGCTTTTTCGGGGTTGTTTCACATCCACACTCATTTATCAGAGGTTCTAACCTTCTCCTCAAGTCTGCAGTTTGTGGGCTCCCAGTCTTGCCATTTATCTGTCGCCGCTGGCTGAAACTAATTTTGTGTTATTGTGGGATTTTAAAAACTGAACAAATGATAAAAACTGAAAACATGATGATTAAATTAGACTTATGCACAAGACTGAATAATCCTGTGTGAAGCTGTAAAATTACTGCTTACAAAAAGACTATAGAAAATGCATCAATTGGAACAGACAGACTGGCTGAAACAGGCAAAGACAACTTATAAGAGTGATTGTTGTGTACACTCGCTGAAACCCTACACTGTGTGTTTGTGTGTGTGCTGGCGGGTCATGGTGACCTGGCAAGCTAAAACAAACACCTCAGCAGAATTTTATGCCAGAGGTACATTCCTTGTGCCTAACAATGATCTGGAAATGCACTCTCGACAGCTTGCAATGCACTACCAATACTATCTCTGTGTTTAGCATCCACAGCCCGGGTGAAGAGTATTTATCTACTTTTTTAAAAGGAGGCATTTGGAAATTTACCATGATTAAGTCATACACCATGAGACATGAATTAATTCAAATGTAATGGTGGAAGAAATGTCACAAGATTCATCTTTTAAATGGGTTGTGGTTTTCCAGAATGAGAATTGACATTTAAGGTCTCGAGATTTGCTCGTGTTTGTCCTTACAACTTGTACTGAATCAACATTATTCACATCAGATTCTGCGGACTTTTTCTTGAAGAGCTTTAAGATATTAGTAGTTGATCCATAAGTGACTTTTGGAAGAAGTGGTGGATGAAGCGGTCAGATCATCACAGGCCCCTACTGACAGACTGAGACACTACAGTTTCTACCATTTTTAACAAATGCTCTGTTGTCTACATATTAATTTTAATTTGTGACAAACATGAAGGAAATAAAAATACACCAATGATAGTAAAGCTTGAGACTTTCACATTTATGACACCAGTGTATCCAACAGTGAATGGACAACCAACTTTAAATATGATGGCACTGTCAGCATGGATCCTTCTTGTATATTCTTAATCTGTGCCTTTTTTTGTCTTCAAAACTTAGCTTTGTTAATTTACTTATGTCAACAGGATGGATCACTTGTCATCACCTACAGATGACACTTTCATCTGGGGGAATAGTGACATTTGGTAACTGGAATGAAATGGTTTTAATGCATCTTAAACAGAAATTACAGCAGAAAAGTCGTGAGAAATATTATCAAGCACTTCAATATTACAAAATGAAACAGCGTGAACCAGTGTTAGATATTGAAGTTTCAGATTCAGTTTTTATTTTCCCATGAGTGTTACGGGTGCCGCCGTATTCTGGTCTCCTCCTCTTGTGTGCTTGTGTGTGCGTGCCTGTTTCTTTTTATACGCTTTCAGGTTGCCGCTGCAGTTGATCCTCCTCACCTGTGCCCGGAGTCTAATTTAGAGCAGCTGACCCGAGCCGAAGTCAGGCAATCCGGAGCCTGCATTGATCAGTATAAGAAGCCGGGGCGGCATAGCTCAGTGGGTGGAGTGGCCGTGTTGCGGTTCGATCCGGCCCGTCGTGCTCATGTCGAGTTATCCCTGAGCAAGACACCTAACCCCTGAAAATTGCTCCAGGGGCGCTGTACCGCGGCTGACCCTGCGCTCTGACCCCCCCCCCCCCCCCCCGCGAAAATATGTGAAAATCAGAATTTCCCCTCGTGGTATTAATAAGGGATATAAAAGCCGGCAAGCCTGAAGCTCAGAAGCTTGCCGCTGTAAGCCATGCTCATGTGCCTCAGCTTAGTTGAACTTTGTTAGACATTATAAAACTCTGTACATTTTGGAGGCACTAGTTTTCGTATTTCACACACGCTAATTTTGATTGTTAGGATTTATTTTGGGACAAAACTCTAGGTTAGAGTCTCTTTGTGTTTTCGTTTTGTATTTTAGTTCCCAGCACTCATTTAGTTATTGCCTCATTTTACTTTTGTTTGTCACAATTTTATTCTTTTGTTAATAAATATCTTCAATACCATTAATGTTACTGGGTTAGCTGGGTTTGTAACAGTGAGTCTTTGGGGAACCATTAGTCGTGTTACAAAGACACTGTACACTATTTCATGTGATGTTTTAGGGTTTAATTTTGTTAGAACCATAACAAATAAGATCATGTACAACTGAATTAAATAAATGATGGTGAAAAGCTGATGTCACAACCGCATGTTATCCAGAACTGGTAACGCGATGACCTGCAGATCTGCATCAAACATGCAATAGATGCATTTACAGTGTGAGCGTACATTTAGGTAAATTAAAATGACTTCATTTCAAAATGACAAACTTATTTCCAAGAGTGTTTGAAAGACATTCACCATCTTTTTGTTCCAACAGCAGCAACAACTATGAATCTGTGTTCAGAGTAGAGGCACTAGGAAATGATCTTACTAAATGTTCGCAATGGGAAGAACCTACTGTGAAAGAAATAAAAGAACATACAGTTACTTCTGAGGGAATCTACTGTAAACATTGTTGGTGAATAACTTGCAGCTCCTCTTTTAGTCACCCCGTTTCGCTGACAACAAACAGAACAGTGAATATGCCCATGGAACAAACTAAGTGAGCTGAGTGTTGTTATATTAAGCTCTCTATTTCTAAGCATATTAACAGTGATGTCTGCAGTTTGAAGTGGAGGACAGTTGTAATTATCAAACTACAGAAACAGTGAAAAAGCAGCTTGAACATCTTCATAGGAGAAAAAGGACAAATGCTGTAGCTCTGCTCAGTTCAAGTGTGACATTGAGGCAGCATGAACAACAGCAGAACTGAGGCAGCTAAGTGGAATTTATATGATTAATTTCACTTTTTACACCTGTGCTCTTCCTCCCGACATGTCAAAATGATTTCTCTGAACAAGGATCAATGAAGGTTCCTAAAGCCATGGATGACGACTGCAGCTCTGCTTCAGTGAGACCTGAGTCAACAAAATGTCTGACACATCCCTAAATGTCCTCACTGTTGGTCTGAAAGGTTTACATGTCACAGAACCTGATTCTTACGCCTGCGTTTCCTTTGTTTGATGCTGAACAGATTCTCATCCGTTGGGTACATCTCTGCACCAAACTGTTTGTCAGCTTTCCTGAGGTTTCGATCTCTCCTCTTTGGATTCTTCTTTGCTTTCTGTTGCTTTGACTGTGGCCCCGGCATCGCCCCTTTTACAGTCCTGCACAGATAATCTGGTCTGCCATCTCTGTGTCCTCCTGGTAGTCCGAAAAGAACCTGCTTCATTTTATTCATTCTCCTTTTTTTCTTCTTCTTCTGCATGCTCTCCCCGGTGCCTCCCCCTCTGGGAAAGTCATCCGCTTCATCAAAAACTAGCTTACTTGGTGGGAGTGAGTCCCTCGAGGTGGGAACTGGTCTCTTAGGTTTCCATGGTTTCGCACTGCCAATGCTCTCCTGTTTGTACTTATTTGTTTTGGGTCTTTCAGCACTAAAGTCACCGTTGTCTTTAAAAAAGATATGGCTGGGGCTGGGTTTGTGGTTGTTCGGGGTTTGGTGAGGTTTGTGATTGGGCAGGTGGCTGTTTTTGGGATGGTTGATTTTCAGTTTCTTCTTTGGCGGTCCTGGTGTGAGAATGGTCTCTGAATGGCCTGGTATATAGCCATTTTTCTTCAGTTCTAGGAGAAAGACAAACAGATTTATTTGAGCTTTCTCTTTTATGCATTAGCCCAATGAGCATCAAAGTCAGGTAAGACAAAAACTGTACTTATACTTTACACAAGGCAGGAGCCTGGTCGATCCTGTCAGTAGCATCTGTTTGTCTCAGAGATTAACCCATGCAAGTGTAAGGACACGTGTGAAACTGCAAATGAATCACTGTAGTAGTTATGATAACAAATATAAGTACTAGTCTTATATTCTGAAGAAATATGCTTTTTTTTTAAGGGTATAGCATCCAGTTTTACTGGTCGATTGCTCTCGTCCAGCTAACTTCTCAGTAGCTGGACAATAACTGGAAATAATTTCAAAATGAAAAAAGTGTTACATCAACAATCTTCCACAACTAATCAGTTATTTTTGTCAGTGGGAGGAACAGATTCACTGTGAACACCCGTCTGTTTTCAAAACTCATCCGATGTGAGAGAGACTGCTTTGGTATAACTAATTCAGTGTTTACTGAAAGTTCATTTGGAGTCACCTCCAAATGAACTGACTCCTTGTTAAAGACGTGTAAGAGAACAACATTAAAATGTGGCACTGTGGACGCCTTAGTTAGTCTAGAAATAGTGTGTTTTTCTCAACAACCAACTGATTGGTTAAAGAATAGGTATGATTTTAACTCACCAAGATTTTCTCAATTGAATACAGTCCATCTATGCTAAGCTAACTTCATCTTCACATTTGCCGTATTCTATGGGTATTAATCACCTCATCCAACTTTTGGCAAGACAGTGAATGACCATAATTTTGAAAATGTCAAGTTACTCCTTTAAGCCTTTGCTTCAAGTGCCCAAACTCTGTCATCTTGAACAAACCTGACAAACACCCTTTTGTTTTATTCTGTGGATTACTTCATTGATTACACACATGCAATCACTTGACAAAGGAAAAATACTGAATAGATGACTTAAAAAAACAACAAATGTAGTTGCTGTAACACAGGTGCACTATAAGGTACAGTCAAGCATCCAGTTATGTTCTGATGTATGTAGAAATTGCTGATTAGAACCAGCTGACAATGATTTTGTATCAAGATGGCAAGAGGAAAAAACATAAGTGGCTTTGAATGAAAGTTGACTGTTGGGGCACAGATGGCAGGAGCTTCAGTCACTTATTAACTGACGAGTTTTTCGATACATTTCTACATGTAGATCTATGCAGCTTCTTCCAGGATGACAAAGCACCCATCCACAGGATTAGTTAATTGGTTGTATGTACATTAATTCTGACTGCAGGAGTTACGGCCCATGAGTCAAAGTGTTCCATATTTGTACACAGCGAACAATGATACCCAAACTAATACACACAATGCAAGGAAGGCTACAAACAACTACTAAGGAACAGATGTTTGTGCTTTTCTGTAGGTGACTTACCTTTGACCCTCAGCTTGATCCTGTGTTGCCTTCGATTAATGTCCTCCACGGTGTCATAGTGGTTTATGAACGGGATGCTGGGATAAGTTCCATTGAACATCCTCCGCTGTGTACATTCCTGGGAAAAACAGAACATCAGCGATATTAAAATATGTGGACTGAAACACGCAAAGGATGAGGACAAGAACATCTTAATATTTTAACCAACTGCTGAGTACAAAATAGAACACTATGTTAACTAGATTTTCAAATCTGACCAAAAACCAGAGCTCTAGAAATCAAATGTAATGAGTAAACCTGAAGAAACTGAAAAATAAAAAATAAAAAAAAGGAAAAAAGGAAAACAGGACAACTTGTACAGACAGACAGACAGACAGACAATTTATTAATTACAAAGAAAATTCAAATTCAACAGTGATTTGTCATGTACTCTACTAGTATTTTTAGATTTCTTCATTATCATTTATATGGGACTTAAAAAACTTTAAAATATCTATACTTCTACCAGTTTCTGCTCACACTGAAGCTGCGACTCTGGACTTTCTTGGCTTTACACAGCAGACGGGAACACGCAAACTGGCAAATACCGACACACATAGTATGACAGAAAATAGTAAAAATGTAGTCAGTTGAGACAGACAGAGGCACTCACATGGCCAAAGTGTCCTTTCTTGGAGCAGTTGTAGCAGAAGGCAGGAGATCGACCACTGTCCTCTGCTTGCCGCTTCACAGGAGGACCGGTCTTAGTCTGAGCACAGAGAGAAGAGCTTGCTACTGAAAACCATTATGCTTAATACAAATTCAAAAGCAGATTTCTTTTATTCGCACAAAACATGATGGACACAATGAAGTGGTGGTTTAACCTTCCAATTGTCTCCCATTCTCCCTCGCCTCTGCCATCATTCCCATGCTCTCCATTGATGCGGATTGCCGTGTATTGTACGGTGAATATGGGTGCAGATATAAAGCAGTGATTACCGAGGTATAGTTAGAGGCCTGTAATGACCCTGTATGATAAGTAACAGTGTGTGTGTGTGTGTGTGTGTTGGACAGAGGGTCCCGTCCCCCATGGGCCAGTGTTCTAAAAGCCTTCCATGCTCCAGCGCCCACAGCAAATATACACTGATAAAGAGAGGGAGAGGAGACACAGGCAGAGTGCATTTACTGCTAATGTTACACACACACACACACACACACACACACACACACACACACACACACACACACACACACACACACACACACACACACACACACACACACACACACAATTCCATTCTCTAAAACACACACACAAAACTTCACACACCTTCACACTCATCTAAGAAGACCCCTCCTTCCTCTCTCAACCCGATTTCGAGATTACAAATGATTTGTGACCCACGTCATTTCTTAAACATAGCTTAGCTAACCTCCTCTCTCTCCAGCTTCCCCCTCTCCTCCATACACACCCATGCAAACCCACATCTACCCCTCACACTTGTTTTTTCCCCCCTCACTTTCTCCCTCTCTCTCTCTCTCTCTCTCTTTTCCGCTTGAGTAGTTTTGCGGCAGAAAGGATGAATGCTATTAGAGCGTCGCGTCATTATCGGGTCAGGCCTGCCGGGCCCATCTCCATCACAAAGGCCAGGAGATCACAGACCTCTTGCTAGCACGCACGCACACACATTAACACACAAACACACATGCGCACCCTAAGGAGATCACAGTCCCAGTCTCAAGCCCCCCGACCTCCACCCTTCCTGCCCCTCTTCCCATTCATCTTGGATGTAAATTGGCTGTAGGTCTCCCTCTGTCTCTCCCTCCCTGACCTTGGGCTTGTGTTATCTCCACATACTCTGATCCAGCACATAGACAGAATGAATGAAAGCACGAGAGAGGAGGGGGGGGGTGAAGAAGAAATGAAATCCCCTCCTATTCTCCCATCAACCTGTGATAGTGTGCAAACCTGGCGAGAGTGTGCATCTGCATGTGAGGAGTTGTCCGCCTCATACAATACTAATTAAACGGATGAACCTCCATCCCTCTGTCACCCTCTGTTCTCATCTCGCACTGAGTATCATGGACATCTAAACGGTATGAAGCCTTCAGAGATCATATCAGGTTGCTGTTGTCCACATTTTTTCTCAGGGGTTTGGAGAGGAGTCTTGGAGGCTCTGAGTGTGCAGAGAAGGTGAATATGACACAGGAATTTGTTTAGCCAGTTTTGCATCAGTAAAATACACATCATTGTGGACATGGAAATCGCAGGTTTAGCACCGACTCAGTGGCAAACTGATTTTTGAAGTTATGTGTCTGCTAAAAACAGATCTAAAATCCTGTGATCAAAATGGAAAGTGAACAAGATCAAGAAATTCAATGGATAATTTCATGAAAACAGACTTTGACTTGGCTTAGATTTAACTCGTAGACTTTAGCTAGACATGTGAATGTACACCTAGGCAATTTCACGTTTCCATGAAAACTCACTTTTATTCATGTGCTAACATAATTAATGTGCTAACATAAGGGTTTTCTAATCATCAGTCTTTCAACAGCATTAGCTAACACAATGTAGCATTAGAACACAGGAGTGATGGTTGCTGGAAATGTTCCTCTGTACCCCTATGGAGATATTCCATTAAAAATCAGCCATTTCTACATCGCTTACATTATTCTAAGACAAGGCTTAATAGACTTATTCCTTCCATTTCACCTTTGTGTGTCAAATGCAAAGTGAGTAATGGTACATTAGGGCATTCATTCTTTTTCTGTCCCTTGCTTAAAAACTTTTGGTCTGAAAATTTTCAATTGTACAGTACGGTATATAAGAAGACCATAACACCTGATGTTTTAACGGTGATACTTGGCTCTTCAGATCAAACTGTGTCATTCTCCCAGTCAGCTCAGAAAGTCATCATGTTTGGCATGACTATTAAAGAGGGTCATTCTGAGAGAATGGAAGTCCACTATGCCTCCTAGTTATTATAAATGGCTGAATGATATGATGTCTTGTTTATATCTTGAGGAGATTCGGTATGGTCTGTCTGATACCCAAGATAAATTTAGGACGATCTGGAGTCCTTTTGTTGATCATATCAAGCAGGGGGGGACTCGGCCTGTAACCTCAGGAGACTGAACTGTGGAGTCTGCTCACTCTGGACCGCTGGAACTATTGTATTTGTACCATGTGGATTGTATGCATTAATTTTTAGATTTTATGTGAAGATATCTTAGCACTGGCAGTGTTTGTGTTCATTGTAAAAATAGAATAAAAATATATATTTTTTAAAAATCTGCTGTTTCCAGCTAGAATAGTCATTTACCACATTAACAATGTCTAGACTGAATTTCTGACTAATTTAATGTTATCTTCATTGAAAAACACTGCTTTTCTTTCAAAAATACGGACATTTCTAAGTGACCCTAAACTTTTGAACGATAGTGTATCTATTGCACAAGCTCATCAAACTTTTCACTACCTTACATAGATATATTATATTACCTGAGCTCACAGCAACATATTTTGCAATGAATTCTGGGTAAATAAAAATAAAAATTCAAGTTAAAACATGGCTAACTGAATGCATCTCTTCAGTACAGTAGAAAACATCTACCTCCTCAAAGATTTTACCAGCTATGTGGACATTTTACAGGGAAAATACAGCAAAGAATTGAACACTCCAACACTTGGAGACAAATAACATCCAAGGTCCAACAAAGTACTGCAGTCTCGAGAAACTTTCCCTTAACATGTCTTGGTCCATGATTATAACAACAAACCACAACACACAAGCAAGTTTATATTTGGGCCTGTTGGTGTGTTCAGTTCAGGTTCAGTCGTGGTGGCGGTGCATGGCTCTGCTAGGTCATACCTACACGGTTTCAAAATAACCAAATCCAATTTTAAAGCTGGATTAAGAATGGTACACGTTTAGGAAAAGTCATATGTCTTCAAAGCTATCCATCATAATCAATTTCTGATTAAATTGGAGAAAAAACTGCACTACATACTCCAAACATTGTGACTCACTGTCACATTTATAAGCAGCTCCTGGTATTTTGTTTGTGACTCTTTAAAACAATTCAATTAAATCATGATTTTTATTCTGCATTGTATCTCTAGGAGAGAAAAAGTGTTAAAATGAGTCAGTAATGCACTACACAATAAAGGCACAAATTACAGTAAAGCATAAAGACATCATCCTGTGTTATGTGAGTTTGTCTGGCTTCTGTTAATCACCTTGGAACCCCTCAGCGTTATCTTACAACTCCATGTAGGGGTCCAGAAACCAGTTACTTATGAATTAGCATTTTGGATGATTTTACTTTTGACATAAAGACATCCACTACAACCACTGTGCTTGGAGAAGACCATGATCACTATACAAAATGATTTTCTTGTACACCTTTCTCAAAATGGGCCGTGAAACTGTCTCTTAAATTTGCTTTTTTTGGGCCATTTTTGGTTTTATTTGACAGGAAAGCAGAGGAAAAGACCTGCAGGAAGACCGGCATATCAAAGCGCTGTGAGCTGGAATCGAACCCAGGCCACTGCATCAGGGACTATAGCCCCTTTTTATGGGTCGCTCGCTCAACCAGTTCAGCTATCTGGGCGCCCTCTTAAACTTGCTTAACACTTTCAGGGATGAAAACGGAGTCAGGCTTCATTTAAAAACAAAAAAAAACCCAACATCTGTCCGACTATCAGTCTTCTCGCTGCAGACACAGTAGGAAAGATCCTGCTGATACAAAATGAGGAACTTCTGGAGCTCCTCACGCACACATTGCTGGTCCGACAAAAAGAAGACCGAAGTCGTGCAGAGGACTGATGCTTTGGTTGAGGGTGTGTGTGTTTGTGTGCAGGAGGGTATTTGAGAAGGTCCTACGGGCTTCGCTGTGTGGACACAGACAACCAGCCATCCGTGGCCTCTCATGCATGCACACACAGACACATGAGCGCTCTCTCTCCCCGTCACACAAATGTGTTTTTCCCACAGTCGTCCCAACACATACACCGTGTCTCTCTAAGCCCCGCTCTCCTCTGCTCCTTGCCTTAGCTGCTGGTGGCAAAGCTGTGATAATCCTTCGGCCAACACAAAGCTCAGACTGTTACAGACTACAATCTGAAGGAACACACACACGCGCACACACACACCCTGCACACACACACATTTATCAAACAAAATCCGAGGAGCAAACAGGCTTGTGTGTGTGTGTGTGTGTGTGTGTGTGTGTGTGTGTGTGTGTGTGTGTGTGTGTGTGTGTGTGTGTGTGTGTGTGTGTGTGTGAGAGAGGAGAGGGGGTGGGATGCGAACAGTAACGGGTGGTGGGAGCATGGGGGCCGGGGCCAGCAGCACTGTTTTGCATATGTTATTGCAGCAATGGGGAGAGGTTTGCATATGTTACTGGACCCACAGGGGACCGACTCTGCATGCTTTATCATAGAGAACAGCCTCACAACACAACACAAGACTACTGGGCTCATACCAAAACAAACAGACCCTTGTGATGTGTGTGTGTGTGTGTGTGTGTGTGTGTGTGTGTGTGTGTGTGTGTGTGTGTGTGTGTGTGTGTGTGTGTGTGTGTGTGTGTGTGTGTGCGCAACATGCCAGTATGTACATATTAGGTTAACAGTGAGGATTAATTAGACTGTTGTGAATTAGCGAGATGAAATGGCTATAAGATGAACATATTCTCAGACAGAATACAACAAATGAACTCCACAGCTGACCATTAATCTTCTTGTTCTCTTGATATATGAGCTGCGCATCAGGAATTTAATAATAATGTTCACTCTCGCTCATGAACGCAACGATCGGTCTTTCTTCGGAGACTGTTTAAGGTGGAGGTGTGCAGACAGGGAGGCTACGGAGCAAAAGGAGGAGGAGGAGAGGGGGATTCTCCAAATAACCAGATGTGATTCCTGCCCCCTTTGTGTCTGCCAGTTCACAAAGACTCAGACCGAAGCCCTAACCCAGCAAGGACTCGCACACAGCGTAATTCCCAGAGGCTCTTCCTATCTCCTCCCGTCAGTCAGTCAATCAGTCAATCAGTCAGAAGACAATCAGTAGGAGTCCTGATTTTTTTTTTTTTAAAAGAGAGGGACAAAAATGCTCCTGGAATGTCACGATAATGTGATTCAGGGGAGTGAACGGCGGTGGGTTGCCACCTCTGGAGAAAACCCCCCTTCTGGGGCAGCAACTGGCGGTAATCTGGTCACACCGTGGAAGGCGGAACAGAGGATACAAGCTAATCTATTGAAACCTGAGTCTAAGATGTAAGATTTCTATTCTGAGGGCTCACTGCCGAGTTCAGAGGTTGTTCTCTCTTGCGGTCAGTGTGAGGCTGAGCATACAGAACTATGCGACCCACCTCATTCCCACCAATTACACAGAGACAGCACATATGGACAAGAGAGACAGGGATTTAGACATACTATATACAGATGGACCGAGTCTCTTATGCTCTAGTCAGGATGTTAAATCCTGATTTTACATCTCGGCCAGCCAATCCCACACCTACACACAAAACACACACACAACAAAATCGACGCCATCCAGCTAAGCGGAAAGTCACAATGACCTGCAGAGCCTGCAAGACCTCTGATAACACTGCACCTGTGTGTGACTGAGTGTGAGAGCATGTGCATTTGTGTGTACATTCCTATGGTTCTGCATCTACATCCAGGGCTGTGTATGAACACACTGCTACTAAAAGAATAAAAAATAAAGTCTTGAGTGCAGCGTCCCTATCCTTCTGAGTGAGGACAGCAAACTGTCTGTCAGGTTTGTTGTAATGACATTTCTTTGTACTTTCTTAAATCTTCTGTCTTTTTCCCTGGAAAAAAATGCCCCTCTCGAAACAAGAAAAAAAATTTTATTTCAATGAACTTTTACCTTGAAATAAGTGAAAAAATCTGCCAATAGAACAAGTGAACAATGGTTAGATAAGATTTCTTGAAATAAGATATGATATGTAGAGTATTGAGATCTTAAAATTAGCTGGGAAAACTTACTTTAAGCTCTATTTTACCAGGATTGTCAAGCTTAGGTGTCTTAAAATAAGCTAGACATGCTAAAAAATAGCAGTTTTTCACTCAAAAATAGATTTTTGCTTTCATGTAACCTTCTAATTTGAGATGTATTAAACTTAATTTGAATTTTCTTGTAAAATACAATTCAAAACAAGATCATTTCAAGATTGTTTGACTTGCTGAAATGTCACTTGTTAAGTGAATTTATCTTAAATCAAGTGGGATGAGACATTTTGACTAAAAATAAGACAGACTTGGTAAGATTTTGATTTTTTTACAGTGTTGAGCTTATTACTGATACATATTTGAACTTTTTACATCGAGTTGCTGAAGCTGTAACGGTTTTCATGATCAACACTAATTATTCCCTTGTTTGGTCTGTCAATTGTGAAAGTGTACAACACAGTTTGGTAGAGTCTAGGGCGCTGTCTTCAAATTGCTAGGTTTGTCTGACCTGCAACTTTGAACTCAAAAATATTCAGTTAAAAATTATATGTAACAGAAAAAAATAATCTAAGCAGCTCCTACCGGCAAATCTTGACACATTTCACTCATAATTGACCCGAAATTTCAAAATCTCATTATAAAACTGTGAGATTCCACAATATGAGTCTGATTGTATATTTTTTATCACATTGCAAGCCATATTTTTCCATGTGGCACAGTAAAAAAAAAAGAGAACTAAACTGTTATTAATTGCCATACATAACTCTATGAACTGTGCGACCTATAACTTTACTTACATTCCCCTAATGACCGCCGGCTGCTAATAAAACTAGACTTCAAAAGACATTTCCTTTCACAAATGTACCTTCCCCTGCTTTCGTTTGAGGGAGAATAAAGAGACAGCAGCCTTTTGACATGGTGGGGGTGAGAAGGCCGGACGGTCTGTACTGTATAATGATGAGACAGCAAAAACAGCTCACTGAATAGATGTGGATTTAAAGGATTTTTACAGAGCACTGTTAGAATTGAGCACATTCTTGTAAGAGGAATGGAAAAAAACAGGTCAGCCAAACAGAAGGAAGGACAGAACAAGAAGAGGAATAAAGGTCAAGACTTAAACCTGCGACGTAAAGTTCAGCACAAAGAACAGAAGACTTAATGGCTTATTACTAGTAGAATATATGAGTTGAAATGGGATTTAGTCTTTATTCATGCAAGACTGCTTTTCTGTTCAAGGTTAGTCGGCTTACACTGCTTTAATTAGACTATTAATAATAATTTTTTTAGAAAAAATGTGCTATGCCTTTCCATATGCATCTCGTGGTGTTTTGGACCTCTTTGGCTTTTGCAGAGGATGTTAAATATGCTGCACATTTAATGGTGACATGTGCACAAGCAACATTAAATTCAAAACCACAAATGCTTCTCTCTGTCACCCTGATGCTTTCTTTGAAAGAACACCTTAAAAAATTGTAATATTCCCTTCCTCATGTTGAGGGATCAGAGTGCTCTTCCCTGTTGGACCACTGAATGGCGCTCTATCTCCACACAGCAGCCGATCAGTGAGACCGGTTGAAGTAGAAGAAACAATCAGAGTTAACTAGTCTTTAAAACAGTTGGCTTAAGGACGAAAAACATTTTAAATGTAGCTTAATGCAATAATATTCAGTTTTTTGAATATAAAGTTGCCAGTTGTACGCAGAGAACCGGGACTTTACTATTGATAATTTCATGTAGCTGCGAATCACAGAGAAGCGTTACAAGCCAACGGAGCAAACAATGAACCAGGAACACGAAACAGCAGACACTCACTCTGTGAATGCACACATCATTTTAATCTTAAGAAAATTAAATATACTATATTTGTGTATATGGTGATATCCATTCACTGCAAAATAACAGCAAGAACTTATAATCACACGTACGACTGAAGGAAGACACTGCAATATTTATATAAAGCAAAAAATAGGAAAGTAATTTTTCTGTGAACACAAACCAGAATGACGGCTACAGTTAGTGTCTTTATCCTTAGATGGGTAAAATATTTACAAGACTGAGCTTAAATCAGTGACGCTGTTAAACGTTGAACGTGTAACTGCATTCATTTTGCACTGAGTAGGAAGGAACAAATGCTCAAAATAAAAAGAATGTATCTGTTAAATGTCCTGCAGCTATAAAAATAGCAAATACAAAAAAATCAGTTTAACATCAAGTAAGTAAATGCGTTGTTTGAGATCCGTATTGCCATTTAACTATCTGAGTATGATCAGTTTTACAAATTACTTTCTCCAAACGCTGCTTTTTTAAGCGTTCCACTATACTGACTGCATGCCCATTTGAAGGTCTAAAGGTCGTTTTCGCAACAATTTATTCCGTTTATCCAAAAACACACAAAGGAAATGAACCGAGCACTCCTGAGTCAAAGAAGCTAAATATTTTAATTTTGCACAATGTGCTTTAATTTGACGTAGACAACCTGAAATAGTCTCCTAAGTAAAAAAGACATTTTTCCCTGGAAAGTCAATGGAAAATAAGAGGATTTAAGGAGCATAATGTCTTAACCTTGGGCTAACAAAGGCGTGTGTGAATTGAGAATACCCTCTGAAAAAAGACGGCGGGACAAAAAAAAACTTACAAAAAGGTACAACATGCTAAATGAAAGGGGACAGGAAGGCAGTCAGGTGGGAAAGAGGGAAGCTAAAACGGCTTCATTTCCGAGTCGAGCAAGAAGGTCACCGACTGTTTTTTTCCCGGGCACCTCGACACACACACACACACACACACACACACACACACACACACACACACACACACACACACACACACACACACACACACACACACACACACACACACACACACACCTGTCCCTAAGGAAAAGATCAATACACACACAGGAGAAAATCCGCTCAATATACACACACCACCACGGGCAGAGGCACCGATCAATAAACACCGACGTACAGGTGTCACCGCTACGATCTAAAGAGAGGCCAATCAATGCTCACACAGCGATATACCTGTACCAATCAGCTGCTGTGAGCTCAGATTCACTCCCCGCTTGCTCTCTCTGTCTCTCTCAGCCTGTTTAATACACTCATCCCCCCCAGCAGCTCCTACAACACACCTCTCTCTCTCCCACCCTCTCCAGCTGTCTCTGCCTTCCTCTCTGTCTTGTTCATACCTTTCTGCTATGTAGGTGAGTCATGTTAAACCTAATGTCACGTGGCCCCGTCTCGCTCTTACACGAGGCAGTTAAAAAAACACACACACACACCAAAAAGGCACATGGAAAGTTGCATTTAACCCACATTCAGTGTCGGAAATTAAAAGCAAGAAAATTCCCACTTTAAATGTCCGTTTTAAAGAAGTAAGGCTTCATTTCTCACAGCAGCCAGAGGGTGGTGCTCTGGTCTTAAAGCCAGCACGGCAAGGTCCCATCGACAGGAGGGAGGAAAAAAGTCACTGTGACTTGTATGTGTGTTGCCTCCTTGCATGCACGCATTTATGCATGATCTTTACATGCATTAATGCAGTCGGTATACAGACAGCAGGTCACTAAACCTGCACTCTGGCCTTTCATGACTGTTCTCCATCCATCCATCCTTCATCATGTTCTCTTGCTCCTTCCTCCCCGTCTTCCTTCTCATCAGTCCTCTCTTCCTCTATGTTCTCAAGCATCGGCCAGTTTCTTTCACTTTCTTCATCTTTTACTATGTTGTTGGCTACTAAAGATAAAAACGGTTCTTTTTCTCCCTTAACTGTGAAAAATCTCTCTCGAAAACACTGTTGAGTTCAAATGTTGCATTTGGTAACGCGGATAGAAAGTGAATCTGCAACTGTGACAACTGATTAACCATTAAAAGCTGTTTATCGGGTGCAAATACTCATAATTCACCAGTCTGTCAAATACAAGAATTTGCTTCATCATAACGCTTCAATCATGCAAAAACAACAAATCTGAATATATCACTGCTGATATTTAGAACTTATTAGTCTATTAAACTATTGACAGATTTAACAACAATGGGAATATTATTAATTGCAGCCCTCTGTTACCTTGATTTTTATGTTCTTGTGGCTGTTCCTAAACACAGCGACGTTTAGAAACAAGTTCAGCCCTTCGACAACGTTAACAGATTTTTGGTTTCACACATTTAAAACACAAAGTCCTCTCTGTGCAGTTATCATTTTACACCAACACCCGGCTCAAAACCAATGCAGAGGAGGCAAAACGCATTTCACCTAGAGGAAATCTCAGGCGTGTATGAACCGTGAGACTATACAATCAATCTCAGAGTGAAAGAAAGAAGCAAGTTCAAATCTCTGAGGGTTGCAGCATGGCATCCTGGGAAATGAAGGCAAGAGTGCACTTACATTAAACATCATACTGAGTGTTTTAGGGGTTTTCCAATAATGTTTATGTACAGTGTTTAGTGAGAATAGAGTAGGATGAAAGGAGGTAAGCACATGAGGCCTGCAGAAAAAGGAGCCACCTCTGCACTGTAAAGCTGCAAGAAAAAGAAAGAAGTAAAACCACAGTGTCTGTCGAGACGTGTGTGTGTGGGTGAGCGAAAGAGAAAGAGAGACTGAGGAAGAGCTGTTGAACTAAACCCACATTTTCAAAGGGGAAAAAAGCAAATTTTTGTAAATACAAGTATAGCTGTGTAAAAAACGTATTTGAATGCATGTGACAACACACAATGAAAATGTTGTGGATATCTTTTTAATCCATTTGCTGCTCTATGTATTTGTAGCAGTGTGTCTGTGCGTGTTTGTGTGTGTGTCCATGTGTGTCAGTATCGTACTTTCTCAGTAAATACCCCGGGGCTTTGTGGTCTATACTGTGCGGTTTGGAGGAGTTTGTTAGTTGAGGGCCAGGTGCAGGCAGACAACACACACACACACTCACGGAAGATAAACGGACCTGGCACACACTCTCTTTCCCTCTCACACACAAACACACACACACACAAACGAAGGATAAATGGACCCAGTAGCAGGGAGGTCTGACAGAATGCCTTTTCACACCTGGCTGAGCCCAGCGGAAGGTGACAGAGTCACATCTCCCAAAGCGAACACACACACACACACACACACGCACACACACACCTTCTCACATTGGGGAGTTCAGGGTCATAAGCAGCATCATGAATAAAATGAGGCTGTCTTAAACAGAAGGAGCCCTGTGTATGCATGTGTGTAGGTGTGTTTGTGAGTGCGACGGTGTGTTTGTGTCTGTGCGGGCCCCTAACCCCCATGCCAGTTTGGATCTGTAACGACCTTCTGTTCCCAGTGCTTAAATGGCTTAAATACTTCAATTAGACCTGGGTCACAATCCTCCACCCGTTAAAGCACACCGGCACACACACAGGCGCACACATGGAAATGGAACAACAGCAGAAAAAAAACGGTTTCATCATGTTGCGAGGCGACCGGAGACTTTTGTCGGCATCTTCTCTTCTCTTCTCATGTGTGGCTCAAAGTGAAACTCTACAGTAAATCGTACAACATCCTCCGCCAACACATGAGCAACAATTAAACTCAACTCCCATCATCCTCTGTGCCGACGTCTCCCCTGGAACTTCTCTGTCCCGCTCCCTCCTCCTTCCTCCTCCTCTCTGCGTCTATCCCGCCGTGCTACCCCAGCGCTAACGATGCTGCCTTTTCATTAGACAGCCCCTGCTAATTAATCTCCATAGAGGAGAGTGACAGACCTCCCCCAACACACACACACACGCAAAGTGCACGCCAAGATATATGCAAACACACACTCTTCTTCCCTCACTCTCACTCCCTCGTCCCGCGTGGTGTTGGCAGCCCATTTCATGCTTTATCACGTCTTTTAATTGACAAACAAGCTGCTCTTTTCTCTTAGGCTGAGGTCTATATCACCCCCTCGCTCAGATGCACACATACACACAGCCAATCATACACACACATACACACAAGTGAGGAGCCAAAAAAACTAGTTATCTTTTCTGATTTTGGATAAACACACTCACATGCACACACAGACGTACAAATAAGCAAATGCCTCCCTGCTGACATATGGCCCATGTGACTGTCTCACAGTTTTCTACACTTTGACACATTATTTTAAACCACACCACACACCCCCATAGATGTCACATGTGCACTTAGGTTTAAAGTGAAGCACGAAAGAAAAGGTTCCTATCAGTTTTGTCACTTCCCTAATCTTATATATATATATATTTTGCTATGCTTCACTCATCTGCTACAGGGCAAAGTCAATACTAATCAGAACTTACTTATTGATTTTAAGTGGTCGCGTGACACCTTTGCCTCCATGATGTTCATGGTAAAATAGTTTCTTTTGGGAGGCCTTTTATAACCTCCACACCCTAAACCAGCCTCGTCACAACGCTAAAATCCACATCACTGCTTGATTGATTCCAGTAACATTTAAATAATGTTGCAGTGAGCAAAAGAAGACAGTAAACCTGAGAGTTTTAACCCAACACTCTGATTTAGTATTTTAGCAACTCCACAACCAAGCAGTTTATATTCTGTTCAGTCCTAAATGTCTACAAATGAAACTAAAGGATATCTAAGACATCCCAACCCCAAACCATTTCCCAGACACGTTATAGTGTAAAATTACTCTGTACTATTTGTTAAAACACATTTTTGACAGTAAGATTTCAAATATTTCTATTCTAATCAGGTTGCGTTCTGCATGGAAAGGACTTCGAAAATGTCACTGGCCGTAAGTGGGACTGTGTTCAGAAAGCTGCTGGCTTAGTCACCCCCTCCACCACCTTTATATTTCTCTGCTTTAATTGGGACTCTGGACAAAACGAACACAGCTACTGGGATCAAATTTGACGCACTGGTTGAGCAAAACTTTTGAGTATTAGTTTTAACATAGCATTATGTATGTAAAATGCATGCTGATCATTTGTCATTTGTGGGGTGTTTGACTGAACTGATGGGAAGACATTTGTCATTTTTTATTTTTACTGCTATGGTAGATACACTTTATCATAAATATATACCATAGACTTTATCGGTGTGGTGATTTGCCCACCAAAAAGTTTTAAAAATTTCTCAAAAAAATTGTTAAAAAAGAATAATGACGTAGCTTCATAGTGTAGGGACTTACATTCCACATACTACATTTGCATACTGAAGTTTCCACAACATCAGTAAAAGGTGTTAGGAAACTGATAACAAACCATAACAGATGCTAGAACAACAGCTTGTACAGAAAAGGAACATTGCTGACATTTACTGTGTAATGCTTAAAAAAACTAATTTTAATTTTCTCTGCCTGCCTGTGTCATTTCTATCCCAACACCAAAGTTTACAGCACTAAAATACAGGTGTGAGACCAGGCAGGGTACGTGGAACAAACGTCTACACACTATGTGCTCACCTGATCCAGAACTACAATGAACAATGTACAGCGATGAGGTGGCTCATCGTGGTGCATGTGTGGTTCACTTAAGGTTTGGCATTCTTTCCACAATACAGGGACTGCCTTCTTGATTTTGTCTCTCATTTTATACTTCAGCACTATCTGGTATTTATCTTTGGCTACATCCACAAAAATACATTTTCTTTCTTCTTTTTTTGTAGTACCATTTCAAAAAATAACTTCTGCCCGTTCTGACAAACAGAAAGTAAGACTAGAGATTTCTTTACTACGATAAGTTGGAGCTCTTACTGGAAGGAAGCCAAGTATAAGGTGGTCATGGTGGGAGAAAACATAGATTTGAAGTTGTCATTACGTGATGGAGACGTCACAAATCAGGGTCAAGGAACGGGAACATGGGTGTCATCTTGAATAAAAGTGTTGGTTTCTGCACATCCAGACAAAAATGCAATCCTGGAGTTTTCGAACTTAAAAAGGGATCAACAGTGCTCTCTAAAGGAGTCACAGGATAAGCATAAATATATCAAACGTCTTGTCGAGTCACCTTTGCCAGAAGGTCGACTAAATGCAGCCATGAGACCAGCAGCAGTAAAGAAATGAAGCTGATGAGAGAAGGGTATGAGGCTTGGCAAATTTGGCTTTGTGTAAAGATACTTACTGTAATGTGGTACTGTCTCCAGATCTCTGGACAAGCCTGAGGAAAGAAGAAAAAAAAACAACAATTGACAGGGTGACCACATTCAAAGACATATTTACACAGGCACATACAAGGAGAACTGCATCAAGAGCAACAACTTTAACCCTGTATGCGTATCGTAACTCTGATCACATATTTAGGACAAAATAAGAATGAAAAACCTGTGCAGGAAAACTAACTTTTGTTTCATAAGGAGTGAGATGGGAGGTGACTTTGTGAGAGATGCTGATTAACAGACAGACCAGAGAGAAAAGACGGGGCCCAATTGAAACTGAAAAACAAACCATGGTGTCATTTGTTTGCCTGCCCGAGTCTTTCAGTGTCTTCCTGTGTCTCTTTCTAAACCTTTATCACCCTGATTTCCCACTAACTGTTTTTTTTTCCATCTGTGCGTCTCCCTGCAGTCAGTCACTCAAACAGTCAGTAAGTGAGGCAGTCAGTCATTTTGTCCCGGTGTGGCTAAAGCATTATCTCCGGGGCTTCTCCATGCTGTTCCTTAAGCGTTCCGACATCCTTTTCCCAACCGCAGCCACTTCCCACTGGGAAATTGAAAATGCCGCAGTCGCCGCAGGCAACAAGATTTATCTACTTACATACCTACTGAGTGGGAGAGACGGAGTGCAGGAAGGAGAAGCAGATTCAAGTCTGTTCTGTAACAAGGCCAGTTGTTAGTTGGAGCTTAGAGATGCTAAATAAGTTCCTCTACAACATCAGAATTCCCCTGGCATTAAAAGGTGGCTAATTATACCAAAAGTGCTTCATCTTTAAAAGCACCTTGCACAGAATGGAAGGTACTTTTTCTGGCTTAATCTAATCTCTTTGGATTTCAACACAGAGAAGAACGGGCATGAATTTCGACAGCTGTATCTTCCTCCAACTCTCATCTAGCTCTTTTCTTTTCTTCAGCAAGCCCCTCCACCCACAGCCGCTCCCTCCCGTTTGCTCTCTCCCTCCAGACCGCCAGGGTAGTGTGTTGTTGTCGAGGGCGACAGGCGAGGCGAGCGACACACTCGCGCTCCATCAACCGTCTGTCTTTAATGAGAGACACAGAAAGGCCCAGGGGACTGAGACCTGACTCTCTTTCTCTCTCAAACAGACACACTAATATATACAGTATAATTTGTGAGTGTAAGAAAGAAAAAAAAAACTTCCAAGAAAAGGGTAATTACGACGGCACACAACTTTGCACCTTTGTTTGCTGCTGAAAACAATATGCAAAAGAGAGCGGGGGAACGAGACTGACTGGAGGATCTGGACGAAGAGGTGAGAAAAAAATGGGTGACTGATTGTGAGAAAGAGAAAAAGAAAAATTGGGTTATGTGTGTCCTGGTCTACCCTCTCCCTCTGGTGTTCACCTGGTTACTCATCCATTACACAGAGCACAGTACATGACTGACTGATGGAGAGAGAGGGCGAGAGAGAGACGGAGGGAAAAGAAGAAGGGGTCGAGGGTGAGGCGGGGGAGACGCAGGCAGCTTCCTACATACACACAGGGTTTTCCATTCTGTGGCATTAGTGTAAATGGGCAAGGTAATGAACGCTGCGATGGGATAATTGTCATTGATGGTCATTAGAGTCACCCTTCAGCGCCAACACACACACACAGCTGGAATATGCAGCATGGCAGAGACATAACTAAGCTGTAATTGGTGAAGTGTATCAATTAATGTGAACAGCGGCGTGTGTTGACCCCTGGTCACTCATTATCGCTGAGAGAAAGTGGGGGAGAGAGGGATGAGAAAGAGGGAAAAAGGGAGAAATGGGGAGAGAGGGAAATGGGAGACGGGTCATGGAAAGAATGCAAAAGTGAGAGGCATATGTATACCTCTGTGGTAGAGGTGGTGGGAGCGATAGAGTGTTGACATTAAGTAGTAACTGTTCTTGACAGCAAAACACAGCTTCTACACACATCTGTGGTCATTCTGATGCACCTACTCATACAGAAACATGAACGGCTCCATGTAGAAGGTGTACATAGCCTTCTGCATCAGTATTTTTATTGCACTTTTGCATTTCTTGTCTTGCTTCTTTCAGGCCTTATTTGTATCAAGCTGCAGTAACATGTAAATTTCCCTGGTGATGGGATCAAAAAAAGCATTTTTAAAACTCTTGTCTGAAGTTTTGCTTATTCTCATCCTGACTGTATATTTGCTTCCTGTGTGTCTGAAGTCTTGTGATAAGTTGTTAAGTTGACAAGTGTTATTTTGCATTGTGAGAATTACAAACATGCTCAACAATGTTCCACATTACTCTTGCATGACACAGTTGTGTTTTCTTCTCTTATGTCACTTTCTTTTTAGTGCTAACCAAAATGTATTTTCAACATCTTCTTAATATCAACATGTCCAATTGCATTGTGCAAAAAGGTCTGAAATCCGGTGAATTAAAAGTAATTTTTTACATTTGACCTATCAGATGGACTTCTGGATACAGGAGCCATGTATGTACACCATTTGACCAATCAGATAAGGGCCAAGGTAACCAGAGATCAACTGGTGTCTATTTGGTGGCGACTGTGAAGTTAGTTAGCCTGATGGCTGAAGAACTAGAGAAGAGGGAAGAATTGGGTGAGTTCAGAAGGAAACATTTTAAACAGAGCAAGAGAGAATAAAATTTTATTTCTTATAGTAATAACATGTTATTTAAATCAACATTTTATTGATGTGATTGGGTATTTATGTACATTTTGTTCAATAAAGTAAAATAATTCACTTCTTTATTCAGTGGGCATATACTGGTGCTCAGGATGTATATTAGCAGTGTCCTAATTGTCAAACCTCTAAACCCACTGGTGGGTTCAAAGGCTTTAAAATTGTAGAAACTGAAAGAATTGTTAGATTTTTGAACTTTCCAATGGCCCTTGAACTAATCATGTGTTTCATGGTACTCACCTGGAAAATTTGAGCAAATCTAAGCTTAAATCGTGATATTTTATTAATGACTTTTTTCTACATGCATAATATAAACACTAGTAAAAAAGGAGCAATTTGTATTGAAGAGATTCTGCAAAAAAGTTAAAAATTCTGCACTCCACTCTGCAACTGTAGAACCATTAGCGATTTAGCTGTGAGTGACGTGCCAAAAATCCAGGGACTTTTTTTCTGGACTACAAGCTGTGAGCCGATTGGAGGATTGGTGACACTTGGGGATTGGGGTGGGGTACTTGGAAAAAAAAGTGTTGTACAAGTTGATCATTGTGGTATACTGCAGAATAGACATTTCTGGGATCTCTGTACTGGAACTCTACTACTAGAAATGGTTTTCATAGAGGTGCAGGACTTTATGAAACTGAGTCCAACAGTGACTAAAATGTGACTTTACTCTATTACTGTGTGGCCCTAAATTACTTGAGCTTGGCCTCTTACCTCCAGTGTAAGAAAATATAATTGATATATTGGGCCACAGTGCACTTTGTGAAAGGTCTTTCCAGTTTAATCCTTGCAATGTAAGCTAAGGTCCATAATGACTCAACTGAACAGAGCCCTGACCTCAACTATATCAAACGTCTTTGGACCAGCTGTTGCATCAACAAATCAACACACTCATGTCCCTTTACTAAACATCAGAGCCAAAAATCAGTGATGCTGTTGGGGCTGAATGAGAAGAAATCCCCACAGCCAGTTCACAAAATCAGGCCGGAAACCTTCACAAGTCAGCAATGAATTATGTTACAGTAGATTACAGTTCATATGGTTTTCAAATAGGATGATCCAAATTAGGGTGGTCCAGTGAGTTTACTGCTATAAAGGCACGTTTGGCTTTCTAGAAGCTATACTCACGTCAAAGAAGTGTCCCGTCATGCTGCACCGATGACACTGTTTGTGCCAGTACGCCCTCTCGCTGCAGGACTCGTAGAGGTGTCCGGGCAGGCCGCAGTTGTTGCAGTGTTTTTTGGGACATTCACTGACCACGTGGCCTGGGGTGCCGCACAGGAAGCAGGGCTGCACCTTCTGCAAAGACGTATACATGTAAGACAGTTAGGAGTTTCACATACAGGGTGACACAAAAAAATGGGAACTTTTTAACAATCCAATAAAGCCAAGAGTGATGGAAGAAAAATATTTTATTCATAGTAATTGAAACCTTAAAACATGCCATTTAAGAAACAATGATGGAATTTTCATTTTTCAAAAATTACTTCCTGTAGATGGCGTCCTCCTGTACGAATGCTTTCTTGAAATCTGCTGTTGAGATTCCTCTTTGGCCGCTGCAACATCTCAGCTTGGATACTGTGAATTTCACCCTGAATTCTCTGTTTTAACTCATCCAGAGTTCTTGGTTGAGTCGTGTGCACTTTACTCTTGAGATAGCCCCAGGTAGATTTCAACAATGCATTCATACAGGAGGACGCCATCTACAGGAAGTAATTTTTTAAAAATGAAAATTCCATCATTGTTTCTTAAATGGCATGTTTTAAGGTTTCAATTATTATCAATAAAATATTTTTCTTCCATCACTCTTGGTTTTATTGGATTATTAAAAAGTTTCTGTTTTTGTGTCACCCTGTACTTGCATGCAGTGTGTATAAGCTACACATGTTGCTGTGTACAGATGGGAACTGACTTTGGGCTCAGGGCAGTTCTTGGAGAGATGTCCGGTCTTGTTGCAGTTTCTGCAGTGGACGTTCTTGCCAGTATAGTATCTGCTTGCCACCCGCTGTACTGCTGTCCTGACACCTTTGTCTTTGTTATAGATCCTAGCCTGAAAAACAAACAGACAGGGCATCGCTGACATCACGTTGTTGCGGTAAGGCTCAAAGGACTAACATGGAATGCAGATCACACTAACATTACGAGCTACATTACCGGTTAATGGTATACTGATACTAATACTATACCATACTAGAAAGCTGTTAATTACCACCTACCTCAATGTCTTTGTCCAAAACCAACCAGATTCCCTGTTCTTCTTCACCATCTATCAAAACAGAAAGCAAAATGATTTACGAAAAATGAGTCTTATTTTCAGAATATAACCAAATATACATTCCTTGACCACTTTATCAGATAGCAAATCTAATACAATCCATCACAACAGATCTGCACTATACTCAACAAATACATCAATACATTCAACTAGAAAGATAATTAAATTAGAAAGAACTGGTGTTACTTGTTCAGAATCAAGAATAACACACAAGTTATGAGATAAGTGTGCTTATCAATTTCTGAAAGCAAACTTTGAAAACTACTTTAGCTCCTTAAAACTGGTGACAGTACATTAGCACCAGAGCTGCACTCGAAAGTGTGGTTTTGTAATGACATGTATTTTCTATGGAAGCCTGCATCTGTGGAAACTAAACTTTTATCTTTTCTTACTCGAACAATGTGACACAAATGGACCCGCCATTTGATAAGAACCACAAGTGATAAATTCTTGACAATATCCAACCCTATTAAGAATTCTAAACCCAGAGGAATAAGTTTAGTTTTCTGTACGAGAAGGACACACACACACACACACACACACACACACACACACACACACACACACACACACACACACACACACACACACACACACACACACACACACACACCGGTCACACACACACACACACACACACACACACACACACACACACACACACACACACACACACACAGAGAAACTGACACAGTGGCAGCCCAGCACATCTGTATGAGAGTGGCACTAACAGCACCCTGAGGGAGGCCGCTGTATTCTCCTCAGGCCCACAGAACTGTAACTGACATCCAGAAATTGTAAACGTACACACAAATACACACACAGCAGCACACAGACACGTGTACTCAGCATAAATTATGTGCTGATAGCAATGACCCACACAGGCTCACATGCTTTCACAAACACATACAGACACACCCACGCATCGACCCCTGCGATTAGCTGGTTGACAGTCTTTAGCCTTTGGACAAACATACAGCCTTGAGCCATAATCAAATATTACACTCTCCCTTCCGCCCCTTTCTCTCTCTTTCTTTCCCTGACTCTCTCCATCCAGCACCTTATCGCTATTCGACTCAGCCCTCCTTCCTTTGCTTTTGCGCTCTCTCCTTGTTTTCTACCTCTCTTTCCCCCCTTCTCCTCCCCGGGTGAGCGACTGCAGAGGGAGGTTATCACCTCTCTTCTCTGTCAAACAAATTAAAATGGCTGCTGTTTGGATGAGGCTTCTTTCTGCCTCAACCTTCACCTCCAAAAAACACACACACGCAAGCAACTCCGTGCTCTCGACACATCATTCTTCGCTGATTAATTTGGAAAATCAAAACCTGTGAACATCCTTTAGCCATTAAACCAATGTGGCCTTTCACAGTTTCATAAACACATATATTTTGACCAAGCCAACACAATGTATAACCTGATTTTACGAACAACTCCTCTGTCGTCTCTGAAAGGAAAAGAGTTTAGACTGTAACATCAGTATCTGAACGCTGATCGCACAAGTGGAAACCAGCTCATCCAGGGCGTGAACTGATGATGCTATCATGTGGCACTCATTTGTAAGGTCCAATAAACATGTATTTGTTAGTTGCGAATGTTGAACTCATGCGACTTACATTCTAAGATGGGGGTTTTCTTTTAGAATCTAAATAAATTTGCCTCTTAAAAACAACTAAGGTGACAAAAATCTGTCTTTTTCAAAAACAAATTTAACTGTGAAACAGTGTAGTTACTGCCTGTATGTAGTGGCTAATCTGAAACCAGACACATGAAATCTGTTGTTAAAGAAATTATCATAGAAAATATTTTAAAACCATTTTACGGAGGCAAAATGGGGCCATCATTGTAAAAATAACAGCATCTGAGTGGTGTGCTTCAGTTCAGGGCAGCCAGTAAAGATTCATTTCAATATTGATTAATCTGTCAATTACTTTCTTTACTGAAGAACTGGTTGTCTTATCTATAAATGTTGTAAAAAAATCCCAAAATTCCTTCAAGTAGAAACCACTGTGACATCCTAAATATCTGGTTTTATCCAACCAAATGACAAACATATTAAATGTACGATGATTTAAAACTTAGAAAAGCAGCAAATGCACACATTGTTGAAGCCCAAAGAGGCAAGTGTTGGTCATTTTTCTCAAACATGTAACTAAAACAAAATATCTTTAACTTTCTTCTGATGAACTAATCAATGAATTCACTGATGGTTCTAGCTCTACTTCAGCTCCACAGACGGGGAGATGGGAGCACAGCCATAGACGACTGTTCAATATTTGGTTCCTGTTTTGTTATTTGCACCCAAGACCTGTTTCTAGTGTTTCATGTCAGTATTTTTCAGTTATATACTTCCCTGTGTTTATTTCAGCGCTCATACCTCACTGATATTTTTTAATTAGTGGTGTAGCGACAGCTAAAGATCAGTGTACTCCAGCTTTCTGTGTATTAGCAGATGCATGTGTTTTGTCTCTCTCTTTCACGCTAGCACAAGATATACTCTAATGTAGTTAGCTTTGGTTGGTTTTATATGGAAAAGAGAATGGGGGGCCCTCGCAGCGCTCATCTACTGTGAGCAGGCTGGGGGGCCTCTGTGTGACGTGTGTGTGTGTGTGCACGCTTATCCAGCGTTACACAACAACCAGCACCCAGTCAATGGGCAGCTTGAAAAAAGCCAGGGGTGAAAGGTGTGCATGTGTGTGTGTGTGTGTGTGTGTGTGTGTGTGTGTGTGTGTGTGTATAAGTGCATCTGAGTGTGTGTGAATGTGAGTAGGCGTTAGTGACTCAACGAAAGTCATTCCCAAAGCGTCTCCCGGGGGGACTCCCCAAATAAAGAGCAGGAAGCTTTCCCTTAATCTAAGGGCCCCCCCTCCATCTCACCAACCCAACACACACACGGATAAAGGGTGAAGCTCTTTGTCACGGCCGAGGAATCAAACACATGGGTGGAGGGGTGGAGGAGAGGAAAGGAAAGGAAGAGTGGGTGGACGGGTGGGTGGGGGGCGGTTGTCTGTACACAGGGTGAAAATATGCTAATCAACCTTGAGGCCCTGTTCAAAACCCAACCATCAGAGCCTCGTTCCATCGTGGCCCAGCAGATCTGAAGGAGTCTGGAGCTGAAAAAGCAGATGGCAGCGGCTTCACCGAGCAGCTGAACGGACTCGAGAGAGGCCTCCGCCATGTTGACTGCAACTGTTCGATGCTAACAGATTTAATGGCGAAGCGTTCCTCACAGCCATCTTAGCTCAACGATCTTGAGTGGAGAAATGGGTGACATGCCTTACTAAGGGTGGGGACGACATCTGAGACATCTGACAAAAAAAAAACAGGGATGTTGGAGGCAAACCAAGTCGAGAAATCTCTGAAAGTGCTCCCGAGCATCAGTTTTCAGGGATTCCTGAAGATTCCAGCGATTTCGATTGTGCAGGACAACTCGTACATTATCTCATCACTCCGTCGCCGAGGGAAATTCAGCACAATGGCGTGGAAGAGAGGGAGATGGAGAAACAGAGGGAGGGATGGATCAGGGGAGAGGAGGCGACAGATGCTACCTGTCTGTCTCATAGGTACCCTGATTACTAGAAGATGAGAAGGAGAGGGGAGGAGGCTGCGTGCCTGTTCATCAGAGCCGGCACAACAACAAAAAAACAGAGGAACCGTGTGTGTGTGTGTGTGTGTGTGTGTGTGTGTGTGTGTGGGGTGGAGGGGGAGAGTCCGTATGTGTGTGAATGCATTGAATCTGTCCCTTCTACCAGTGAGAACAGAACGGAAGTGTACGTGTGGCTAATGAACCATGAACACCCGACCCTCCTGGGGTGACACACACACACACACACACACACACGCATGCACAGACACACACATACATGCACACACATACACAAAAGGGATGAGGTCCAGACAGGATGGTTTAAGTCTGATAAACCAAGGACAAGACTGAAAACATCAATGACACACAACCATCCTTCGCTGCAGCAGTCTCCTTACAGTACAATCATCTGCAACTTCAACCATTAACCAATTTTCTATGATCTGTGTGTGTGTGTGTGTGTGTGTGTGTGTGTGTGTGTGTGTGTGTGTGTGTGTGTGTGTGTGTGTGTGTGTGTGTGTGTGTATCATCGACAAGCTGTTCTCCCCTCTCTCCCAGCAACATCAAAGGCTTGGAGTGACCCGCCTTACCCCTATCTCTCTTTCCCTGTCCCAACACTTAAACAGGCATCCCAAGCCAGCCCGCCTATTGTACCAAGCTGTTGACCAGGCCCATTAACACACCAACCAGCACCCTCGCACACACACACATACGCACGGAAACACACACAGACACACACAAACTGGGAGTGAATAAGAGGCCTTGCCCCCCAAACGGAGGTTATGTTTGATACTGAAGCGACAGCGCTGGATTAGCAACACTATACATGACAATGGTGAGGGTGGGTGGGAGTGTGCAGGCTCTGCATTTGTGTGAGTGTTTGTGTGTGTGGCAAAAAAAAAGAAAGTGCTTCCTTTGTGACATCACCCCTGCCCTATACCCTTGGCCTCTGTGAGGTTAGACACACCAAAAGGCCGGTCAAGTTAGACACACGCAGCTTTTTTTCCCCCAATTTCTCCCTTCTGTGTGACAGAAAAATCTGGACAAAGGTGTAAAACACAGCAGCAAAGACGGGCAATAACAGTGAGAGGATGAGATGGGGCGTAGGGAGGGAGGAGAGGATGGAGCGCGCGGCAACATAACAAGAGATGAGGGGGCTGAATACCAAGGAAGGAGAATCCAGGTAGAGAAGAGACGACTGTTTGAAGAAGTAATTGTGGAAAAACGGATGAAATTACTCAGAGAAGATGAAATGATTTGTAAAACAAGAAGATGACGGACACTGCTGGTGTGTCTGTGTGTGCAGATGTTTGACAAGCAGGGAAGAGATCAATAGCAGTGCAGACCTATTACAGATTAAAGCAACACATTTCATTTGGCTTCATTTTATGCTCTTTCTCTGCCCATCTCCACTGATCTCTCTGTTACACAGAGGAGCTGGGTTTCCATCCAAATGCAGCACAAACGCTTTCACTTACTACCATTACACGGACATTCGCTGGTGGTTTGTCAAAATAAAGAGTCGGTGGCACCAATTCTCCAGCCGAGTGCCGTTGAAGAAGAAGAGAGCGCATGAAGATGATGTAGTAGACCTTTAGCACAAGTACAGGCTGAACTATAACATTAAACATGACTCAGTTCCATTTAGGAAGGGAGTTACAAATCCCCAGTGTTGTGCATGCTGGCATCACTGGGATATCTAATGGACCTGAGCCATCATTAGAGAAAGTTCTAACCCTAGAATGGTCACAAAGATGTGGAAAACATGATAGAAATGAGCTATATGCTTCATGCACATCATCGTCTATTTGCCTAATCTCTTTTCTACGCACTTTGGTACATTTTTATCAATGAGCCTAATGTGTACTTCTGTCAAGTGCAAAATGTTTTTATTTTAGTATTTCTTTTTGTGTGTTTCCATTCAGGGCTTCCTTTGTGTAAATTGAGAACACGCAATACTTGAAAACAGACAGATGGAAAGAGAGTGAGTGAGACAGGCCCAAAAGCTGCAATTCCTGGTTCAAATTAATCTAATTTCCACTAAAAATAAAAGTTCTTTGTCAACTGCTAATCTGTGGCACATTCATGCATCATTCACAGAAGGTCTTTACTGTCGTCCTACTGTCTAGAGAGAAAGAGAAACACATTAAACGCATAATAACTAAACTGGTTATCAAAATCTTTTTTAAAAAACCGTATTTACTCACAAAGTTAAACAGTTTCAGTGAATCTCAACGGAGAAATTTTAGGCTGTGCTCTTATCTTTGGCTTGAAGTGAATCTGATGACAGTTGTTTTGTTTTGTTGCTAGGCAACCGTCAGGTAAATCTCATCCTACACAGTCCTGATGCAGCAGAATAAGAGTGTTTGAGTGCACACGTATATGCATGAAACATTTAAGAGTGTAATATTCAAAAAATGTATTTTATTTGTGAAATGAAATATAATAAATAAAACTCACCTCATCTGTATTGTTCACATCGTTTAAAAAAAAAAAATCGGTCAACGTAGCCTTTCAGGACCACTGCACCTGTTTTTAGCCTTTCTATTTTAAAAGTTATTGTGCAATTGGTTTTGAAATATTGTGTGCTGCCTCTTGCCCATGTCATTATTGAAAATGAGAATTGGTTCTCAACAAGCTTACCTGGTTAAATAAAGGTTAAATAAAAATAAATAGACGTTTTGTCAAGGTTAGAAGAAATAGATAACTGTGGCATTTCTTCTGCTTTTCAGCTGTGACCAGAGTCTGGTCTGTACTTGCACCTTGAAGAAGTCTGCTCTCTGAATTGGACCACGACTGCCAAAATTACAACCCAAATGAAGCTACTGCTCATCTGCCTCCTTCAGTTCTCTCACAAGATTTGACAGATTTAGGGATGTATGTAATTCTTGTTAATCTGACATTATGAAGACGACACGGAAACTCGCACAAAAAAATTACAAAGGCAGCACATGAAAGGCTCAAACTCATTTCCATTGTGGCTCTGGATGTAAAGATAGTAAAGATGCAAGTCCAGGTAACAGTATAGCACCATAGTGTCTACAACATCAATGAAAAGCACATCATATAAAATGTGAAAATGTCATGCCTTTGTATTTTAGGAACCATAAATCTGAAGGAACAAGTTACTATGCCAGGACTTAACCTCAGCCAGGCAGTGAAAAGAAGCACATTAAAAACATACCTAAACCTGAAAAAAGCCTGAGCCAAAATTTTGGTTACATGATGCTGGAAAACTGCCATGACTGCACAACAGAAGCAGCTTCCTGGGGCTTAATCGTGACATTACATGCTGACATTTATATCAAAAGCAATTTTTAAAAAGGAGAACCAAAATGATTTTTGTGGTGAGTCTTTTTTTGCTACAGCAGCTTGACGAACTGGAGGCAGATGCCATCACCCTGGTCCCTGTTGAGTCTTCCTCCTGTTCGGCCAGCACATATTTCAACGCAGCCCGTCTCTGATTATCTGATATCCATCCCGTCCACCCCCCCGCGACACGTCCAGCGTTCACCCCCTGCCAGCCTGTGCCACCTCCTCCCTTCCTCCTCACCCCCTTCCACACCACGTTGGCAGCAAGGGCAGGGCAGGTGGCCAAACCTGTCAGTCAAAGCACCGTCGCCACGCGGCAACACCACAGACACCAATTACCACACAGCAGGGGCGCGGCCTGGCAACCGCATGGCAACCACATGGTCCAATCAGGGTACACAACAACAGGGACCAGAGAAGGCCAAGAAAAGAGAGTGAGGTTTGTGTGTGTGTGTGTGTGTGTGTGTGTGTGTGTGTGTGTGTGTATGTGTGTATGAGCGTAACCATGTTCAAGTTATCCAAAAGTGAGCCAGGACATGTCTGCGGGTCTGACAGAGGACAGGTAGTCACTGTGTCTGTTTAATATCCGTTTGCTGCCTGTTTAGTGCAGATTTTCAATCCAAAATAAAACTTATCTCCATTTATCTGTTGATAATCAGTCCTGACTCGCGGCCGGTTCCAATGGTCTCACCATCTAGGTTCCAAAAAGAGGCTAAATGTCAAAATTTGACTCATTTTATTACCCGAAACATGCTTGGATGGCTCGTGCCCATGACACATTACAGGACAACGAAAAATAGCGCAAGATGTCACAAGATCTTTGTCATTTTTTATTTAAAAGTGAGACTTTTACAGTTAAATTGATCCACCGATGACTCAGTATCAGGTTATATCAGCGACTCAGACTCTGACTTTAATAGCGATGCTCCTGGAGGTTGTAGAAACTGATTTGATGATGTGAAATCATTGCTTGTTGGTCATTTACAAAATAGAGAGTTTTTGTTTGAGAAGACCATGAAAAGCATTCAGTCAGGGGATGACACTGCCACACACTGTTACTTTCTACAGTGTAAATTAAAATATATTTTATTCTAATTACTGGCTTTCTGTAATACAAATCACAGTTTTTAAAACGTCATATTTGCATAGTGTAACTGAAAGAAGATAAACAATTGGGTTACACATGGATGATTTGATCCACATACAGCAACTTTTTGGACTTTTTTTAAGTAAACACTACAGTGACGAGCTTCAGGATTCTAAATTGCAAGGATTTACTCATTACCGCGCAAACTTGCACAGAATAAATTAAACACTCTGGGATTCAGGAGCACCGACTGGACGAAACATGCAGTGAAATTGCATCACCTTGAATGTTGGCAAACTGTGGCATCTCATAGGCTAAACAGTAATGGAAATAACCATTAATTGCATGTATAATTCAAAGTTTAACACTTTGCATTTTCACTGATTATACTGTTGTATCAGTGAAAGCATGTGGTTCACTCAATAAGCCGATGTTGGTCAGTCTGGACTTTCACTCAATTTGGTCTGAAAGCAGAGCAGCCAATAGTCAACAAGTGTTTGCATTTGATGGCTAAAGTCATACTTGTGTTCGCCGCCACAAAATGTCGCTAATAAAAACTGACCAAATTATTCATGGTGCTCCTTTTGTCTTGTGCTGCGTAACACACCGACACACAAGCACACACTGTCTGTAAGGGGCAAATATATTTTAATAAAACCAGTGAGTTGCAACCTCAATTTCATTTTGATGAATTTCCTCCTGCGGGAGTGAGCCAGGCAGTGGGCGGGAGGGCGGAAAGGCGGGAGAAGGAAGCGGGGTGATGGGGGCTGGGAGGCAGATAGAATTTTCATGATTGTTATTTTTGTTATTATACAGAAGGGGGGTTGTAGGGGGGGGTTAGATAAACGGTGTTGGTTAATCTGAGCCATTTTGCAGAGCGCTCCATTATCGGGCAGGTTGGGCACGTCAAGGGGGTTATTTTTCCGAGGGATCTTTGGCCCCGGTAATTAAGCTCCATTCACCAGACCCTGTTCCCCAAATTAAAAATTTGTCATTAAGTGGAATTTACCATAATGCCTTTTTATCTGCCGGCGCTTCAGCTTGTGTGCATGCATGCATGTGTGTGTGTGTGTGTGTGTGTGTGTGTGTGTGTGTGTGTGTGTGTGTGTGTGTGTGTGTGTGTGTGTGTGTGTGTGTGTGTAGGGCAGAGGTGAAGGAGGGGCAATGGGAGAGGGCAACCAATAAGGGGGTGACAATGTGATCGCACGCACAGCGCACACATGAACGCCCACACACACTTTGAGAAGAAAGGGCAAATTGAAAAATTGAAATAATCCCGGACAGCAGCACACATTTGCACGAGCAAACACACGCACACACACATGCACATAAACACACACATACACACACAGACACAAAGCCACCCTTCAATCCTTCAAATCCACAGCCTTTAGGGTAATTAAATAATGGTGCTTTAAAGTTTTAATTTAGATTTGGCCTTTTCCTTCCTGCCCCTACTGTATGCTGCTCTGGGTGTGTGTCTGTCTCTCTCTCACACACACAAACACACACACCCAAAACAGTCAGTCACAGTGTGTTTATAGACTTCGTCCTGTGAGATAGCCCTCGATGGGTCGGGTACATTGGAGGGAGTGAATGATTGAAGAGCAGAATCTCTGTCTCTATAGGTTTTATAAAACAATACAATTATTAGTCTTTAATTAGAGCAGCCCCTCTGTGGGACAGGGGACAGACAAAGAACAATAGAGGATTAGAAGAGGAGTGCCTAATATGGCTCTTTTATCACTTCATTCAAATACAGTTTATAAATGCAACCAGCTGTCCTTTGCAGCTGGCAGTCACAAGTTAGGAGTTGGCAGCAGATTTGGTGAAAAACGGGACCCAACAATGTTACTTAATTAAAACTGCAGCTATTTATTTCTTTTTTGTTATTATTGAATCATGTACATGCCTTCAAATAGTTTTAAGTGAGGACTTTAAGGCTCCAAACATGAACAATATCCCCAGTTCATCTCCCAATCTCTCTCTCCTCATTTTCTACTGCTAACTCTCTAAAAAGACATTCAAGTTTACAAAAAATACAGATTCCCATGTTACATTACCGCAAACCCAAATAGCAGCTTTAAAATGCTTATTTGTCAAAATAAGCCTGAAACTATCACTACAAAAAAAGTTATAAAAGGCCATAACAACCAAATCTCAATTTATTTTTAAAACTTGACTGACAGACAACTCATACAATAATCGACCCAATACTTACTATTAAAAGAGCAGGAATTACAGTAGTGTGACTAATATGGGACAGGAAAGTAGTAGGAAACAGCATTTCTATTCCGGACAACAGCGTACTGCAGGAGTGTGTGTGGAACATATGAGAGATGAAGGCCAGAAAATTCAGTGTTAATGAATGAAGCTAAAACCAAAAACCTGACCCTTGATGACAATGACAGAAGCAGTTACTTGCTAGATGACAACACAAATGCATGCAGCAAACAGGACATTCAGGTGATGCAGTTGCTAATGTAAAATGTGGACTACACTGACTCATTCAGTCTTTATTTCCCGTTCTGTAAAATGACTAATGATGAAAAAATAACACCCGGACTTAAAAACTTCAGCCAGCGACCTTCTCCTTCCTCTCCTGGATGCTCCCCACAAGAAAAAACTGAATATTCCACATCTCTCTGAATGCCGCCAGAGAGTAAAGGTGGGGAAATAAGGCCTTTAAATGAATGGAAGGGGTGGTGGTGGCGAGTGAGGGGAGGAAAGGAGGGGAAATGAGGAAGAGTAGAGGAGGAGGAGAAGGGTGAAAGAGGAGGAAGATAGGAAGAGGAGGGGGGTGGACAGATGGCAGAGGTTATGCCTGGCTGAAAGGGGCAAGACGGGAGGAGGCTATTCTGGATGTGTGTGTGCCTGTGTGTAATGGGAGGAATCACCAAGCTCTGCCCTCACTTCCCCACATGCACGACTCATCCTTAAGAAATCCCTCCGTCTCCCCTCTTTCATTCCTTTTCCCATAATTCCTTGTTTACAGACATCAAACGGGCATCGAATCCATTCCAATAAACATCCGAGACACTTTTCCCTCTGCATCAAACCCAGAGCCTGGATCACTTGATGAACGAAATAATTACATGTTCCTGCATCTGATTGACAGATCAAACCTGGTTAAGGTAAACTACAGATAGGGCCGAACAACAACATGCTGTCAAAATCTCCAAATATATGTGTGTGTGTCTCCAAAATACAGCGCAGGGAGGGATGGCAGAATGGCAGGGGGAGAGTGCGGAGAGATAGGGGGTCTTATTTACTGTCGTTTAATTTGCTCCCCTCTTTTCCATCCATCCCTTGGTTTTTCTGACAGGTAATAAAAAGCGGGAGCTTTCCTGACAAGCCCATTTGAATTTGGATTGAATAATATAACTGTAGGGTTTCCCACATAACGCTCTGTCCAAGCGTGCAGCCGTGCACAGACACTGCAGACACCAGCAGCCCCTCTGTCAGTGTGAGTTTGGTGTGTGTGTGTGTGTGTGTGTGGTGTTCATCGCTGCATGCATGCACACAGACACACACAGGTGCTTACGTCATGGTGGTTAATGCAACAATAATAATGAATTCCTGCAACTAGCCACCATGCCACTCCAATATGCTAATCTCCACATCTGTGCCATCTCTTCTCTCTCACCTCCTCTCCTAACCCTCCATCCTCCCTTTCCTCTCCTCTACCACCTCCTCAAGACCCCTTCATCCCACCTCCTTTTCTTGTCTTACCTCATCCACCACTCACTCTGCCTGCCTCCCTCACCTCCCTCCCTCCTTCCTCCCCTCCCCATCTCCCGCTCTCGGAAGCTGCTGAAATCCCATTCCCCGTGGGGCAGGCTAAATTGAATTGGCGTGTTTATATGAACAACAGGGCCGTTGCTTTAATATACCTTAGAGTTTATGCCTAATGCCTCCCTGCTAATACCGCTGAAGCTTCAACCCTCACTCAGCACACGTCGCTTTTATGGAAGCCATAAAAGAGACAGAACAGCGAGGGATGAGATGCTCTGGGAGTGTGCTTGTGTTTGTAAACACGAGGGAGAAAGAGAGGAAGAAGTGAGAAGCCTGTTAATGCATCTGAACGAGTTATCTGTGTTTTATCACACCTCTTTTAAGATCATCTTACAGTATCCTCTCTCTGGAAGCCTCCACGCACACACATACATATACGCTCCTCATCCCTCCAGTGTGAATGAAAAGAAAAGAGGAGGCACAGAAAGGCAGGAAGATTTTTTTAGATTAGTCAGTAATGCTGAATAAATATCCGGAGTTTTGGCTGAGGAAGTCAGTCATGCTCGTCGACTTGCAAACATCCTCCATTTTCTCGCCGTCTCCCCCCTTTTTTCTTCCTTTTCTTTCTCTCGCTTGTCCCCTTTCTCTGCTGGTCCTGTGTCAGCCTACAAAAGGCCCACAGTACAAAGGAGAGAAACAGGCCTGAGACACTCAACCCAATTACTATTGATCAGTCTGCACTCAGAGGACAGAAATGCGCTCACCTGCACGCTCGCACACAGCCATGCAAACACACACACGCTAATCTGTCGCGGTATAACAAGTCCTGTAAGGTCAGGGACGGTTATTTGTTCACAGCTGATTTTTAACACTCGCTACAAAAGACTCCTAAAAACTGGAAAATAATTGTAAAGTGCTTCCTGGCTCTGTGAGGCAAAAAAAAAAAACTGAAATGCAGTAGCACAAGAGTCTGGCTCACGGGTTAATTTTCAGCATTTGTGTTTCAAAAGCACAAGATTATTGACAAATCTGGAACATTATATTGGTATATTCATTTACATTTGTTCGGGTTTTCTTGTCGGTAACTGAATGGCACAAATCAGCACAGTGCTGAGAATTGGGAACAAAAAATAGAAAAAGTAGAAAACCATGAAGGCAGAACCAGAGCACACAAAAATGAAGACAACGTCAGGATGGCACGGTGGTGGTAAGAGAGCTGCTGCGAAAAAACATCTTCTATAGGCTGAGAGAATATCAAACCATTACAGTAATACAACAGCTAACTGAAACACTCTTGTAAACAATGCACCTGTCTGTACATCTGATAGCATCCTGTCAGTGCACCGAAAATAAAATCTTTTTAGTTTTCTTTATCTTTCAAATATTTTATTTACTTGTACAGTAGGATTGGGATTTTCTTTTCAGGACAAACTATATTTTAGAATAAATTCATCATTAAAGTCAGACTCCTGGAAGGCTAGAAATAGAGATTTTATCAGGCAACTGCACTGAAATATATTCATTTCAAACACATCTGCAAATCAATGGGAAAGCTGAGCAACAATCAAGGTACAATCTCGCTTTGCTGACGTGATGTAATGCAATTCAGTACTCTCAGAAAATCAGAAACCCACCTTTGATCAAACTGCTTTTTCAGCAGGATGATTTCAACCAGCTGGTTAAAACAAATTAAGTCATAAATATCTGCTTGTTTTCATCAATTCTACTCACTTCAATTCAAACTAAATTTAAGACTCCTTTTAAATCTTGTCCTGACAAAAGCAAATATGTTGGAGTAATACATACACATTAAAGCACACAGTTCCAAGTTTGCTGAATTATACTCAATGATAAACATAAGACTGGCAGATATCGGCTGTAGGCTGTGAAACGTCAATAGTGAAAGAATAAACCTGGAGCTGCAGAAGACCCCGAGGACATTGCAGCTGATCCGCGGAAAAAAAAGCTACATCAGTATGTTAAGACTGCGTAAAACCCAAAGGCTTTTTGATCCTTGACCAAAACCTTTAAAAGTTTGCAAAGCCCGGCTCGCAGGTGCAAACACACACACACACACACACACACACACACACACACACACACACACACACACACACACACACACACACACACACACACACACACACACACACTCGCAGACACACACACTCGCAGACACACAAAACTAGTCTCACATTAAGGGTGTGATGAACTCTGCATGTTGTCTGGAAGCCTGTGCCGAAATATCAATGACTAAACTCCCCAACGAGTCGGTAACTATCTCCTTCGCTCTGATTTTATCCCCAATAATTAATTTTCTCTCCCAATGCCGACTTCAGCTTTATCGGTCGCTCGCCGCCAGAATCTCAGCATTCCATTTAACCATAATCCCCCGGATAAAGGGGCGGCCTAGGTGTGCTAATGCACAGGCATGCGTGCGCGCAGGAACACGTGCACGAGCAAAGACTTAAACTTCATTCACAGACACACAATGTTATAAACCAGTTACACAAATGTGAAAGCAGGACTAGTCACACCATTGTTGAGGAAATTCACCCCATCGACAAATCACACATTTAGACACAAACATCTCTATACTGACGACAAAGGATGAGGACGCAGTGTTCACTATCAGCCGTGTGACCTCTAAAACACATCCCGGATACGAGATGGATTAACCCTGGAAAGCCCATAGCATGAATCCTGACCCTGCAAGCCCAGCATAGCAACAGCCACGTAACCAAGGCTTGGTTTTGTTGTATGGAAGGATGGTTGGGAATGGGAGTGGAGGAATAAAGAGATGGGATGGATGGAGACAGGGGTGGGGCTGAAGGGTTAAGAGAAGAAAGGTGGAGTGTGGTATAGATACACTGATGTTGAATTTCCGAGACACTCGTGCGCATACGTTTGCTTTAGCAATCTGTAGGAGATGACGCCGGGAAATTACATTCCTCTTATGTCCGCATGGAAATCCTTTCACTACTGAACACAGCAGTGGTGTCAGACACAAGCCATATCTTGGTATGTTTGCATAGGACTGTAAGTATGTTTTTGACAGTTTTGAAAACAGATGTGACCACAGAAGCATGACATCTATAGCGTATTAAGCACAGTATGTTTCAGCATGTCTGACTACATCTAAAGTAATGCAGACAGTGTACATATACTCAGCTTGGTTTAAAAAACAGAATGAAAATGACTCAATCCTGATCCCAAATCTATCATACGTGGCCTGTCCAAGTATGTAAAGACATGCGTTTTTTTTTAACTGGATATAGGCCCTCTTCTTTAACAGTTCCCCACAGAGAAGAAATACTTGCATTTGCCTCCTATGCTGACAGCTTAAGTATTTAGCATGTTCTACCAAACACCTGAATCCTGGTATTTAAAGCGCCTATTAACTCAGCTCCTAATGGGACTCCTAATTAGTGCTTTATTGAAGGCAGGTGTAAAGGAAAGGTCAACTAGATACGTTTACACGTGTTATAAAGATGCAGAGAACACCAGCATCAATCAGCAGCGAATCCAACAACAAATTAAAGTGGACAAAATCAGAAGTCAATCAATGAGGGAAACAAAGGCCACAGACATCTGCAAAATAAGTGAAAAAAAGGTGAGGAGGATGCGAGTGATGGATGGAGAGGAGGAAGAGCGACGAAGGCTAGATTGACTGGAATTACAGTGAGTGCCAGCTAGGCCAGACCAGGCCCAGCTGGTCTCTGTCTGACGAGTGCCTTAATTAAGAGACATGGGGAGAAGCCTTGGAATGGCCACATACACACTGCCAGGAGCCTCTGGAGAGGAAACTGCTAAACAGGCACACTTGTGTGTCTGTGTGGTACACTGCCAACTCTCTCACACACCCACACACATGCATAGCCATCCTCTGGGACCTTGTGAAAAACATTGCCCGTCTATTATTAGGAAACCCTTTGCATACCAGAGCAAGTGCAGTAACCCTAAATGTGTGTGTCTGTGTGTGTTTGGGGTTCCACCTCTTATCCTGTTGACTGTTAAACTGAACTTCTGATTCCAAAACAGCTCTGCTGCTGCTGCCGCTGCTCACAGAGGATGAGGTGAGCCGAAAACTGAGGGTGGAAAAAAAAAAAAAAAAAAAAAAACGGGGAGAAGAATGAGGCGAGGGGAGAAAGGGTGATTTTGTGGATCCATGACTGCCTTTGCGAGCCCCCCCACCCCACCCCTTCTTCGCTCACGCCTGTTCCTCATCCCAAAAACGTATTAATATTAATACATATCCCTCCAACCCCTTCCCCTCAACTCCTGCATCCGCCCCCCCGCCCCCAAAAAAATATCACCACCCTAGGCTACCAGTTAATAAAGCCCTCTTGACGACCCCTCCCAGCCCCAAAAAACCAAGGAAAGACAATAAAGGGAAAGTTCTCCGGTCAAATAAGAGAACAGAAATTAATATAGTCCCGCGGGACCTCCCTCTGTCCCACTGTCACCCCCCACAATAATTTGATTTCCTATTAAGTGATTGCTTAATTATAATGATTATTATTGGTAATTGTAATTGACATTTTTTTCTACTGCTAGTCTCCTCTCTGTCCTTTCCCTCCTGTCATTCTCTTCAGGTCTCCCTAAAAGGACAAGACGGTTGGTAAAAATCCACAAAGGAGCGAAAAGATGAAGAAAATTTGTCGAAAGCGGCGGAAATCAGACCAAACAGAAAGCCACTTGACAATAGGCTTTGAAAATTCTGTTACAATCTCACACTATGCTGTGCGCCTGAACGCACCATGTGGGATTAAGGTGTTGAGGCCGCAAAGTTTTATTTAATCATACATGAGTGTGGTTTTGTGTGTGTTTGCCTCGTCGTCTTATCCCGTAGCTTCAGGGCACAATGTCTGCTGCAGGTCTCCTTAGAAAAAAGATTCTCGCTCTCAATGGGATATCCTGGTTAAATAAAGGTTCAAGTAGAAGACAGGGATTCCCTATTCTACTCACCACACACACACACACACACACACACACACACACACACACACACACACACACACATTAAACTACAGTGGGGACCCTCTGGTCTCCAGTTTATTACCCCTTCCTCCAGGCTACAGCTACTGCAAACAGGCAGTTGTGTGCTTTTGCTTTAAAAACCAACAACCTCTCATTCATTCTGAGACCTTCAGCACTGAATGTGACATTTTTAAATGTCAAAAAAAACCACAAACTACAGCTCAACAGAAGTACATAAAAAGGCACAGTGCTGAAACCATTTCATTTAACGTCACATTCTTTCTCTATTCGGAACTAAAGACGGTGAAACTTCATTCCAGTGGGTCAGGGCACGGTTATTGGGCTCACCTCAGGCGTGGTGAGGCTGACACCGGCTCTCACACATACGCACACTTTTGTCTTTAGATGCACACACCTTCACACTCCAACACACACAACACATCCAATGCATCACACCTTCAGTTTCGTTCTAAAATATCCTCTCATTTCTGCAACGCAAAATATTAAACTATTAAACCTCACGGTCCACAGGAAATATCTTCAAAAAGAATCTCGCCTTGTGTTTTTGTAAAAACCTAATTAATGAAAGGCTTATTTAAAGAAATTTATACTGAAAAGCAAAAACATTTCTATCTATCAGCTGAAGGACGCTGGTGTCACGACAAGGACTGGTGTGTGGTGGAAAATTTAGTCGAAATTTTTTCTCTCCTTAAGATTAGATTTAAATGCTGCCCCTTACTTACACTGAAGAACAAACAGCCACATTAATACAAATGAGCACCTGCAGCCGCAACCGCAGATGTCTGTGGGTGTTTTTTTAGTCAAAGTTTCCAAGAAAAAATAGAGAAATTTTCATAGATTATTTTGACAAAGGTTACTTTCAGAAAGGATGGCTCGTCCGGTCCAGATGCAGATAAATGCAGTATAAATAAACTCTACTTATCAGCGCTACAGACACCAAAGATGTTCTAGAGTAGAAGAAGTAAAACTGAAATTGAAATGTGGCTGCAATAAGCAGGACTAATAATTATATTCAGTCAGACATAAGAACCGTTTTTTTTAAAAAAAACTTTAAATTAAATATATATATATATATATATATATAAAAATTCAACTGAAATTAAATCTTTGCATTTAGATAAAACAAACTATTTTTGCCCGCATCAGATATTTGACTAGAACCACAAAACAAAATCCAATGTAAGGTCCACAAAATCTACTCATGCCACCACTGTAACAACTCAAACTGCATCAACTTAAAGCTTCAAACGAACCGATTCAAATGTGGCCGACACGTTTGAAATCTGAAACGGCCCACAATACGAGAACTTGTTTCATTTCGCTTGGAAAACACGACGTTGAAACTAGATTTGTGGCTTCGAACAGAGCCACATCGGGTCAAGTGTTACAGAGAAGGTTCAACTGTAGAACCGTCTGCTACACACCGACATGACTGACAGACAGCGCCGGATATCATTTTGTGCAGACAGAAATCCAGCCGTGTTCGAGCCACTCCGAGATCTTAGCCTGGAGACAAACCGTCCCTGACAGACCGACACCGTGGCCGATGCTTTTCAAGGCCTGTCTCATCCACTTTGGCTTTCCCACTCTCATCTCTCTCTCCTTCTGTTTGATGCCGAGCTCCACTAGTTGTCCGTCCAACCAAATTTTTGGATATAAGCTCCAGTGCTGCTTCGCGATCCTTCCAGTTTGAGCTGAATTTCTACTGCCACATTCCTCCTGTTCTGTTTTCTAGTGTAAACTCAATTTTTCTTAATTTTTTTTTAGGAGGCCTTTGGGCAAAAGTGGCCCGAAAGCTAAGGCATACAAAAATGTATTTACTGTAAATACACTGGAAAAAAAGGTTTCTGAAAGTGAAGGTGAGTTCGTAAGAGCAGTATGAGTCAGCCAGTATAATAAATACATACTATTCTAACAAAAAGAAACAGCAACAGCAAATGAGTTACAGCATACCTGCTGATAAGCATGTCCAGAAATGATTTAAAAAGGGCAAATAAAATCATTCTTGAGTCTAAGGAACAATAAACTATATTTTCAATGATCAAATAGCAGGGTAAAGGTCAAATTGTAAATTTATGCTGACAAATATGAAAACACAGCCACAAAAAACTGCCAAAAGTGAACAAGACTAGCCTCTAACAGGGCCGCTTACTGAAGGGATTTTTCATATAACAAAGAAACTGCTGTTTCATTTACTAGATTCCAGTTGTCATTACATTTCAGAGGCCGCTGGCATCAAATGATTGTTCAATCACCAGCTTTTTTAAATATGAAAGCATCAAGCTTTCAACTGAATTTCTACAATTTATTTTGCATGTGCTAATATTAGACCTACACAGTAGTCTCATCTCATTTGCATATCCTCTGTAAAAACTGGATAATACAAGTCAAACTATGGCACAGCGATTTCATGGTGTGTGTGTGTGTGTGTGTGTGTGTGTGTGTGTGTGTGTGTGTGTGTGTGTGTGTGTGTGTGTGTGTGTGTGTGTGTGTGTGTGCCTGTTCAAACACACTGTGTGGTAGTGTGGGTGTGGCGTTACACCTCGTGTGGCACTGGGCAGCCAAGATAAGAGCTGATCCTATCCATGTCTCCCTTCTGCAGCGCTTGCCCGCCCACCCACACACCCATACACAACACACACACACACTCAGCCACACACACACACACACACACACACACACACACAAGCGTCTAGTGCAGTACCAAACATGCCATTGTAATCTCATTTTACAATCCCGATGCCCTGTACATAAACATGCACTCACACGCATAATCAGAGCAATAAACACACAGAGAAGCCAGCTAAATCCATATTTCAGATACTGTATAGTGGCACGTGACTTCAGAGTATACAAAGGCCAACTGGGGTCTCAGACTGCAAGAGGCTGCAGGAAAAAGCTTCAGGCCCAAAGCAGCATCGCATATTCACACAGACATGAAGCTGAAAATATTTGTACTACCACTTTTTACAAACAAATTTGAGACAAGGAATACATTTTTGTTATGCCTAGGTGATTTAAGCAGCATGGCAAGACTATAAAATAGAGCAGAACGAGAGAGAAGAGAAGAGAAGAGAAGAGAAGAGAAGAGAAGAGAAGAGAAGAGAAGAGAAGAGAAGAGAAGAGCTTACCTTCATTTTCTGTGAGATAGACAAAGTTAACCTTAAGGTACAAACACACTTGCTTCTCTCTAATTCACCAAGACTTTCAGTGAAGCACACACACACTGACACACACACACACTCTGATGTGATCGGCCACCCCGATAGCAAGCCAGAGCTGACTCTCTAAGCCTCAAACAAAGTTTGGTGTGCACTGACCAAAACCGAAGGGACAAAAAAGCGAAGAAGAGAACTGGGGGGAGCAACAGAGAGAGAGAAAAAAAGTGTGACCACTGAGTGAAGTTTAACCACTTACGATTCAAGTTTAGCTTCAGCACACCCCGCCTACAGCCCGGATTCATTCACGGGGACGTACACGCACACCACTCCGAGTGGGAGAGGCACTGAGCTGGATTTTAGGAAGCCCTGTTTTCTCTCTCTTGTTCCGTCTGGTTGCTGCTGCATAGCCGCCGGACAGGCAGACGGCCCTTGCTCATCCCCCTTTTCTCCACTATCTTTTCTCTTTTTACTTATCCGATGTCCTTACACATCCACCCACCAACAGCCGCCTCTTACGGCCAGGTGACAGATACCTTCTGGGGCTGCGTGAGCGCATGTGTGTCCGTGTATTTGATAAAAAACATATTTGAGGGGCTGAGAAAAGATTAGATAGTAAAAGTATGTGAACAAGTGACACCGTGTAGGAGAGAGACAGAATGAGAAAGAGAGAAAGAGGATGAAAGGATTCAATTTCAGTAGGCGAGAGGGGGAGACTAAGTGTAGTGAATGTGATTTGATGGTGATGCTGAGATGGGGTTTAGGCGTACAAATACTATTAGTCACTGCTGTGCAAACCAGTTACTCGGACACACACACACACACACACAAAACTGTGAAAACACACGCGAGCCTTCCAGGCTACAGAAGTCAACTCACAACATGGCATATAAAAAAAACAGAAATCAATCTTTATATTTGAAGCCCTGGGTTATGGATGTAATGGTTATTGCCGTCATAAAAATTCAACCAGCCATATCTCAGTGATCTAAAATTGGCCTTCTTCTCTCTGGATCTCTTTGGCAAATAAAAAGGGTATGTGAAACTCATGCACAAAAGAAAATATTTCAGCATACCATCTTGTTTTCAAACAGCATTAAAGCCCTGGTATCAGAGCTGAAGGGAAGAATGATGATCATACAGTAAGTACTATATTAAATGTCATAGTAAACCGTGAAGTCAATATATATGTACTGACTGATGGGTAATATTGGAATGAGACTGACAATTAATCTTTACAAAGACAGAAGTTTTATCAAAGATTTAATGCTCAGGATTTAATCAGTAGTCAATAGAGACAATCACAATATTCTAATCGCACCACCATGAGATTGTGATCAGCTCCCTCATTTCCCTTCCTTTCCCACTGTGCATTGCGTTGTTATAACAGATCAACAGCATTTTAGTGCACACACTGTGAATAGACTGAAAGGTTGTAGCCATGCAGATTTTTAATAAATCTCCTTTGCATTATCAGTTTTGTTCTCAGATGATGTCCGAAAAAGTCACACTGATATGGTCTTTGTCTCAGGTGAGGTGATCCAGCTCTAACAACCCTGCAGAAGACTCTAGCCAGACTTGTCTCTGACTTTTACTTCCAAGCTCATTTGTCCCAACTGATGATGTAAAGATTAAAAAAAGGGGCACACATTTGAAAAAGGCTTGGTAGTTCGCAAAAGCCACTGTGTATTGCAGTTTTTGGCAAGTATTATTCAGAAAATTGTCAATAATGTATTTGGAATTAGTTTCAGAGGTGGATTAATAAACATTTGTTGCAGCAGGACTGACAGAATATAAACTACAATACCCCCGTTTGGAGCAATGAATGAATAGGAAGCAGTATGACTCAATGATGTGTTTCTAACAGTTTTCAAATATAAATGGCACAGAAATATGAGCTTCATCAAGCTTTGGATTCAAAGACAATAGAAGCAGTTCATTATTGTCTTTTTGTCTTTTTCAGGGACTTCAACAATGAGTAAAAATACATTTTAGAATTTTTCTTTCTGGGGTGAAGACACAACATACTCAAGCCTGGCTTTGAATTAGTGAGCAGTGTAGAACTGGGGCACAGTTCAAGACTACTGAGGCTCGTCCCTTAATTTCCTTGCCTTTATTTCCTTCTCTCTTTTTTTGACAAAGCCCTCCCCCATTCCTCTCACTTTAAGACCCCTTCCACACCACACCCATGACCCCCCATGTGCAGACATGAGGTCAAGCTCCAAAGATCACAGAGAGAAGCCAGACGAGAGCGAGGGAGAGAGAAAGACAGAGACCTAAAATCCTCCTTTCCTCCCAAAACCAGGCCAAAACCTCAAGCCTTCCCACCAGCTCCAGACCCCCTCCTTTAGCCCAGTTGTGTGTCGAGGAGGCAGTGGGCACTCTTGCAGAAACATCAGCCCAGGGAAATTCAAATGAGGAAGGAACGGTGAGAGAGACACAGAGAGAGGGAGAGCGGGAGAGAGAGAGAGCACAATAGTGAGAAAATAGGATAAAAGAATGAGATGGGAGAGTGTTAGGTAGGAGGGAGGAGGAGGAGGAGGAGGGAGCTGGAGAGGAGCTGGAGAGGTTGCTGAGGCTGCAGGTTAAGATAATGTGTAGATCTGAAGAGATTTGCAGGGAACATTTTTATTCATTTTTTGATTACTCCCATCTCTCCCGACCTCCCCTCCCTCTCCCCCCGCTGCGTTGTTGTTTCTCCGTTTGTTTGTTTTGGCATTAGCGTTATGACTGTTGGTATCCATGTGTATGTACACATGCATGCTGATTAGAAGGGGAATATTTTAGAAACACACTTGCACGAGCCCGCGCACACATAGCAACACATAATGCACGCAAACATACTTAAAGATGCATCAGGGAAGCGAGCGACTGGGCAGACGGTGCCAGGAATGCTAAGAGCTTACAAGTTAATAAACATGCAGACACAGATGATGCATATGTACAGACAAACATGCACGCACACAGATTGTTCACAGTGCAGCCCACGGTTGTGCCCGCTCCTTATCAAAGCGCTGCAGGTAGACTAAGTGTTCTGAACGATTTGGATCAGAAATACTCACTGATTCTATTCTCCTGATCGCGCACATTCAAAGGCACAATAAATAGATCACAAAAGGGCTAAACATTGCTCAGTACAGACAGTAGACACACAGAAACAAAGACACACCTTTGTTGCTGTCGGAACCTCCTTCCAGGTTGAGTGAAATGGATTGGTCACCATCCTGTTTCCCTCTACCCAGGATCATCCAGTTCTCCAGGGCGTCCGAATCGGATGAATCGGATGAAGAAGACGAATCAGACTCAGATTTGGATTCTACGTCTTCTGAATCAGATTCTGAGCTGCTGGAGTCCACAGTTACCGTCGCACCGAGACCCCTCTTCTGGGTTTCCTAAGATGATCAAATAGCAAGCATCATATATTACTCAACCACACAATTTTTCTTTCTTTTTTCTCAAACTACTAACTACCTATGCATTCAAAAGTGGGAAAAAAAACCCTAGCAGACAATCTGTGTAAATTGGACTGACATGTTGGGCCTTTGTCAAACATTTTCGCCTCATTCCCAGATTTCCAGCATTAAATCTTTGGACAGCGCTCTGATACAGCAGCTAGTCATTTCACTAGCATTACTGCATGCTCTACTGACTGGTACAGCTCAACATGTGCAACAGCAATCATTCAGTTAGCTGGAACCGGCCACTGGACAGTAGCCTGACAAAGTAGCGAGCAGAGCTATAAATGTAGAGTAAAAGCAACACAAAACGTCCCAACTGGGAGACATTAGGCGCTGAGCATTGAGGACAGATCTCAGGTATTTTCACTCGGTTACAAAGAATCCGAGCCTAGCCGCGCTAGACCCAGGTCTGAAGACACAAGGGTCTAGGAACGCTCGACAGGGAGGGAGGCGGGCTAAAAGGTTGTCTTTCAAATCACTCTGCAGCAATTGGGCAGGTATACAACCAATCAGCGCAACAAATAGGCTGACGTAGTTCCGAGAGCGCCGGAAATCAGAGGATGCGGTAGTTCGGTGAAGCCTTATTTATACAGTCAATGGGTGAAGCTCAAGTATATTACAGACATGTTAACAGAAAGATTATTCAGAGTCGGTGCTAATGGAGTTCAATGACTGTTGTCGTTTTTGTTGTCGACCCTGGCAGAGAAGTAAATTCGCTGCCATGAGTTGTCTAGCGCGGCTAGGCTAGTTGTTTCCGGTTGTTTCTGTCACAATCGTCGCACCTCTGTCGTCACTTAGTTACGCCCGCCTTCTGACTCTACACTTCATGGTGATTCGTCCGGCCAGTTTTAGGAGCATCCAACCTCGAGGCTTACCGAGGGTAACTAGACCCACCCTGACAGAGAATTAAATTCGCTGCCGTGGGTTGTCTAGCGTGGCTAGGCTAAAAGAATCCCAGCTCCACTAAAGAATGACTCATGCCATGTTAAAGTCAGGTTCACGATATTTAAAGTCCGCCTTAAAAAAGAAGACTGGTGTCCACACTGAAACCATTTTGCTTGCTGTAATCATTGCTCCTGTCCATAATGTACATTAGGCGTCCTCTCCTAATGAATTTTCTATTTAAGTGATGGGAGGTGAACTCCACTGTTAATGCTCTGTCCAACAACATATTAAAATGTTTTATCTGAAGCTAACATGAGGCTACTGCAGTTTTAGTTAAACAAGTTACATTCATTGTAATATGAAACTCCCTCTTGAACACAAGGAAAAACGGCAGCAAGCAAAACCTGCTTCAGTGATCACATGGAAACCTATGAACGGGGTTGCCATCATTACTAGTCCCTTGTAAATATCTTTAACATCATTCAACCAGGGTTTCTGGGCTGGATTATGACTGAGAAGCTTAGATTTTAAATTGGGATATATCTCACTTGGTGCTTTATAATTGAGAAGGACAAGAAAGGGCAATCAAAAGTCCACCGTTGAATGTAATGAAATCCCAATACTATGGATGTAGCGCTATATTTAAACCATTTACGGACCCACAGTGCAACAGCATTGCGGCATCACAGCTTCGTCTGGTTGTACTTCAGTATGACAACCCTTTGTGCCATCAATCCTCTCCGTCTTCATTCATTCTGAATGTAAATATTGCAAATTTCACAACCCAGGTGTTGCCGTTAACTTTTTGTTCATTTTGTCAGATAATGCAGTGATCTTTTGTCTACCTGATGTGCCGGCGTAGAAGTCTGTGGCTTGTGCATGCCATGACCCTTCAAGGCACAGACACCTTCACCATCATCATCATCATCCACAGTGTCATCAGAGATGGAGATGACATCAGGGCCGGAGTCAATCACAATGACCTCCTCGAAACATGACGATTTTGACTTCTGACTTTTGAAGTCACTTTTCTTTTTCTGCTGTTTGTCCTGTTTCTCTCCCTTTTTCTTCTTCAGATGCTGCTGCGACTTGCTGTAAATAGGTGATGGAGGCTCGATTTCTCTTTCGGGTTTCAGCTCTTTAGCATCATTACTTTGTTTCTGGCTGTCCTGGTGCTCTCGGTCGGGCTCCTTCTCCTCCCCATCCTCCTGCTCCTCCAACTCTCCAGGATTGGAGGAATAGTGCAACTGGCTGTAGAGACGAAACTCCAGCTCGCTGTCGGCCTCTGACCCGTCAGAGTCTCCTTCATCCTCTTGATAGAGGTCATCCTCCAACTCCTCTCGGTCCTGGTAGGCGCAGTACATCTCCCCAAAACACGCTCAGTGCACGCACAGACATGCACACACCTCACCAGCACTCACACCTGGGGAGACGGTGACTTCAGAGGCAGAAGCCAACTGCAGGGAATAAACACATAAAACCAAGATATTAGAGCCTTTGCAGTGCCTTAAGTAGTATTTCAGTGCAGGCTAAAGTAACTCTGGAACAACAGCGATGTAACACTGAAATAAATTTTAGTAAGGAACAAACAACTCTTTTAAAAATAAAGTATATAAATAATAAATAAATGACTATTATATCTGTCATTTTGTCTATAAAAAGGCTAATTAACACAATTGACTATTTTTCCATCAGTTTTCTGAAGTTCAAAGTGACATCCGCAAATGTCTTATTTTTTCCAACCAACAGTCAAAATCCAGAGATACAGAGATCACAATCACACAAGTCAAAGAAAGGCAAGAATCCTTAAAACTGAATAGTTTAAAATTAGGTAATGTTCAGCATTATTGCTTAAAAATTGAGTTGAAGAATTAATCAATCACTAAAATAGTTGGTGATTAATTTTATATTTTTTCTAAATTAATTTATCAGCATTAACGTAATTGTTGTAGCTCTAAAGGCATTTTCTAATTTATTTCCTACTGTTGAAGTAGCCACTGGTTACCCTCACTAATACTATTAAGTAGCTTCAGGTCGATAATGCACCACAGTGGTGTTATTAAATGTTTATGCAGTTTAAAGCATGGACAAGTTTCTTGTCTTATGTGTGGTGCATTCAGATGTTGATCAGAAGCTGCATCGCCTCAGGTCTCATGTCAAGAGTCAGCTACTCCAAATTTTATTCAAAAACAATGTTCTTGGAAAATCATAACCACAAGACAACAATAAATAAATATGGATTTACTTAAAATACATGGCATGGCCACAAAATAACAAATCCAAATTAAAATCAGCATCATTAAGGCTTGTCGTTCAAATGTCAATTAGAAAATCTGAAATTCCTGATATAGGGTTTGTTATTAAGGCAAAAAAAATCCTGTTTAAAATCAGTGTATCGCCAATTTGTATACTTTACTTTTCATATATTTGACACTGTTTGGCCACATCTGGCTCAATCAACCAATATCCGGCTGGTAGGCCGACGTTATCACAAGGATTGTTTGTTATTTTCTTCTACAATGACCACATGAGCCATCTATAGCACTGACTGAATTGAAGTGGACAGGGGCCAACGTCAATTACAGGAAACTTGGGTCTTGTTCTGAAAACCATAAGGCCTGTTTAACAAAGCTGAAAGAGCACGGCTCAGCTGCAGCAAGATTCTTTTTTAACCTGTACACTTTTACATTAGTGCTGATACTATACAGCTTAGATTAAAGTGTATCATCTGTCAGGTGATAATTTCAACACATAAGACATTAACTGGACCTCATTTTGTGACAGAAACTGTTAAATTATCTACTTCACTCCGCAAGACACACAGTGTTGTTAATTTTTCCCAGTCTCCCTGTGTGTGTGTGTGTGTGTGTGTGTGTGTGTGTGTGTGTGTGTGTGTGTGTGTGTGTGTGTGTGTGTGTGTGTGTGTGTGTGTTCTTACTAACACACACACACTCATGCACACTGGATGGAGAAGGGGCACCGGCCCATTGCTCTGTCCAGTCCTGCGTGTCTGTGCCATGATGGCTGGAGATGATTGGCTCCCAGGCCGCACACACTGCATAAACGCCACGCTACACGGTCACAAGCCGGCCACCAGGGATTAAAGGGACAGAAAGTAGAGTCTTACCGGCTGGCGAGGGGCGACAGTTGTGTGTTAAAAGTTTTAGCAGCACACAGGGACTGGGAGCTGGCAAATGACTGACTGTGTTTTACAGTGGTGGAGTTTAACGTACTGCACTTAAAGCCCTGGTACAGTCATGGTCCACCAGCACAGGTGATTTCCCTTAATCTGCCTAATTAAAGCCCTGCTCAGGACTGTGTGGACGCTACTTGAGCCACACTGTTGGACTCTCCTGTCAACTCTGTCTGTTATGGTGGGGCAACTCAATTGCACCATGCAAAGAGAGCTTGTCCACAGAAACACGTTGACATGCCCTAGAAAAATGCTCAGGTCAGTGGTAGCTGAATTTAGTTTTAGGGTCTTCAACCTGATGCTTACAAACTGTCCTGATTAAAATGAACAGAACATAGTCATTATGAATGTCATTATTCAGGGTTAAGTATGGCTGGTTTGGGATCAGAAAGAAGCAAATGAGATGTAGCAAAGATTTGTAGGATGGAAGTGTAATGTTTCCGTACTTTACGACAAGTCAAAATATTTGCAATAAAAAAAGGAAATGCAGTTTGATGAACTCTCAAAATTCACACCGTAGCTACTTGATTGACATTAAAGTAATACTTATATGTAAATGTATGACTGTTATGACTCAATAATAATAACTAATGCATGTTTTAATTATAATCAATAAATGCTAGATTTATTGAGTTACAGAAGTGAATATAACAAATATGTGTAAAGCCCTCTGCATGTGTAGTTACAAGATCTGCAATGATTTGGTTGTTAACTACTAAAATAATTCATCAACTATTTTGATTACTGATTAAATTATTTGTGTATTCCAGCTTTTTAAATGTTAGTGTTATAATTCTGCTTCTTTTTTCCTCTATGATAGTATACTATATATCTTTAGGTTGTGGACAAAACAGGATATCTGAGACATTTGTCATGTTGAACTTGGGGAAACACAGCTGCTTCTACTTTTTCCAGGACAAACTCCTCAAGAATATAATCAGATTAACAGACAATTAATATAATCGATATTTACAGCGCTAGCAGTTACAGTATGCTGCTTATGAAATGATTATATCATCACCAATGTTTTTAGTGAGTTATTGTCATTCACTGAAATTGGAAAACTTCTGGATGAAATTTCTCTGGTGAAATGCACTGATTTGAAGGTGTTGTGCTGACATGTCCGTTGGCTGTTCAAGAAAACACAATCAGGGCAGAGAAAATAGAGAGAATAGAGAAAATAGTCCCAAACAGACAGTATAACGACTGCACTACAATGACAAGCAAAACGCCAGAAACCTCAGTTTGATAACTAACTGCCCCGCACCTCCAGCTAGCTTAGTGTTAGCCTCGGCTAGCTAAATGCTAACGAGTTAGCAGAGTGTAGCAGACGTTAGCTGTTTAGCAAACTACCGTTATGTGAGTAAACATTAGCTCGCCTCGAAACACAAATAACACGGGGAACCTGTCGCTGTGTGGAGAGCATGAAGCTTTACTTCCACATGTCGATGTTAGCATGTGTCCCTCCTGTCTGTCCACGTGTTTATAAGCAGCACAGCTGCCGGTCGGATGTAAACAATGGAGCACTTTAGTCCCAGACACACATGAAGAAAGCAAATTAATGGAGCTGAAGTATCCCTACACGAAACTACCACTGTGTGAGTTTAATGTTTAATGTCAGTAAGCGTAGGCTCACCTTTACCATCAAACTGGAGAGGTTCAGGTGTCGGAGCTGCTTTTCTGCTTCCAGCCAGAAGGAGAAACACAAACAGCTTCCGGGTTTGTCCGAGGAAAATGAGTTGGCCGACCGTAACGTTTCACTCCGTCAGCCAAAGCAGCGACTACAGGGATGTTTGAAACAGTGCGCCACTCAGAAATCTAACGTGTTTGACTAGATTTTAGGATTTTAGTCAGTCCAAGATCCATCCAACGCTGATAATTTTTAAAAACAGTCTTCTTCTCAACTTATTTTGCAGTCCGGAGTCAGTTTGTTGACCAATCTTTGCGAGATGTGTGAAACTTACTAAACAGTTGCCTCCCTCCTAAACGCACAATGTTTAAGTGTTAGCTGAAGAAGATACACTCCACTTCAGCATTTTTAGATCCCCAAATTTTGTGTCTAAAATTATGATTTGACCCTAATATTCCCAGTGGTAGTTTTGGTCTTGAAATCCGTCCAGTGAAATAGGCCAATACAAACATAATGTCAGTGTGATGTTTGCACACCTAGTTTTGATCTAAATACCTAACTAGATCATAATCTTTTAATTTTCTGAAATGAAAACAGCATATTGTTTTGTTCTGATTCGATCCCCTGTGGATTATAATGATATAATATCCTGATATAAAGGGAGTGCATAGAGTCCTTCTAAAATGATAGGGTTATCAGTATCGCTTTCATTGTCATCATTGCTTGCATGATACCATACAACTAGTACAACTTAACATATGTAACACTGAAGTCCTGGGCTTTTGATCACAACTTTAACATCAGTCACCACAATAAGACTCAATCATGACATCTGCAAATCAGAAATATTAACAAGGTCAAACCAGTGCTCCCTGAAAACACTGCTGAACAGCATATCCAGATTCCAGACCCTTATATTCTTCCACTTGGACTACTGTAACTCACTATTCACTTGCCTTAACGATGCAGCAATTGCTGATTTACAGTTGATTCAAAACTCTGAAGCAAGACTCACAAATACTTGTCACAGGTAACACATTAATCCAGTCCTGGCTGAATTACAGTGGCTCCTCATTCGCTTCTGAATTCAATTTAAGAATCTCCTGATTACCTTTGAAACTTCTACATGGTCTGATTCCAGTCTACATCTTGGAACTTTTAACCCCTTATTCTGCACCTAACCCCCCCGAGATCCTTCAGATCAGAGAATCAATTACTGGTAAAAATTTCACGGTCCAGCCTTAAAACAAAGGGGGACTCTCACTCTTACCAGCTCCAACACTGTGGGCCAACCTCCCCCTTACAGTCAGAACAGCTCAGTTGAAAAGAGTCACCTGTACAGAAAGACATTTGTCATATTTCATCATTTTCTAATGTTTTATTATTGCCCTTTTAATGATTGCTGCCCATACTAATGTTCTGTCTTTTAATGTTTTGTTGCTGCTTTTTAAGGATTTGTACATTTTAATGTTTGTCACGGACCTTGTAATTCCGGTTTTGAAAGGTGCTATAGAAATAGTCATTATTATTATTATTATTATTGGTGATAATCTAATTTCATGTAATTTGAGGGGTTGTTCAGACTACAGTGACAAAAAAACACTTTATGTTTTCATAGAACCAATCTTGAAAATAAAAGATCTGGATTGTACTGGCAGCCAAAAGGTTGGAGATACTGGTGATGTAGGCAGTGGCATCCATGCTCCATATCTCCTTTCCCATTAAATACAGCACTTATTCACACTTGCAAGAAAACAAGTAATCTGAATAACAGCACGAGCTGAGCTCTATTGCTATGCAAAATATTTTCAAGTTATGGTGGACATCCTTTGTGCTCAGAGAATACCCTGAAACGACATTACTGTGAACTGTGTGCACCTCGTCTGATTATAAAACATCATTATCAAAGTTGACAGTGAATAGTCAGCTGGGCCGCTTTAATTCCAAGACATCATATTTCTTCCTGCAGACAAAAGATCTAGCAGGACTGGATACTGTTTGTCACCACAGACTATTCTCCCTCTGATGAATGCTTCCTCAATAAGGCACACATATTAGCTATGAAATGTCAGAATATGTACATGTGTGCACTGGGTGTATGCATGCATGTCTGAGCGACTAGTATGGACCTTCAGGCCTGCACTATTATTACATGTTGATGGGAATGTAAATCCATATGTAAATGTAATTCAACAGACTGGCTATCGCCATCAGTCATATTTATAACACGTAGCATACAGCAAAATTATGCCATCCTGCCTCTCATGCAGACTGTGTAACATTAACATCCATCATTTTCTCTCCTTCATATCAAGAGAATAATTGTGAACTGCATATATCCAACTATAACCGTTGCCATCATAATAATAGTGAGGGAATGGTGTTATGATAGGGAATCAGAGGGTGAATGCCATCTGATTCACGAGGTTTCCCCATGCGTGTCATCACAGGAAAGGCCATCACAGAGTTGGATTGTTTCCTTCCAAAGGTTAGGCTGAACCGCATGTCACAACACTATCTCCTCTTTTTGACCCATGTGCACGTCTGACAAACACACACACATTCGGTCACGTGTGCATCACTTCAGAGAACATTATACTGACTTTTATTAATTTTCTGGAGACATTCCATAACTAAACCTAACCTTGAAACTCGTCTTACCCTTAAAGTTTGACGATTTACATAATGTGGATTTGCTTTTTGTCCCCAAAAGGAAGAGATTTAGGTCCCCACAACATTAGTAATACCTAGATCACACACACACATGCACACACATGCACACACTCACATACACATACTTAATATCCTGCATCTGTTTTGTTTTTGGGGAGTGCATATGGGGGCACTCTGCCTCCTATGCTCCCCATATCTCTGTAAATTGGATGCAGGTCTGGGATGCCTCACTGCCTCGGTGAAATTGTGATGTGACTGCCTGATTTTGGGTTCCATGCGTTTGCTGGTATTTACTATTATTATTTTTAAAAAGGTAGAGAAGGCCGGCTGAATGGAGGCATTTGGTTGAGCGGTTCATCTCCTGGCCAGTGGTGCCCAGACCAGTGGCGTGTTGAAGACAGATGGATGGTGTCCGGGACGGGGATTTAAAGTTCCCCGATTTCCAATCACACATTCCAGAGGGGATGGTTCTGCCTGATGAATGATCTTTATTGAGGTGAAGGAGTTAAAAGAAGCATGTCATTGCTGTCACTTGATGGTGTTTGTATGTACCTTAGTGGATCCTTCTTCCATTTGCTGCCAGACGTTGCAGCAACACTTTCTCTGCAGTGTTTTTTTTATCAAAACAGGATTCTCATCAAGCGCTCTGATGTATTGGCAATATGCTGTAACTGATGGTCATTTGTGTACAGAAGTGCTTGTCTGAAGACCAAAAAAAGCAGCAATCCTGTTGTCTGTGTCCTCTTGGCTAGGCTTCAGTCAGTGCGATGAGACATGTAGGATTTGTGCAAAATTCTGCCCAACGTTTTGCTTTTGTTGGTACATTTTGACCTGTGCAGTTAAGTGCATAAGAGTAGCTAAAGCAACTAGTAATCATAGGTTGGCAGGACAATGATTGGCAACAAATTTTGATAAATTATTTGAGGTCGTTGAAGCATAAACTAAAAAAAAAAAATCACAGTCAATATAGCTTTGTATTCCTCTGTGGTAGTGAACATAATATATCTTCTATGTTTTATTTGTTTTCTACAGTCTACAGATCACATAAATGAGGAGTTGAGAAAACATTCAGTAGATTAATTTTAAAAATTGATAATAATAGTTGGAGATCTGGAGATTGTTGTGAAATGTCTGAAATACACGTCCAGAGTCTTCTCAGATGTAGGTTTCAGCCGTGACTGGTTGCTCCAGCTTGTTTCAGTTCTGTAACTAACAGGAGGTCTGCTTCTCTTTCTGCTGTTGGCACATGTTTCCTTGTTACTGTATGCATGTAAATACAACCATCCAGTCTGTATGAAAGCAGCCAGGCAGGAGGAATTTCCCTCTGCAAAAAAAAAAAAAAAGACAGAGAGAGAGAGAGACTTGCCCTGGATCAGCGGTTCTGAACAAAAATGGCTCCCATGCATCGGCCATATGGGGCCCTCTGTGCTGGAGTCGTTCACATATTCCGGATATTACAGCGTTTGTGGAGTGTTTCACTGTCGCAGCGCCTCACACACACGCTGCCGTATCACTTCAGTGAAAGTTTCATCTTTTCAGTCACATTAACATAGGTGTTGTATTTTCATTAAACAGATATCGCAGCATCAAATAGCTTCGCAGGATAAGAAACTGATGGTGTATTAGAGAGATTCAGTAGATTCTGGAGTTAATATGCCAAGTAGAGCATGTACTAATCAGTGGCAAAGCTCAGAAGCAGGAAGAAACAAATGATAACACACAACCAGAGGGGAATGATAGCTTGTCACGGGGGCATTGCTGGTAATTTGTACCACGGAACAGAATATTTCTTTGTTTTCTCAGTCATATACTTAAAGTTTAGTGGGCGCTCTCTCTAGATTGCTCAGCACCGACTGACCTCACTTTAGAGTGGATAAAATGTTCAGTTGTCATCAACTGAGACACTGTTCATGGATAAAATAATCACACAATATTCAGTCTTATTGACAAAATTACTCATGACAAGCTAAAGTATCACACAGACGGAAAAATCATATAAAAATCCATTATTTAACAGTTGCAACACTGCCCACAATGACTTGACACATCCAGATATTTAAGGTATAGATTCTGGGGATAAATTGCACAACGAAACATCTTGTTATGATGGCTAGAAAATGTACAGCACATTGACTCAAGGTATTTATTGTCATAATTCAAACTGTCAATCTGAGATGAAAAAAAAAAACTTATTGCTTGAAATTTTCTCCACTTATTTGTACATCAGGGGAGGTCCTCTTGTGATGAGAAGAAATGACAGATTTCTTTCATCACAGAGGCTGCAAAGCCAAAAAACTTGCGCACCAGTGTCAGTGTCTGTACTCCAACAAGACGCCCCAGTGTTTCTTTATTTGAGGCACCTTTTATTGTCCGTAAATTTAACCTTGGTGCTTAAAATCTGTTGTTGGGAGTCTGTGACACTGACACTTTTCGTAAAATAAATGCAATTGCAGCACAGTTAAAACACACACACACACACATCACAAGAAACACTTTGTGAAGCTCTTTGATCAACAGTCTGTCCGTGCTTTCTGTGAAGGAATAAAAAAATAACAAGAGAACAAGCCTAACAACACCTTTTCAGACTGGACCAAGTGACTTGTGTCTATGGGGATTAAATTTGTGAACAGAAGCTCTACACACACACACACACACACACACACACACACACACACAAGGTCCCACATACACACTTCACCACTACACGATGCCACAACACCTCTTTCTCAGCTGTGGGTATAAAACCACATTGACAGGAGCCTTGTCCCCTCTTGTCGAATCGTCACGCTGAAATGTTTACCTTTACATACAAATGGCCTGGTGTCATGTTGTGTCACATAATGTTTCATGGACAAATAATGTGTCCCATTTCTCAATCCGCCCTGCAGCCCTTAAGCCCCCTTCCAACCTGTATGGTCACAACAACACCCAGGCACCACGGCTGCAAAAAGAGAACCCTGTGTCGCCACAGTGAAGTGCCACTCTGAATTAAATCCCGGGGATATAGAGGTAAGCTCAATCAGCACTGTGGCTCTGAGTGTTTCAAGGAAAGCAAAGGCAAACACATGAGCACCAGAGGCAAGTTTTTTAAAAAATAAAAGCATTAGTATAGGTTTCTCTGTCTTAGTGTAAAGAAATCTAACACAAGAGTATTATTATGTCAAGCCAAACGGAGCATTATTGAAGCCATGAATGGTGTGCTTCAAGGTAGAAACATTCAATAGGGCCTTTTGGGTAAGAAACCATGTAAGGAGGTAAAGATTTAGACCTTTTCATAGAGCAGTTTTATAACAAAGTTTGAAAAGAATTCAAGGATTTACCAAATGTGAAGCAAAAAGGAGTGTAGACAACTCAAAAAAATAATTCAAACTGAACAAATCAGAGAATTAAAGAGCAAATTATCACTTATGAAAAGTAAAAGAATATAAGTCGTATTTGTTTCAAAAACATGGGCTTGGGATACTTTAAATCAAACAGTTTATCTTGGAAAAAAGTTTCCAACATATAAGACATTTCTCGAATATTATTTAACATTATACTGAATGTTTAAACACTTATTATGAACATTTTGGGCTGCAGTTAAATTGTATTTAGGAACAGTGGGTGAAAGTAACCCAAACACTGTGCTCAGGTCTAATTCTGAGGCACTTCTGCTTTATTTCTTTATTTTCTGATTCTTCTTTCAAATCCACAACACTTCAGATATGGAACTTTTTCTGTCCTGTATTGATTGACATCTGGAGTTTCTTTGCAGAATGAAGGTTTTCATACAAAATATATGAAGATTTTTACAAATAAGAATGCATTATTGCAGATTGAGCCCAGCAGTTACAACATTAAACACTATAATCCAAAATGCAGTGTTTTTAAGAGTTTAGCAAACAAAACAATGAAAAAAATCTGCAATCTGAGGCTATTTTAAACACATACTTCCACCTAAGTAACATTGTAAAGGCAGGACTTTTACTTTTACTCACTGTTTTTGAGCCTCTAAATAACACACATGCAGATGCAATGTTTCATTTTCCTCACTGAAACTCCAGTTTGTCTGCAGCCCTCCTTTGAACAGGCCTTTAAAGCTTTGTCTTTGCCTGTAGTTCACACTAAATTTAAACGCTGTGCAGGAAGCCAAGAGTCCCAGAGAGGCAGGCAGCATCTCCTCCTGTGTTTACGTGTTTACTTATTGTTCTAATCGTCCCTTTCGTTCTTCTGCCTCGCGTTTTAATGCGATTCTTTACGGTTCCGCTCGGTCAGAGCGCGGGTCACCGATCCAACTACTCCCCCTCATATTAATTACATTAATTAGCACGGGGGATGGAAAACAAACAAGTCATGATTAATATCTAAACTATGGCGAATTCTTTAAAGGGATCCAGTGAGCAGGCTAAATGTGGAGGGACACGTGAGGCTGCAGGAGAACCATGAAAGGATAAAGAAGAAAAAAAGCAGCTCCTTGTCTAAGAGAGTTTTAAAAAAGTATAAACAAATAAATTGCAAAACAGTGCTTTAGGTAAAGTTTTGTATGCAGTGTGAATACATTTTTGCCATTTCCATGTGCAAATTAATCCATATTTAAAATATACGAATATAAAAAATGTCAATTTCTTATATTATGTCCATATTATTTACATATTAATTATCATATATGAAAGCATTTATTTTTTTATAATGATAAAAAAAATTTTGTTGTACTATTTCAACTGTATATATTTTGAAGGCTTATTGTTTATAAAGTTTTTTCCGAAAATTCGCACCCCCACTATGAACACGAATTGCCAGGTAAAGCTTAATTAAAACAAGTCTTAAGCTATGAAGCACATTTCCATTCAACTGCCACCATTTTATTTATTAAAAAATTTTAAATGAAAATTCCAACATAATGTCTAATTAATCTCCGCTGCATTGTAAACTTGGCAGAGCAACCAAGAACTGAAAACTTAAGTGGAATATAATAACTTGGTTTCTGCAAACAGCTCAATGGCAGATAATTGTACAGTCTTTCCTGCGAGCTCACACGTTTCAGGAAATGCAGTGAATAATCCGCAGCCATGGCCATGCATACAGATTCAACTTTTGGGTCCATGAAAAGATAAGGATGAGACGAGTCTGCCGAGGATTCAGGAACAGTAGCACTGACAATATATGTAGGCCTAATCATTATTAATATCCTGGTGAGTGACAGCAGCAGAAATATTAGCCAAAGTACATTTTCCACGAGACTCGAGTTATGAAGTTTTATACGTGAGAAGGCCAACATGTCACCCACTTAATGCTGGCAGAAATCTCCTGTCTTCGAGTCCAGAGCAGCACAAGTTGATATGTTCGTGAAAAAAGTCTAAAATTACATATTTGGGGTCTTCTCTTCGGGCTGGAGGTCGAAGTTTAGCCTCTTTTTTGTGTGTTGTTTTGTCGCCTTTCACACGGAAACGTTAGTGTTTGTGTTTGGATGCTGGTGGGCGCGAGCCGGAGGTCAGGGTCGGAGTGTTGCAGCGCGAGACGACAAGCAGGGCAAAAATGGGTCGATGTCTCGCGCTTTGTTCCGCACTCAATAGTCTGCGGGCTGCGCGTGAACCCTGAGACCCGCCGCCGTCTGGAGGACAAGAAGAAGAAGACGAAGAAGAAGAGACTCCCACTACTCACAATTATCTGCTAAAATCTTAATTCGCAATTTGGGTCCGGTCCGGTAAGAATTTGTGTTGAAATGCTGTGTTTTTATCTACACAAAAGTGCCTGAATGAGGCTGTTTATCGTGTCTTTTCCACGCATTTTCACATGTGAGCTTGTACGTATGGTGTCTCACTACAGAAAAAATATTCCGGTTATTTTCGGCTCGAGCTCGAGGCCATATCACAATTTCTCCCCCAAAGGCACACTTTCACGGTCTCAGCTTTTCTAGTCAACAGAAACGCTATAACTAAAGAGTGACCAGAGAAGGAAAAGATGACACTTTCTGTAATGTTTTTTTTAATTATTATTTTTAATCTTCAGTTTTCGAAGTTTTGGCTTGTCTCGAGTCTAAACAATGCGGTGTTAAATCTTCTGAGTTGATCCAAAATGACTGCAAAAACCTGCCTGAAGAGTCGAATAGAGCGCACGTTTAATGCCATTGTTCCGCCAGAGAATAAAAGTTCTCGACGAGAACCAAACAAAGCAGTGAGTATCAGTATGAGTGGAAATTTTCAGTTGGCAAATTAATATTTAAATTCAATGTTATGCGCTCACAGGTGTGTGTCTGCGAACAATCAGAGCTGAGGAGCGGAACTATCCGTTTTGTAACCAACACTTTGCGCACAGTGCGTGCAGGAGGGGAAGGCAGCCCTCTCCACCTGCACGGGTTGAAGCTGTAGCTCCGTGTGTCTGCACCTGCTGCTGCTGCTCCGGTGTTTCAGTCCGTGCGTAATGCGTAAAGAGCACCGTGCGTAACAGGTGTATACTGACTGAGTAGGAGGCAAGTTTGGAGGAACTCTCACAAGCGTTCTCTGGAAGACACAGAAAAGACGCTGAACATAAATACGCTTAATGAAAAATCTTTCTCTTATTCGTGAGTTAATCAAAACGGAGCAAAACGTGAGCTGGCTTTTACGCATAGCTAGACTGTAATTTAATGTTACCCACCAACGTCCAGAGCTATCAACGGGGTGTGTGTCAGAGGAAATGAATCTAACATAAAAGAGGGAAAGACAGAGAGAGGGAGAGCGGGGCGGGGGCGGGAAAGTTTAGTAAAGTGGAACTTGGTAACAGATGCGAGAGAGGGGGGCGCGGCCCTGCAGGGAAGGGTGGAGGTTGCATGTCGTGTGTATGTATGCGTGGCCGCGCATGCTAATACGTGCTCGTGGGCGCGCGCGCGAATTGCATTGGTGTGTGCGAGCTCGTGCAGGAAAAGGACAGGACATGAGCGCACATTGAGAGAGCGGCTCTTTTACTCGGCGTGATCATTTCACGCTTCCCCCCGAAGCCTTTTTTCCACCTAAAGCGTTTAGTTGCAGCTGACTGAGCACTTGCAGGGAGTGCAATAGGGAGCGGAAGGGTCGAATTATTTCAACCTACAACTCGCCCCAAAAGTACTGTAGGACGAAAGAAAAAAAAGAGAGGGAGAAGAGAAAACAGTGCCAGAGAGGGAGAGAGAGAGGGAGAGAGAGAGAGAGGAAGAGAGGGAGACACTGGAAAAAGTTTTTGTTCTTTTCCTTTTTTCTCCCTCCATCGCCTCCCCCTGTTCTATCCGGGTAACATGGACCAGGGGCCCAAGAGTCCTGCACTGCGGCTGGGGAGAGCAGGTAGGGTCGCACCGCCTCACTCGAGCTTAAATTTCACTTTTATGAAGAGTTGGACTTAGCTTGTTGTCGAGGTAACTCTTTTTGTGGTGTTTGTCCGTTTTTGTGTTTTTTTTTTTTTTTTTGATGCAGTGAAAGTTTAAAAGTTGTGGAACTTATTCATGGAGATGTAAGTTTTTGCAAATGTTTCCTTTTTGACTTTTCTGTGTTGTTTTGAGTTATTTGAAGTATTACAAAGTTTTCTAAAGTGGCCCTGGATAACGAAAAATAGGAAAGGCTGAAGTATAATCTCACTTTAGGAATTTTTCTCTGCAGTTTGTAACTTTTGCGATGAAACACTCCGCTCAGGTTGATCATCTGCTTTAATCCTCATTTTGCTGGAATCAAGAAAGTCGTTAGACTTTAATTAAAACTGGAGTGAATGTGTATGTTATTTTTTTTAATGTGGGCTTAACATTTTTGCTAGTTTGAAATGTAATTAGACGGGGGTGCCAGCAAAGGCTTTAAAAAAAAACTTTTTTAAATTATATTTTTCACATGTGTGCTAGGAGAAAAACAAAAAGTGACTTAGCTTGTTGGTTTTGTGAGTCATTATGTGTCTGGTTAGTTAGACGTGTTGGTCAGTGCACCTGAGAGGAACGTGAATACCAGGACTGATGTTAATAATAAAAAGCACAGTGGATTTGGACAAGCTCGTGGCTGCTATGTGTGGTTTTCATGTCTGTTAAATGTCTGTGTTAAACAAAAACCGGCCGGATGGTTCTTTGAGATGATGGTGTGGAAGTTCTTTGTTTGGTTTTATAGTTTGCGCACAGTAGTTGATGACCGCTGAAAGAATATCTGCCTCCTTGGCGGTTTTCTTGGTGTCTCCATTACTTTATTCAACAGGTTAATCTGCTATAGGCCTATTCATAAAACAGCGGGGTCTGGTACAGCAATGGATCAGGCCATCGACCTTGTTATGGCACCCAATGGATATCACATCATTTCATATTGCTGCCCGCTGTGTCTGCATTGATAAAACGTCGTTTGTCATTAAGAAACGGTGGGCAGGTGATCAGCCTCTTTGAACAGGAAATGCTTGTGCGTCATGCAGCCTTTTCTCCGGAAAAGCAAACATCTGCTTTAGTGATGCCCCTGCTGCTTACTGCTGAGTTTATTGCAATGAACTCATAATGGATGTATAACCCATTTTGGAACAATATTTTAGAGTAGTTTACAGACTACGTTAAGTGAGATTTTACAAATCTCTTTCGTAATATTGTGACAAGGAAGCGTGTTCAGACCCAACACCTTGTCTCATAATAGAAATAAATTAGCTTGTGCCCGGCCTTCTATGGAAATTTCTCGTCCAACGATGCCAGTGGTCTGTAAGACAAATAATGTCTCCTTTGCAGCCTTTTGTGGAGTGGGCCTAACCCCTGATAAAGCAATGGGATTTGTAGCAATTGGATAATAACCTTTTTAACCACTGAGGAAATCAGAGTTTAAAGGAGGCCCTCCCCTGTTGATGTGTAAAGTCTTTAGGGCCCAGGGCCTATACCTACAGCCTCTCCATTTCCTGTCACTTTAAAATACGTGCTCGGGGTACAAAGGGGAACCAGTGAGAATGAACGTGGATCTAATCAGGCCTCCTCTCTTCCCGCCCAGCAGGTTGGCAGTCCGAAAAAGCGCGTTCTTTGCAAAGAGCAGGGCCGCTGTTTGAGTCAATGTGGGGGCAGCAAGCAACGTTATATTATTAATAATCAAAACAATTAGACGTAGCTCACATCTGTTATGTTCCATGAATGATTTTTTTTTGCATAAGCTTTCCAAAAATGTGACATCCTTCTTCCGTCAATTCTAAAAATTAAAAAAAGCATATTTGGATCCCTGTCCATATCTGCTGTGGGGACAAGGCTCTTTTGTGTGTCCAAACTGTATGAAAACCGCGATTCGCGGCTATTCAGGCTTCGTGCAACTTACATTTTCTGATAAGGACTATTTGATTCTCCATTCCTAAAAGTCTTTGCTAAAACGCGTACTAAAGCGTGCAGAATACGAGTCAAACAGATGCTGTGCCAGTGCGCAACGAACACCAAGAGAAGCTGCGATAGAGAGAGTGAGAGAGATGGAGGATGGAAGACAGAAAGGGAGGGGAGAAAGAAAGAGAGGGAGAGATGACCTCACATGGCACATAGCCTACATTCGTTTTGACCTCAAGTGCCCCATCGTAACACAGAACATGAGCCGATATAATGACCAGCAGGGCCGTATATTCCACCTGACAGATGACAGACTGGTCTTTACTTGCTTTATCAAAGAGCCAAATGATTACAAATAGGTCCATCTGATCAGGCCTCTGCATGGAAGAAGGAAGCAGTCAGTGAGTTACCTGCTCGGCTCCACCTCGAGACTCTCCTGCAGTCCATATATTTTATTTATTAGTTATGACTTTTATATTTTATAAGCAAATGGAAACTTAAGAAGAGATACGGGAGCTTTCTCATTATGTTTACAGTCAGCGGGCGTGTAATAAACGAGCTGGTAGAGTTAACATGCGCTATTAATTTTTCATTGCTTTTTCGTTTCGAGGCTCGGGCGTAAAAAAGCAAAACAGCCCAAGCTTTCATGGTGAATGGAGGGAAGGGGAAAGGGAGAGGAGGAAAGGAAGATGGAGCACTTAAACAACAACATTGGCTCCAATTTGCCTCCAAATGATTATCACAGCTCAACCACATTCTTACTAATGTTTAAGAAAGTACACAGACCCTCTTCCTCCTCCTCCTCCACGACCCTCCCATCCTCCCATTTCCAACACTGGAGAGGTAATGAAATATGGTAATGGATTTGGATCCCCGGATTAAAGTCGTCCTACCCTGATGGAAGTTTTCTCCAAATTTCCAACCCTAAAGCAACAACAATTTGTATACATGATTGATTGTGTTTGGATTTTTTAATTGCTTATGTATTTAATTTGCAAATCGGAGAGACAAGAACGACGGCTGCAATTTACTTCTGTGGGGAAGAGAAGCGCTAGTGTCTATATCTCAATAAAAAAAAAACAGACTCTGGCTGCAGAGGAGAACGAATACGGTTGCAACAAAAATGTATTTTAAAAAACGCAAAATGTGATAGGATTGTGGGTTTGAGTGTCTGTATGGAAAACCCAAGAGCTAAATATCCTGCTCTGGCAATGCAAAATATCATTTATTTAATTTTATAAATGTATGGGAAGAGGGGAAAACAGTATTTTCCTTTTTTTAAAAAAATATGTGCTTTGTGTTATGTATTTTAAAACGCCAAGTAGTCTACAAATTTCTCAATTTACAGAGTACTTTCTTGCAGCAGCATCTCCGTCATTGCCAGTCTTCGTCTACTTTTGGTCATTTCTTTCTTGTGTGGCCTCAATTCAGGCCTAAAGGTTGATTGCACACGATCCAATTTTTTCTCTGTTGTTTTTAATTACACCTTAGTCTATCTGATTTTATCCCCTTCTAAAAGTAAAATGGCAAAACAAAATCCAAATGAAGCAGGTTTGCTGTCTGCCAGGTTTGCATGAGGCCTTATAATTGATGAGAGTTCAGTAAAGAGATGTGAAATATGAATGAGGATTAGTGTGAATGTTGGAAATGGGCTTTACTGTCAGTGGATTAAAGGGCACGAACGTGGAATCAATGAAGATTCATGAAACCACATTTAGTGCTGAAGATGTTGGTTCAGAGAAACAGACACACATGCAGCGGTCCTGTGTGTCTTGGATCAACATGCTTCTGGTGTTTGTTGTTTTTTTGGTCAGTTTGGGCCTCCAGTGGACTGCTTGGAGGATTGTTAACTTACAGCACGCTGACAGTAAAGTTCCTGTACATGTCTTGTATTTGCAAGTATGTGTATCTGCGTGCACGTACGTGTGCGTAAGGACACATTGACCAAGGCTGAACGCCCCCTCGTGGTTTTTCTAGTAAACATCCGTAGTAAGAAGCCTTCAAACAGAAAGGAGGAAAACCCACCAGCTTCCAGCTTTTTATAACATTAATTTACATGGAGAAAAGTTCTGTTTTTCTGTAACACTCTTTTATAAATAACAAACTGAGAGCGTGATTTTTTTTGTATGATTTAAAGTAGTTTTGGGGCTGCGAGGGCTTCAAAAATGAGCCAATTTGACTCTCTGAAAGCAGAAGTGCACATCATGAAAGTAGGAATGGAAAGAAACCAATAATACAGAGCAAGGAATCTACAAATGTAAAAATCAGAAAATGAAATAAAACTCAATAATTTAGCACTGACCTTTTCAGAAACAGATGCATTGCCTTGAGGTACATCAAGCACGTAAATCTTTTGAGGATAAACCTGAAAAAGTGAGCAAAATAAGGTAAACATTGTTGTGGATGCTGTTGATTGAACCACTGCGAACAACAACTTGTCAAATTATGCCAAATGTAGCATGTAGGGAGAATTGTTCCCCAGTATATCCTCTAAATGTGTCTAATCTAAGGGTTAATATGTGCAGTATGTATACATATATATATATATATATATATGCACCGAGGAGCTAAAATGATTAAATGTCGAGAAACAGGAAGAAGGGAAATAACACTTTTTAATTTGGCTCATGCTTTAGGCTATTTGTGTGGTTAATATTACAGGGGCGAGGCTTTGATATGCCCTCTCAAATCAGGTGGGACGCACATGTATTGAATCCCCCCTCTCACAGTTTGGAGTGGAAATGCGGAGCTCGCCAATTGCATTTCATTAAAAAGCACCTCCGTTTGGATCCGCAATCAATTAGTTAATGAGTGGCAATGCATGTTTCATAGGTTGTCTCCCAATTCTCCCCAAGCTAAAGATTTATAACATTGTGCTGAAGGATGGAGGGAAATAGAGAAATTATGCAGGGCCAATTGTTTTCATAATACTTGACAACTCTGGCCTAAAGATGGAGCACAGAATTGAAAGATTTTTGGAAACTTTAACCTAAATGTGTTTCATAAAAATGCTGCGGGCCTACAAAAGCTACCTTTCTAATTTTAGATTTTTTATTTTTCTTACAGCTACCTATAATACAGAAAGATGGACAACTGCAGTTTGAGTTCTTGAGCATTTATAAAGCCTTGCTGCAACTAAGCCTCATTTTTAGTAATACTCAATTAATTAGCCATTTAATATTGACATGAATAAATTGAGCGCAAATGGGTATAAAGGCATTAGGTTTTTTACTTGGTTAATTGAAATTAAACATATGATCATCTACTCCCCGAGCCGAGCGTCGCCTCGCCGCGCCTCCTCATTGGCGGACGGACAAAGCATGCGGGGCGTCATTGGCCCACGGGATTCGCCGCGGCCAATCACCGTCGACCCCCGCCCGGTTCTGTCTGGGGTTGGCGGTGACGTGGCGGCAGGACTCGCGTCGTGATTGGCTGAACGCCCCGGGAGTGACGTGCGGCTGGCCGGCGCGTGTAGGTTAGGGTTCCAGGGGGTTGGGAGCGCGGGCGCTGTCCGCACGAGAGCAGGTCCTGAAACGCGCCGTGCGCCACCGTGGAGGCAGGCAGGCGCAGGCAGCTGTTCACCGTACAGGTCAGGGAAGCCCGTCTGTGCGCACATTTACACCGCAAGCGTTTGGCGTCCAGTGGCTTCCAGCGCGGAGAAAAAGTGCCGTTTTTAAATTTTTTTGGACTGGACTGTTTCCTTCTGTTCCGTCTCCAAAACTCACAATATAAACCGAGAGTCCTGCAGCAGTGAGTCCTGGTCCACACAGTGACCAAGAGCTGCTTCTCCTTCATACAAGCAACACAACCACTCTCAAGTTAGCTCCAGTAGTTTATACTCCAACCAGAGAGTGCGTTTTTAATATATATTTTTTGCTGCGTAATTTTCGTTCTTTTTTTATTGGCACGGTGGGATATGAGACTTCAAGATGTGAGCAGTCATCCGCGCTCAGTCGCTTTATTGATGGGAGATAACCAAGTGTTCATGTGAGACCAACTGCCGAGGACGATTTATGACAAGAAGAAATGTGCAGAAAAGAACCCGGAGCAAAACACACCCAACAGTGGATCTGTAACGATTATTTCCTTTCCCTTTCAGCTCAGTTGTTTTTATTTATTTGTATTTTTCTATTTTGAAATATTTCTGCACAGACTGAGAGGAGAAAGTTGAGCCTCCATCGGTTCAGGGGTCACGGTCAGCGGACCGAGAAGGCGAGAAAGGAGGGAAGGCTACTTTGTTCCGCTTTTTTTCTTCTTCTGTGAAACTTTTACATTTTTTACGTCTTGGGACTGGTAGCAGCTTGGCGTTGACGAGCAGCTGAAGGAATGAGCACCACCGCTGTCGTTTCCCTCCTCTGGTTTCGGAGACGCCTGAACAGAGCCGCTGTTGTGTCCCGTCCCCATGAGGAGGGGGCCCGTCTCTGATTCGCATTTTTTGGCACCATTTCTTTCTTCTCTTTCACCTGCAAATCTCTACTTTTTGATGTTTTGATATATTTTTTATGAGTTCAACTCAAAGCGCACCGTGTCACATTTTCAATCAGTTCAATTTTCGTTTTTAAATTAGGCATAAAAAGTTCTTCATTTGAAGGGAACTGGCAGCCTTGCGCTTTTCATTCATTGGAGGTCACGGTTTGTCAGTATATAGTGGCCGACTGAAGCGGGGCATCCGGTGGCATTTTCCAGTCCCCTCAGAGCGCACCGGGGCCCTGCAGCCCCACCGTAGCGATGGAGATTCACTGTAAGCACGACCCGTTTGCGGCAATGCACAGTAAGTTTACACGTTTATAATTTCCTCCATCTGCATGATCCCATCTACCCTGAACCGAGCCAACCCCCAGACCACCAACTCATAATAAACATGCATCAAACACTGCATTCTTTTCAGTCTTAAAGTCTGTTTTTTATTTTATTTTTTGACTGATACTATAACAAAAGATAACAAACCCATTTTTAAAAATTGCATTTAAATAAAAGAGAACTCGCATTTCGCTCACAGAAAGCAGCCTGTTCCAGGATGTTTGCAAAAATGTTTAACTGTTAAATCTTTACTTGAATAAGCTGAAGTCATTTCTGAAAAATCTCTAAACAGTCTGAAAGTAAATTTGTGGTGCAAATGAATTTGGTCTCCATTTATTGCCGCTTGTAGGCATATTTTTTCTAAAAACAAACAAATGTTTATTCCTCTAAACGGCTTTTAATGTAGATATTTTTTAACTGTTTCAAACGTGAATATATACAAATCTGAAAGCTGAAATAATTCATCTAGGATTTTCTCCCATTTCTGCATTTGAAGTTCATATAAGCTATTGTCTTTTTAATGTCTCATCATTGTAGTTTTTAAACGCTCACAGTGAATGTCGCGTAGGTGTACACTGAATTGAGTTATGCATGGGATGAAGAGATGAAGTGATTTTGTGAATTGTATGGTGAAATGTAGGCGATGTAGGCCTGCTTTGTGTTGTGTTTGTTGGTGCCTTGTGACGGACGGTTTGCTGCGTTTTCCTCCTTTGAAGGGAAGGCGAGGTGCAGGGGTCGGGGGGGGGGGGGGGGGGGGGAGTGAGGGAGAGAGAGATGGAGGGGGGAGAGAGAGAGAGAGAGAGAGAGAGAGAGAGAGAGACCCACTGGTGTATCAAAGTATGACTAAAAGCCGAACTTGATCCACAAACAGTAACAGTGGTTCTAAGTTAGACAGACACACAGTGCGCATTTTACGCATGAACTGTTAACACTTTACGCACACAGGTGCAGGCTGAGATATGCGCAGGTTTTATGATAATAACAGCAATAATGAATCTCAGGTTCAACTCAGCCTCAGTTTCTTGCTTGAGGACACTTCAGCTGAGCAGCTCCAGGCAGGGCCATGCATGGATATAAAAGGGGGACACAACTTGGTCACTCAGTCGTGACATGGCGGCCCCTGCTTTGTTTTTTCACTTCACTTTGCCTCCCCCCCAAAAACTGGCTACATCCCCTCTCACTGACCTATAGAAATAGCCTCTATGTGTGTCAATGATGGAAAACCAGCACTTTAAATTTTCATAGTCTTAAAATTTTATAGGAAAACCTGCTTTATAATCAAATAGGTCCTACTGACTGTATGGCACAGCTAACTAAACTCTTCTATCTAACTAATGGAATTAATACCCTCAGATAGTCAGCACCAGGGGATGGCTGTGGAGGCCCAAATAACAATAAACAATGATATAAAAAACACTTTAGGTGTACTTTAAACAAGCTGAGTTTGTGCTAATTTTATGTGATCCTTATATTCGCAACCTGCAGTGTGGCTGCGCATGTTATATTTTGTCTTTGCGCTCAAAACTCCAATAAAGCGTCCCTACAAGCATTTCAGCGCGTAATAGATTATGCATTCTATATTTTATTGCACTTTAGTCCCGGAGAGAACGCGTGTTATGTGACTGACAGAGGTTCCCACGGTGTGTTATCCTGCAGGATTAAAAAAAAAAAGAAAGAAAAGAAAACCCCTCGCACGCACACACACACTCATCCAGAAGCTAGAACGAATCACGTTTCCTCTTCCCTGCCGTTTCACCAAAGCCAATGATCCGCGGTGCTGACGGTAGCAGCGGAGCTAAAGTTATATATGTCAAAGCCCGGAGACGCTTTAAAACGATTACACCTAAAAATGTCAAAGGTAGAGAGAGAGAGAGGTCGGGACGAATCGACTGTGACGCGTGGAAATGTTGTTGCGCGAGTATGGATGTGCGCTTTGTGCCTCCGTGTGTGTGTGTGTGTGTGTGTGTGTGTGTGTGTGTGTGTGTGTGTGTGTGTGTGTGTGTGCGTGTGCGTGTGTGTGTATAAGAGTGTGTAATGGTTTCATAAAACAGCCTGAAGTCCACGAGGGTGTGTGTGGTAGGGAGTTTAAATGGTGTCTTTAAAGCGGAATTCTAAAGTGTCGCGTTTTGCTTCATATAAAACGAGATTATTTCGTGTTTCGCAGCACAAATCTACGCATGTGCTCACAATATATGTAGTTTTATTTTTAAAAATCTGATTGCTATCATTACAGAGATGCTGCCTTATTACTTTCTGTTGCACATCTCCTTTTTTCATTTTGGAAGTAATCGTTTTTCATACTGATGGTGGGGAAAGTGAATATGTAACATAATTCGTAAAACAGCCTCCTGATTGCAACTTTACTGACTTTAAAGAGTAATTTCTACCGCGAGCAGCCATATATAGCGGGGATATTTTAAAAATCTATAGCAGGTAATTGTGATGATAATGAGCTGAATTTCATAATCACGTATTGTAATGGTAATGGAGGCATGCTGAATATTAAGCAGGCGAGGCTGTGGCCTACCTTTAGTGACTTACTTAGAAAATATAAGTGCGACTCTGAAGATAGAACAATTGCTGACAATATGTGGGGGAAAAATGCATCAATCCTAAAGAAAGACTGAATCAAGCTTTATCCTGATCAGTGTCACAGAAAAACGAATTAGAAAATAGAATTAATAAATTATTACTTTTTTTTTACGACTTCTTCTCTTGGGAATCTCTGCAAAACAGATTGATTATTTGTTTATTAACAAGCGTCCTGGAGCCGCTTTTCCTCCACAAAATATTAATTATGTGTCAGTCCACGAAAAGAAAACACAGAATAACTGCATGCGTCCTAAACGCCTGCCTGGCGCATCTCGCAGATCTGTTCCGTGTTTGCTCAAGGAAATTTGCTTCATCTGTATTCTCGCAGGCAACTTTCCAAACAGGTTTTCAGTCAAAAGTAATTTCTAGATGTTTTTTTTTCTTTCTTTCTTTTTCCAAGACGGAGAAGAGACAGAGAGAGGGGGGGGGGGGGGGGGGGGGGGGACCGGTGGCGTTTTTGTTGCGATTTCTCTTTTGCTTTATTTTTGAACCGTCAGGCCGTGACGAGGCAGATGAGAGATGAGAGAGAGAGAGAGAGAGAGAGAGGTTGGTGGACAGAAGGGAAGAGAGAAGGGAGAGAGAGACACTGAGGAATGCAGCGGGAAGAGAGAGACAGAAGCCTAATGGACCTTATTTTCTGGATGGGGGAGCTCGAATATATTCTCCTTTATCTCTGTATTTTTTCCTCCCGGAAACAGTGAATCAATCAAACATTTAAGGAGGTGCTGGGCTCCTAAGTCAGCTCCTATAAAGGGTAAATAAATAAAATACAACAGGGATGCATAATGACCGCTGGTCCCCTGACTGTCTCTGTCCCTCTCTGATTCAGCAGGATGAAAATGAAGCTGCTGCCTCTGCCAACGCTTTGCCCCTCTAGAGACTCAAGGTTCGGCTTTTACAGAAAGACCCTTTAAAGCCAAGACCCCTAATTTGGCAAAATCTTTGTTACTAATTTCTCCTGAGCTGGCCCGTGTTGATTGAATTTCTGGGAGCAAGTGGTTCATTTGTTTGGTCAGTGGGATGAAATGTTGGACTTCAGTCACTAAACTCACCCAGCTGCAAAGGAACGCCACATTCTTCTGTGCTGTAACTTCACCCATTTCCAAAATATTATTTTCAGTTGTCTGTCTGCAAGAAAGGGAGTAGTTTCTCATAAAAACTCAGGGCGATTTGTGTGTATTTTCTTGCTCTTCTCTACTTTATCATGACAAAACCTGTGAGCTATACTTTAGCTCCTGATGCCTAAAACATGGCAGAAAGCCTCAAAATGAGAACTTGTATGACTTATTCAGAGAATTATACTACAGTGGCCGATAAACAAATGCCTTCATAGAATGTGTAAGTTTCTGTCCCTATCAGTATTTATAGGCTTGGAAAATAAATTTCAAACACATAATCCCTATAGCCTACCCCAAGAATGGCGGGAGTCTGAACGCCTAATGCCAACAGTAAATACACAGATAAGTGAATAAATAGTTATCTGGCGGTTTTTGTAGGTCACAAGTCATTCCTCTCCATCTCTTTACAAAGCAAGGCGTATTTCATGCCCTGGCCCAGATAGGAAGGGTGAAAGGAACCATTTCATTTACTCTTATCTGAGAAAGAGGGAGAGGGAGGCAGAGAGAGGGAGAGAGTCTTCTCTGCAGATACCTGTGGCGAGGACGACGTAGCACAGTAGGCTTCTATAAACGACCCTGCAAAAATTGTGCTTTCATTCACCGAGAGGTTTCAGGAAATAATAATAAAGAGAGCAGGGAGGAATAATGCCTTTGCACAACTACACAAAGCAGTCACAGAGAGGGAGCGTTACAGACCTGAATTTGTCCATGTAGGTCAGCAGGCCCTTTCTTGCTTTGAGGAATATCTGAAAATGCGTGTGTGTGTGTGTGTGTGTGTGTGTGTGTGTGTGTGTGTGTGTGTGTGTGTTCTTACTGCATTAACTGAATGGGACATGAAGTCACAGGAATCAGTCGGCAGATTGCTTCTTTATGACAAAAACAGTTGGATTTGGGGGTCCTCTGTTAAAGCATTGACTATGAGCATCTGTTGCATGTTATTTTTGATCTTTTTATTACTTCTTTCTGCTCACGAAATTTTTAATAAACACATAAAATGCATTAAAATCTGGTTATAAAGTGGGGTCAGCAGCTTCAGACTGGAGTGGTTCCAGCCAATGGAGCGTCCAAGGATAGAGGATATACAGGACATAAAGCCTTTTGGAGCAAATTGTGATTCTGGAGCTTTAAAACTAAAGCTGTTTTGGCTCCTTATTGGGTACATAAGGTGCTAGGAGTTCACAGTACACATTATTAATATCAGAATCTATCAGCAGGTGCACTGGAAGCCAGCAAGTTGTCATCATTCACGGAATACCAAGTCGACTGTACTTCTTATTTTTAATTTAAAAAAAAAAACACCAATGCAGAAAGCTGCAAAACCATACATCTACATCACATGTAAAGTAATTAGTGATAACATTACCAGAGCCCAGGTGACTTGAGTCCACTATCCAGCTCTTAAAGAGATGCTTGATACAAAATCCAGCTGAACAAAAGGAAACAGTACCAAACTGCCGAAGCAGAAAGAAATATATAGACATATATTACTTATAAAAACAAGAGACTTCTGTCAGGAAGGATTTTCTTGTTTATTTGATTTAGCTGACTTAATTGTGTAAGATTTATCATTTTGAACTCCTAAAGTTGGGGGACTTGTGAGGGGTAGAATGTAAACAGAATAGTTGAAATTAAAACCGCAGACGTGCAGACTTTAAATCCCAAGTACGTGTGAAGCTCCACAAATGCTGGATTGTATATTTTTCATACAGCAACTCAATATCATTTGCATTTAGGCCCTCAAAGTTTGTTAAAAGTTGCAGTCTCTGAAAGTTCATGGCTCCAGTTTGCAAAGCAGCCTTTCTGTTATAAATTTGTGGCGTCCAAACCTAAGGTGGCACCATCAGGGTTGTTTTTTCAGCCTGAAGCGAACTGCACTTACACTTTGTGTTCACAACTTACTGTCATGACTGAACTAATTCTGATGTGTAAAATCAGCACAATTCACCTTCAATGCACCAATCTGATGACAGATTTGATACTACACAATTCATTCTTCGATTGAGCTGATGTGATTATACTGTCTTTAAAGTTCACGCTGGTTGTTGAATTTCATGCCATTCAGTCTTTGAGCCTCGGTTGAGCCTCAGCCAACAGGGGCATTGCATAAACAGATATCGCTCTGTCTATATATTGCTGTCTTTGGTAAAGAGCGATTGCTTTTCAAATTGTGCTGTCTGCAGCAGGCGTCTGCATAATGAGGCTTCTTCTATCTGAAAAAAAAAATAAAGTAGTATGGAAGAGAGTGACCATCCACATTAGCCGTTTGGAAATAGCTTTGTTTGATTTCAGAGTGAGACTCTCTAGACTTCACATTTTGCTATTTATCTGCCTCGTATTGACCTATTTATATTTAAGCCGGAGAAAACTGTGTGTGTTTCTTTATTTTATGCTGGTGGGGAGAAGGCGAGGACAGGGGGACAGGTTCAGGGGGACAGCTTGGTGTTTTAGGGGGTATCCCTGCTGGGGTTATGTGTTTAAAATCTATTACCCCCACAGCTAGGATTAGTGTCTGTGAGAGAGTGTGTGTGTGTGTGTGTTTCCCCTAAAGACGTAATCACTATGGTAATACAAAAGCCAGTGGATTAAATGGTAGAGAAATTCTAGTTGATTTATACTGCGCCTTTGGTGAGATACATACATGCACAGTATATACATACACATATGATTTTGAGGAGGGAGCAAGAGTGTTGCCCAAATAGTCTTTCTGTCTTGCTCACAGTTTCTCACTCAGTGTTTCAGCTGGCAGATGTAGCGGTTAGCACTGTCTCCTCAAATCAAGAAGTTGTTGGGTTCTGACCAGACCCAGTTCATCGGAGCCTTCAGAGTTTGCAAATGTAAAAATGTGGTCGTCTCTTTAATGTGGAGTTCTGTGCAAATGCTTCCTGCTGACCTGCTCAGAATGTATTAGTGGATGCTTGGATGAGCTCCATAACAGGATAACTGATGAATGCAGACAAGATATATAAATATAAATCAACTTGCTTATTTGCTCTTCCCCCCTAACTCACAGCCATTTTCTATTTATTGTTCAGACTCCTTTGCTGCTGCTGTTTTAATCAGCCGGTCAAAAATGGAGATTTCTCAGGCACCTCTCTAATGGGCAGCTATGATCTTCTGTGCTTTATAGCTACTGTTGAAGAATTTTAAAAAATGTATTAACAATCCCGCTACATGAAGATTATTCAGTTGTGTAAAGGTTCAGCTTAACTTCTGTTCCAGTGCTGTGTATACCAGCCTTGCTGTCTTTCATTCATTTCCTCCATAACTTTCATCCCTCAGGGGGAATATTAGTGGTATCTTTCACTAAGGGGCCAGTGCAAGGCCTTGGTCAATAATTAATTGAAATCCCTTCATTTACTCGAAATCTTTGCTTAGCTTGCCGCTGGTGAAATTGGGCAAAGTTTGCACTTTGGAATAGTCCGAGTTGTATTATTATGCTGAGCAGGAAAAATCAGCGGCAGGAGGGAAATCAGATGTATTTGAGATAGTAAATTAACTCCAGCTGAGGGATGGTAGCTCAGAAAGTGTGGCTGTTACCATTTCCCAACCAAGACAATAAACCATACATCTAGGTATTGTACATGCTATCAGTATTAATCTCTGATTCAAGGGAGCTAACAATGTCAGAATGTGGTTTTACCAACTGTTGAAACATAGAAACAATAGTTTAACTGAGAGAGAACAGGTGGCACTAAAACAGAGAAAGTGGGATCTATAGTGTACTCCAGACCGGACAGATCCTGACCACAACCAGCAATTCTAACCTGCCCCTTAAGTTGTTTTTTTTTTTGTTTTTTGTTTTTTGTTTTACCTCCAGCTGCTTCAGTGTAGCTGTTCAGCATTCGCCATCTGAGGACTGCAATTGCACTGAGCTGTTTTTGTGTGTGAGCGTAGATTTTAAGCCGACCTCTCACTGAAAACACTTATGATTGTGTTGGAAAAGCTGTTAGTTCAGATCCAATACTTACAACTCTGTCCTACAATTAAAATTATTTCATGCTAACAATCTGATTGGATGAATAAAGAAGTAAATAAAGACGTTTTTCTTATTGCTCTTTTTTTTTTTTTATCACTGGGCCCTTTATATTTTTGCGCATGTACAAGTCTTCTAAACTGGTCTCATCACTGCATCATCAGCCTGCATGTGAATACTCTTCCTTTGATTTAAACCAATGTAAACTGTTGTAATTTAATGCTACCTTCTGCTCTCAATGACCGGACAACGTCACAACATTTTTGTATCTCGCTCATCCTTGGCCTAATTCTGATCCATCTCAAACTGTGTCTGCTCTCTCACCTCTAGGACATGGTGGAGTCAACCAGCTTGGAGGTGTGTTTGTAAATGGCAGGCCCCTCCCTGATGTAGTTCGACAGCGAATAGTAGAACTTGCCCATCAAGGCGTTCGGCCCTGCGACATCTCACGCCAGCTACGAGTCAGCCATGGATGCGTCAGCAAGATACTGGGCAGGTAAAAGGCACACAAACACTTGCACGTGTATTTGGACAGTCCTGAGAATGCACACAGTAGCACTGGGTGTGCTGTGAACAGATGGTGGAGGAAAAATGTCAACCTCCTTACACCATTATCTATTTTCAACACTGTCCGTTTTTGCATTAAGTGGAACTTTAAAGTGCTGCAGTATGAAACAGGACTAAAAAAATGTACGCACCTGTTTCATTTTGGGTCATTACTGGGTTTTTTTTTACATCAGGGAAAATGAACACACACAGGCTGGTTCAGTGTTGGCTGAGAATTTGTCAGAGATGCTCCTCTGAGGTCACACTTAATCACTTAGTGTCAATTCTACTGTTTTCTTCAACATAAACAAGTCGCGTTCTGAGCGGAGTCGACGTTCATTTTCGCTTGCCTCTTCGTTTACCTGCCTCACTCTGCTCTCTGTGCTCTTTTCTTGCCTTTACGCCTTCCTCTCTCCCCTCTGTATCCTGTATTTCTCGTCCGACCCCTCTCAATATTTCTGTGTCTATCCTCACCCCCCTTTTCTCTCTCTCGCTGTCTGTCTCTCCCTTTGGCTTTTCAAAGCTAAATTCAAGAGTAAATCCCTGCTCGTTCCGTCCCCCAGAGAAGAAAGGGGGACAAAAGGGAAAAGATTCATCACTTTTTGGAATTAGCATCAAAATGAAAGTGGCACCATATTTCTGCACCCTAAAAAAAAAAAAAAAAAAGGACAGAGGGAGATGGAGAATGGGAGAAAGACAAGAACAAGGGACACAATCAAAAGGGAAAAGGCGTGTGAAAGAAGAGGAGTGCAGGAAAAAGAAAAAAATGAATGAGAGACAGAGAGACCATTTGTGGGGACGGAGGGGAAGGATTAGCTGCAGCGACCCTCAGCTATATCAAAAAATGTGTTGCTCATTGTTCTCCCATGCCTCTCTTCCTCTCTCTCTCCCTCTCTCTCGCTCTCCGTCGTCCTCTCTCTACCTCTCTCTCTCTCCCCTTTCCTGGCCGTTCAACTCACTGAAGCGTTACCGTGAGGGGGGGAGGAGAGGGGATCGAGGGATGGAAGGAGGGAGGGAGGGTTGTTTTATCCTCTCCTCTCTGTCTCTCTGGTGCCAGCAGAACAAAAACACCAACTCTACCACCCTGTGTGTTTGTGTGAGTGTCTTGTGTGTGTGTGTGTGTGTGTGTGTGTGTGTGTGTGTGTGTGTGTGTGTGTGTGTGTGTGTGTGTGTGTGTGTGTGTGTGTGTGTGTGTGTGTATTGGCTCATCGTTGTGCAGATATCAATAACCACGCTCGTTTATTCACCAATGATTCAGCTGTGAATAATTTAAATAGTTTTCCATTTGAAAATAGATTGTTTTTCCTTTAGCTGTGTTTATACTCCAGCTGTGAATAGTCAAAATGCGCACACGCACATAAGCGCAAAACACGCACACACACACACACACACACACACAAGAAGAAAGACAAGGAAGTGCACAGTTACAGGAACTCGCATCTTCACGGAAAGGATTACTCTTCCGTACAGTTGAGAGAGAGAGAGAGAGAGAGAAGAGAGCAGCAGCAGGTTTAAGACTGACTGACAGCTTGCATCCACACACAGCATCCCCCCTTTTCTGCAAGCTGTGTAGCACATTTGCTGTCCTCCCACCCCCTGCCTCCTTGCCCCTTCTGCATGCAAATACATTCATGAAATAGCCATGGTGGACACCAAACGCCTGAATCCGTGCGTCTGAGTGTGTGTGCATCAGTGCCACCCTCTCCCCAGCTCTGTGTCACACTGTGAGATTGCTTAAGAAAACAGCAGCGGTTCGAAGGACAAGCCGGGCGTCAGAAATATTTTGTGACAGGTGTTTGAGCGTAGTACATTTACATTTATCCGTTTAGCTGACACTTGTATCTGCAGCAGCATCGAATAACTGCAGCATTATGTAACTGGCGGTGAGGGTTTTATTTCACCTTTATACGACAAGCTAAGTCCAAGAGAGATCTTCTTTTGCGAGGATGAACGAACTAAATCAGTCAAACACACAAGATAATACTGAAGGAGTCAAAATTAAAAAGGCCACCAAGATGCTTTCATTTACTTAAATTTGATCATTTCAACCAGCCGAATGAAGTAACTGATAAGACCCAAAATTTGTCTTTTCAAACTCCATCCAAACATTACAGACATTCAGCAACAAATATTTATCACCACGGTATTTAGATAAAGAAACAGAAACTGTCAGTTTTAATTTCAAGCCCACCTTAATGTAACGGCCACATGTCTGTATGCTACATAAAGACTGATGCTGTTTTGCCTGCTTTAATCATTCCTAATGCAGTGAGGTGTTTTCTTGCAAAAACATGGGGTGGGTGACAAAATGCATGGTCCACTTTTGCAAAAACATATCCTAATGCACAGCTCATACGAGGCTTCAGAAATTTGAGTCACGCAAATCAAGAGGGAGGTTGTCGACTTTTAGGTGTGAAATTCCACAGAAAATATTCCATTGCTACATTGCTGTGGATGGATATACAGAGAGAGAGCATTTCACACTACAAAGGTTGTGACTTTGAAGCTACCGACTCATTTTAGCTTTTGGATAAATTAAAGAAAGCACAGAATCACCATTGATCACTTCATTTTGTCAGCGAGAACATTAACAGCCAACAGTAGGTGTTAATCAACATGGACACATGAATATTGACTTGAAAGAATGAGTCTGTCTCATAAGAAATGAGACACAAGACAGAAGGATCAAATGCAAGAGTAGAAGCCGGTGAGATGTGAGGTGTTTTTTGAAGAGTTTGAATTTAAGCCAGAAAGAAGTCCTGGCCGCAGAGGGAAGGTCATTCCTCCTCTGGAGAGCTCAGAGGGAAAAGAGTTGAGGCTGAGTGGAACAATGTTCAAATCACCACCAGGAGAGGTGAACTAAAGGGGCAGTGAAACAGAAGTGTGTTTTTATGTCATATGCTGGTTGTCTGGAGGCCAGATCTGCTGAGGTTGGCAACGAAGCAGAACTCCATATCATTAATTCAAGAGTTTTGATGCTGTCCTGTCCATCATGATTTGATTTCAGTTGTGCCGTTTACCGGCTTTACCAGGGAAAGAAAGAGGAATCAAACAGAAAAAAGGTGTCTCTTAAAGGATAAGACCAAAAATATTCTTCTTTTTTTCAGCAAATCCCACGAAAAGACCAGTCATGATTTGATCCTACTAAATACTGTCTGTGCAGCCAAAGCCTGACATATCATATTCCTCAGAGCTCTTAACCTCATTTGTAGCACGTAAACTGTTAAAGTCAGAGAAATATGCCACACTGTTGCACAGTGACATGTTATTTCATAGTAGACACTGCAGTTTGCTCTGATTTTAACCCACATGCACATTTTGCAGCTGTAAATATTCACAAGAGCACAAATCCACCCCTTCTACTACACAAAGTGACAAACGATTGAACTAATTCAGATTTTTATTTACATGGGAGTTGAGTGTTTTTGCACAATCACCTGCAATAAATATTGTCAGATGTCAGGTGAGGTTGCAGTCATGACTGTAAATTATGACTTCCTTCAACTCCTCTGCCTCTTGTTCCTTTCATGCTGTTTTTGCATAAAGAATATTATTTTGCATATTTTTAATTGAAAATGATTAATTCAAAGTTAGCCAGAATATTTTAAGAAATTAAAACACCTCATTGAAACAATATAAAATTACAATGACACATAATTGAAAACAGAATACACCGATTAAATCTGCTTGTATTTAACTTTGCCTCTAGTATTTCTACAACATCCATGTGCTTCCTTTTCTGACAAATTTCTTCTCATCTTTATTTGACAGGTACTATGAAACGGGAAGTATCCGCCCCGGGGTAATCGGGGGATCCAAACCAAAGGTTGCTACACCCAAAGTGGTCGACAAGATCGCCGATTACAAACGCCAAAACCCCACCATGTTTGCCTGGGAGATCCGGGACAGGCTCCTGGCCGAGAGAGTTTGTGACAACGACAGCGTCCCCAGCGTCAGCTCCATCAACAGGTACCACCATCCGAGTGATCCGAGTGTTTGCTTGAGTATTAACCTATAGCAACAGGTACTGAGCGTAGGTAGAGCACAGAGCAATATAAGACTGTGTTTTATGTGGGTGGGTGTGTGTGTGTGTGAGTCCGGGAGTGGGAAGGAGAATAGAAAAGAGGCCCCAGCCTCCATATGTATGAAGTGGCTGCAGCTCAGTGGTTCAACACGATGGTACAATGACAACCCTTTCCCCTGAGCATAGAGGCAGAGAGAGAGGGAGGGATAGCGAAATAAGAGAGAAGGAGAGAGCAAAAGAGGCAGACAAAAGGGAAAGAAGGTGTGGGAGAGGAAAGAAACAGACACAAAAGGGAAGGAAAGAAAGGAAAAGGGAGGAAAGGAAATGAGAGGAGAGGAAAAGAGGGAGGAAAGGAAGAGAAAGGAAAGGAAAGAGGAAGAAAAGGTTTGCATGAGCAGCCAAGCAGGAAGTGTGAGGCCCCTCTGCCATGTCAGCCTGCCTCAGCCACTTCACACCACACACACACACACACACCAGACACAACACCACGCACGCACACACAATCACACACAACCGCACACGCACAGTTTTGCTCCCACGATGGTCATGTTCTCACTGTCACTCAGAGTCTCTCTCACACACTCACACAATCCACTTCACACACACTCTAATATCTCCTCTCTCTTCCTGTAGGATCATTCGGACTAAGGTTCAGCAGCAGCCCGGTCAAACGGGCTCAGTGTCGGCTCACAACTTAGGTAGGTCACTGCTACGAAATCCTGTTTCCAACTGTCAAAGCAAATTTTACAGGAAAGCCGTTTTTGTGTGAATCTCTCTGGAGCGGAGCTTGTGTGTCGAGCAACAAAACGTATTAAAATTCTGGACCTTTGCCGATGTAGACACACACTGTGAGATGCGATGCGCCACAAAGTTCATAGCTTGAATGCAAAATTATAGTTAGCCAATGAAATGCAGGTCTTTGCTTGTTCCGCTTTCTACTCAATAGGAGCATTTAGGTGTATTACTGGGGCGTTTGGGAAAGTGAGGGCTTCGTCATGGTCGGGGTTTGTTTCACTTTTTTGGACAAATTTAGAGCTGCTGAAGTGTAATGATGTCGCCAAAAGGGAGGTGCCATATTCCAAATAACAATAATAAACACCATGAATGCTGTTGGAGCTTACTGCATCAAACTATTTCATTCCAAACATAACTCCAGACAATGTTTCTGTCACAGTTTTTTTTTAATCACAGTTCCCTCCTATACAGGGATCTAAAACAGCTTAATGCTTATCAAGTGCACACACATCATGAAAATAGAGTGTTTCTGTTCACATATTCAAGAAAAACATTGAACAGAAGGGACAACTACTAGACCCTCAAAAGCCCATATTTACTGATGTGTCAGTAGGTATGTAGTGAACTGTTCTGTTGTTTAGTAATATGCATCAATAAATCACACAATTAACAGAAATGAAGCCTTCAGACAAGTACTACAGTATTACTGATCTTGTTTACTTTCCAGTGATCGCCTTTATAAAGAATAAATTCATCTCTCTATATTATTGTAAATGTTTATCTTCTATCTGAAACAGAAACCATCCATCCATACATTATCTATACACCGTTTAATCCTCATTAAGGTCACGGGGTGCTGGAGTCCATCCCAGCTGACTCAGGGCAAAGACAGAGGACATCCTGGACAGATCACCAGTCTATCACAGGTGAAACAGAAACCACCTCAGTGATTTGACGTATCTGTCTTCTCATGACCTCTGTGCCAAAATTCAAAATTTGCATGTTCTTTATATAAATATATTTGTGCTGACTGCAATGGCTACAAACAGGAGGGCGGTTTTCTGCCTCTTTAGCAAGTTAATTCATTCATATTTTGTATGTCAATCATGGCAGATTGCAAAGACGTTTGACTAAATCAGCAGCAGAGGTAAACTTACACCTGAATTTGCCTTTAGGGTGAGTGAAGTTTCCACAATTGTAGAGCTCTGAAATTCTGGACACATCTGTAAAGAAAGAGGATCTTATTAAAGGCTTGTCGTTTTGAACTTAATAAACTAAAAAAAATATCCTTACAACCTTTGCTCAGATTGACATCTCAATGTTCATTTGTGGTCGATTACCATGTTACAGGCTGCATCAATGTACAGTTTCCATTTCAGCTATGACTGAAACATTATTTCCTTTAATTCGATGAATATCTCAGAGTACAAATAAATACGGCAGCCTTTCTCTCCTCCCCACTTTGCCCTGCAGTGGATTGTGTTTCGGTGTCTCTCATATCTTCATAATCGCACATTGTCTATTAATCTAAATTAATTTCACACACGCTGCTCCCTGACTCCTGCCTTTTACTCACATTTAGCAGACGCACATTCACCCGCATGCATACACACCTAGACGCACCGAGGAACACGCACACACACACGTGCACGCTTACAGATTACACAGATAAATGGGTCCCACTCCCAGGCGGAAAATTGAACATTTGGATTTGCAGAATAAAAGCGTTACGTTCTGATAAAAAAAAAAAAAGAGTGAAAAGAAAGAGAAAGGAAAATCAGATAATTGAAGTGCTAAATCAAGTGATGGGAAAAGGAGGGATATGCATTCATTATACCCTCCTTGTCGTTAGCGAAGGAGTAACGGCTGGGAGGGACTTTGATCCTCTGGTTTGCCTCTGTGTTTTTTTTTCCCCCTTTCTTATTCCCTTTTCGGTCTTGTCTTTCTGTGTTTGGGGGGTCTGCTGGGAGAGAGGATTAGGATGTCTGTCTCCACACCTTTCTGTCCCTCCTGGGATACCATACTGTCACTCAGCCCCACGTCCGCTTACAGGGGCATAGATAAGGGACCAAGGAGTGAGTGACTGTATGTTTCAGTCTGTATGTGTGTGTGTCAGGAGGTTGCAGTGTGTGTGTGTGTGTGTGTCAGTGAAGCAGTGACAAGTATGTCGCTGTGTCGCCCAGCGAGGAACTTGTCTCCTCCAGGGGGAAGATTAGCGGAAGAGACAACAAGGAGCAAAACACTAACAGAAGCCTGTCCTTTGTGTCTTTCCCTCTTGCTGCAATTTAGTCAGTGTGGCTGAGTCAAGTTTAAAGAACTAATATTAAAGTGAGTCCATGTTGAGTTTATGGAGAAAATAAAGAGGATATAATTATGGGGATCACTCACAAGATATTTGTCCTCTATCTTGATTGCTGTTCTTCTGAAAGGCAAAGAATCATAAATAATGGTGTGAAGGGCCCTACAGTTCTTCAGAAAAAGCTTTAGACATCAGAATTTGGACCCTATTTTTCATTATTTGATCCATCTCAATTGCATGAGATTTCAAATGACATCACACAAGAAAAAACATACAATTAATTTTGGTGAGTGCTAATGCTATAGTTTTAGGAGACAGCAGAGTATATAGTTGAACATGTAGAGTTTTGGTACATATGATAAAGCGCTCTCTATATTCTTTCTATTTTGCCACAGTGGATTTTTATTTGCTGTTGTTTTTATCTTATTTCATTCTTTATCTGTAATTTCATCATATCACTGTTATTCAAACAGCATTTGAAGCTGCGTTCATGCCTTTAAATAGTGTACAATTTTAAAAATAGTTATGTTATCCTCCAACATAGGTGATATTTTCAGTTACTTTCTCGTACAAAGTCTAACCAGTGTTACCTAAAACCCAACTTACAGAGCAACTATAGTTTCTTTTGGACAGTTGCACTGACTTTGATGTATTTTTATGCAATTTTTGAGGGATTTCCATTTTTCATTAATGCAAATTAAACATGTTAATGACTCAATTAAGGCCTAACGAGCTGATAAAGTTGAGTTTTCCAAGCAGTGTCCAAACTTTTGCACATGCTACAATACAATTATTTTTTCTTATTTTTCAAGTTCTCAGAATATAAAGTAGCAGCACATTCACAAAGGGCTAATTTTAACATTTTTTTGCTGCAGGGTTTATATTCACACAGAAAAAAATCAACAAAATGTGCATATTGGCAGCAGAGATCACAATGAAACTTAAAAATGACTCAAAAGAGACATGTAATTTAACTTTTTGAATATCTGTCCTGTGATTTTTTTTTTGGTGCAACCTTCAAACGGTTGGCTTTGTCGTGTGATTTGTCTGCAGCAACGTCCGTGGCTGCCACACAGGTCTCAGCAGTGACCAGCGACTCGGCCGGCTCCTCGTACTCCATCAGTGGCATTCTGGGTATCAGCTCAGCTGCTGATGTGGGCAAAAGGAAGAGGGACGAAGGTGAGAAGCAAACAAGTATGCTGTGTATATCTGCTTCTTATACTTTGAGTGGAATTTTTCATGCGCACATATGCAAATACACTACAGGCATAAACACATTATATAAGGAGCGCCTCAGGACCTCCTCCTCTCTGGAAAGCCCAGATGGAAAGAATTCAACACATGAGGATCAATGACAGATGTGTGTGAGTCTTGTGTGTGTGCAGTGTGGGAGCTCTAAACCAAACATCTTCATTGAGAAGCCGGGATTTGTTTACTAACAGTGCTTCACTGGAGAGCTACCTGAGAAGTCAGTTTATGCATGCACTATCGATCATATATGCTGTCATACTGGATCAATGTTGCATGGTAATAACAGGGAGAGCTTGTGTTTGCGTGTGAGGTTTCTCTCACGTACCGCATGTATATATTTGTGTGCATACATGTGTGCACGATTATGAGTGTGTATGTGACAGTGTCAGTGGCATTAAAAGCCATCACGCAGACGGTCTCCTACGGTAAATGAGACAGGACCAGATGTCGGAGCGAGGGGGGTGACAGAATGCCACTGGGGGCTATTTTTCGCTCTCTCACTTACTCTCGCTCTCTGTCTCTGACACAGAAACACACACAGAAACACACACACACACACACACACACACACACACACACACACACACACACACACACACACACACACACACACACACACACACACACACACACACACACACACACACAGTATGGGGGTCCTTTTCCCACTGCTGATGAATTTTCAAAACATTCCAGCAGGTTCCAGGATAAATCCCAGGTGCACCTTGATATGCTCCGATACAGCCCACTTACCCATCAGCAGAGCACAAAGACTTTAGACCCAACACACACACTCATATATACTGTAGACCCAACGGATCAAAGTTTACCTCGCCATGTGAACTAAGCAGTGTTTGTCGCTCAATAACTGTGAGCTTTCGCCTTAGTTTTACTCTTGGCTGAGCTTGAAAGTTTGGTGTCTCAATAAAAGCAAAATGTAACTAAGTTCAATTAAAGCAGACTCAGTGAATAAATCATGACGTATAAGAAGCACACGACTCAAACACCTACTGAGGTTTCAGATCTACTGCAGACAAAAAACTCTGGCAAGCAAAAACAGATATGTGATGAGGAGAGTGCGCCATTCCTGAAACTAACACATTAAACAAACAAAAATTCTATATTCCCCTCGAATTTCCACATTATTTTGGTTCTTGTCATCCTGCTGTGCACACCTTATTTATTTTCATGTGCAACATTCGGATGACGAAATTGAAAAGAAATAAACTCTGCACAGATTTGCCAAATTTATACAAGTTTGGTACAAATTTGAACCAATTTGGATAAAAAACTTTACTACAGTGGCTACTCTTGAATTAAATCAGAGCACTTTTATAGATTGTCAAATGCAATGCAGACCTTCAATTATGCTTTTCACAGCACAAATATTGACTCCAGATTAATAGCACTGTGTGTGCAGGTTCACTGACTGGACAATGAATGAATCATTAATGTAATAGTAGTATCAGTAATGTAAGTAGTTAGTAATGTTAAACCTGTGCTTTTGCATCAGTAGTAAGTCAAAATGTCTACAGTGGTCTATCAAATATCTCCTTTTTTAGATGCCATATCTTATTGACACAAATAATAAGAACCATGCTTAATTGCGTCAATGTATCCCACATTATTATGTGCTCTAATGTCTTCTGTGGTCAAATTTGTAATTGAAGAAGAGCTGTAATCTAATTAGCAGCATTATTGTTTCACATTGCTCTTTATGTACACGACGTGCTACACCATGTGTGATCTGCCTGTTGTTCTTCTGTGACCGGACGTTGTGTTGTATAATCCGAATCGAAACGTTGCATCGCTTCACTTTTCACTGAAGTGCTCAGAAAGCGTCATTCGAGCATCATGTCGCTCCGTGCCACGTTTTGCTCGTGTGTTTTATCTGCAGTGTTTCTATGGCAGAGGTCTGCGCGGTTGGCTCTGTGGTCTAATTAACAGCATTGCTAATCACAGCTTCCATTAGAGCAGCCCCCGCTGGATAATGACACACACACACAGCAAGGGGCGACAGGGGGAACAGCATGCACTGACATGGACAGACAAACACATACACAGGCAAACAATAAAGCAAGCTTCTCGCATACACTCAGACCCATATGCTTGTCTGTGCGGGCATTTTTACACACACACACACACACACACACACACACACACACACACACACACACACACACACACACACACACACACACACACACACACACACACACACACACACACACACACACACACACACACACACACACACACAGAAGGAAAAATACTTACACATTTACACACAAGTGCAACAACCGCATGGTGTTCTTTTGGTGACTTTTTCATTATGCCTATATCTGTCTGCACTCTGAACGTCAGTGTCTTTTATGTACTTCATTGTGCAGTAAAAATATTCAATGATTGAATTCAATTTTAAAAATTGTGATGTTTGATTTCTCTCTCAGAAATGAAGAGTTTTCACCCCAGTAGTAGACAGAGTGGCCTCATGTCAAGAGAATGTTTTGTGGATCTCACTTTGAACTAACAGGCTGATGGAAGGCCTTTTGTTTAGTCAAGTGGTTGAAATTAAAAGTCAGCAAAATGATTAAGACATGAGGAGAGTATTTAGTATTGTTGTGCATATGACTGCTTTCTTATTCTGGAATTTGTTTGGGAGAAATTAACCACCTGCAGCTCTTATAGGCCAATAAGCTAGATTAGCTTAGCTTGCTGTTAGTTTGACCCTGATATCAGTGTATGATGGATCACTGGTATGACTTCCATGGATGCTTGAATGGAACCATGCTAATGTAAACATTTTTAACACTGCATGCACTTTTCTTGATAAGACAAAATGTTTATTTGTATCGTATCATACTGTATCATCCGTTGTATGTTGTTTTTGTGAGGGCGTGAACATGTGTGTAACATACGAGCATACAAGCAGCAGCTGTGCAAGTGATGGGAACACAAGAAGGCGGGATCAGTGGCATGTGTGCAGCGTGTGTGTGTGTGTGTGTGTGTGTGTGTGTGTGTGTGTGTGTGTGTGTGTGTGTGTGTGTGTGTTGGTAGGAGGAGTGCGTGGGGGTAAAGCCCTGTGGTGACCTGTGCCCCCAGCCAAAGCGAGGGGAAGTAGGGGGTGACTGGGGGCAGAATCGAGATGAATGGGAGTGAATGGAAGAACTTGACTTGTGGGGCCAAAAGGGGACCATTGTACCTTAACCTATTCTTTTACACACTGAAGCTGTGTTTGTGTGTGTGTTTGTGTGTGTGTGTGTGTGTGTGTGTGTGTGTGTGTGTGTGTGTGTGTGTGTGTGTGTGTGTGTGTGTGTGTGTGTGTGTGTGTGTGTGTGTGTGTGTATATGTCTAACATGAATATGGAGTCCACGACAGGTGGGCCAATTTCTTCAAACTTGCAAGTGAAAACTACTCTCGGCATGTTTGTAGTAAAGTCATACATCATGTTTGTTCGCGTCGCTCTTTCACGCAACGAATAAAATAGTTTCAATGGCATTTACCCAGAATGCCAAGTTGACCTCTCACCCCCTTGTGCATCCACTGTGACATGCAGCAGCTTACCAAATAAAGGATGCTGGGAGTAAGCAAGAGATGGAGGACAGAGGAGAGGAGGGAGGGGATCTCCGCCCTTCACTCTGAGCTCCTCTGAGCGCCTCCCAAAAAAAACTTTGATCTGTGGAGTTTGGATGGGGCGCACACACACTCACAGACACATACAAATGAAGGCATGAAGCTATGGGGCTATGAGGTCAGACTTACAACCCTTGTCCTATCAGTATGGTAATCTATGTCAAGTGCAAAAAAGACGCACACTGGTGGCGTCCTACCCCCTGCAGACTAACACACAAACACATGCTGAAGCAGACAAACAAGTGACAACTCATCTGATTCTTCAGGGATTTAATACACCGAGTGTTTCTGGGTTGTTGAGAAAAAAATGGCAAAGCCAGGCCGAGATGGAGGGAGATGGTGATGGAGAGGGAGAGAAAACCAGGAGGGAGAGAGTGAGAGATGCCAGAGAGAGAGAAGGCGGAAGAGAGAGGAAAAAGGCAGAAAGGAGAGAACAATAAGGGCTCATTGTTTGTTTTGTTCTGCTCTGAAAAAGAGGGAAGAGAAGCGCTTCCCTTCTGAGACTGAATCACAGAGATAGAGGCAGCTGTGTGTGTGTGTCTGAGTGTGTGCGCGTATCCGACAGTGAATAGGATTTAACCCGTCACGGCAATGAGTTTCTTTACCCATCCATGGATACAATGAGACCAGCCGGATATCAAGCTACCCACCCACCCACCCACACCCACATCCACACCGAGACACACGCATACACACCTACACACATTCATACAGATGAATGGACAACATTGATTATCATAAGTAAAAGCTTTGTTCTTACTTCTCGTTTACAGTAGCCTCTGTCATCTCCCTCACTCTGTCTTTCTACGGTCCTTTGTGGGTGCTCCACCATGACAGGCCTGGGTCAGTCTTTCAGGGTGTATCTGATGCGTGTGCGTGTGTGTGTGTGTGTGTGTGTGTGTGAGAGAGTGTGTTGTGTGTGCAACAGAGAGAAAGCAGAAAGCAATAAGCTGGCTGAAATGGTGCCATCAGAGCTACATGATTGATCAATTGAATTCCATCATGGGGACTGGCCGGTGGGATTAAATGGGTTGCCGTGGGTTACCAGGCTAAATCATCATACCGGCTTTATCTCCCCCCCTGATTGGTCTGTCACCAGAGACCTGGACCATACACTCACACTGCTCCCAGCATCTGTATATGAGTGTGTGTGCAACTATAGAAGTGAAGGAGAGATTATGATCAAGGAGTGTGTTTGTTAGAGAGCAGGTGAAAGAGGTTTTGTGTACTGAAAATGTATAGCGAGGCACTGTGAGTCTAAGCCAGATAGTTTCTTCAGATTTGAGGTTTACGTGGCGTCTTCAAAATGAACCAAAAGCACTGTTGGTGCCAGGTTTGATTCACATATATCAAACTTGGAACAAAACATGTTGCATGAAGTTTTCATTCAGTTATATCTGTCATACTGTAAATTTGTACGTGGTTCAATATGCTATTCTACTGTTTATTACAAGTTCAAGTCTCATCACAATGTGGGCCTTAGTTTCATAGTTTTGCCCATCAGTCCTATTGGATAATCATTTGTTTTTGGAATAGATTCAGGGATGCAGACAGACCACTAAAATGAAATCAGAGATTGTCTCATAAGAAAAAAAGACTGAGGTGAATGAAAAAAGTTTACTCAAATGTGGCAGCTTCCTTATTCAACTTTGAGCCACTCTACTTATCATAGTTGAGCACACACATAATCCTCATGTCTTGTGCAATGGAGTGATTATTTTTTACACTTCAGCCGTACTTGCTTTTGATTTTACCTCAAAAATAAAGTTGTTCAGATTATCGAGCTAAACTGGTTTGTTTACTGCCAGTCAGTGGTTTGATGAGTATGTCTCTCCAACACCGTTGTCAAAAACCAAATGAGGGAATATCTTTTAGAAGAATGGCATTCAGAGGTTTGGAGAATCAATACCAAGGTGCATCGAAGCTGTTCTGGTGGCACAGGGTGGGCCAGCACCTTACTAGGGTCATAATTTGTCCCTGTATAATTGGGAAATTTGATTTGCATTTAATGAAACTAGAACCTGCCCACACATTTCTGCCAACCTTCATGACAAACATGTTTTGGGGAATACCACTACAAATGTGAACAAAAGCTGTATCAAACTCTTCGTCAGTCCACAGGGAGCTGCACAGACCGGTTGCACAATTGTAAAATGAAGACTACAAGTTTAAAATAAGAAAGAACCATCTCCATCTATTAGCTTGAGGCTACATGAGCTGCTACAACCATAATGCACCTGATAGTCCAACCAAACTATTGGTGATTGAGTTGCACTGTCAGTCATGAAGCTACCAGTGTTGTAGAGAAGCAAGACTTAATGAGGTGCAGAGATGTTTAAAGGCTAGGGAAAGATTGTGGTCACAGATCATTAAAGTAAAACATACTACATGTCAAACCGAGAATAAAGTACTTCCTGCGGCGGCTCAGATCTCAGTAATTACTTAGATGAGGAGGGAAATAAGACATAACTTATGATAAATCAGAATTATCTCTTTTTGTTGAATATGGTTTTGACAGAAAAGAAGAAATGGCATTTTTACAACTGGCCTAAAGCCCTCTTTCTTTCTTTCTCTCTCACTCTTGTTTTTTCTTTTAGTACCACAGTCTAGCACAAATGAATCTGTATTTTCAGACCAAATGGAAAAAAATATATATATATTTGAAGCCCCCACCCCCTCTCCACCTGTCTGTCATATCACTACTCCGGACACACATTCACACACATCAAACACACAGTGACCCCCAGGACTAAAATAGACTTTCAGGAGCGGTTTGGAGCGATGAATTGGCTCTGTAGCGGGGGATTTTCACCCTCATCCCCTTTTTCTCTTTATCTTTTTCTCTCTTTTCTAATCATTTGTGGGCCGCGACTCTTCAGAGTTCTTATAATTGTCTCGTTCAGTGCCCCAGCCTTGCAATAACTGCAGGATACGAGAGCTCACAGTCTAATACTGATACCGCAGCAATATATATTTGTGTGTCTGTGTGTGTATGGATGATACGACAAGAGGGATGGAGCAGTGTGTATATATATATATGAGAGAAGAGAGTGTACTTTTGAGAGATCAAGAAGGAGAGACAGCGTATGCTTGGTAATGGATTGCATTTGTATACCATTTTCTCCGAGTCTCCACAATCTATGAAGTCACTCAGTCTTAAATCAGTTCACTGGAGTTCATTTGAGTCCACTAACTTCTTTCTCCACATCTGTCTTAGTGATTTATGCTATCAACTCACTCCCCCCTTCAAGTCCTCTATTGCTGTCTGTCTGATGGTTCCCTCTAAAGTACAAACCAGACTCTTGCTTTATCTGGCTCTTCTCTTTTTCCTTTTAACTTTCCACCATTAAATATTTTACACCCTCACTAACTCACTTACTCCTCCTGTCTTGTCCGTGCAGGTTTGCAGGAGTCGCCACTGGCCAATGGGCACGGTCACAGTGGGCGGGACTTCCTCAGGAAGCAGATGAGAGGGGAGCTGTTCTCGCCACAGCAGATCGAGGTATTGGACCGCCTCTTTGACAGACAGCCATCCTGTCCAATCCAATCCAGCTCTGACCTCTATGTGAGCCCTGACTCTGGCAAGGTAAGGGCGAGGCATCGTGCAGGCCCTGGGCTCAGGCTGAGTTTGGGAACAGGTCAAGGGTTAACAAGACTGAAGGGTGCTTTTATGAAAAATAGGACCAATGTAGAAGAAAACTGGCCATTGAAAGCTTTTAGAGCAGAGGTTGGCTCAAGGGGTTTCTGCCACCAGACAAAGTGTCACATTTTAGGTCACTGTCACTGCGCAGTTTAAGGCATTCTGACGTCCAGTTGTGCTGCCGCTACTACAGCTCTTTGCACTGCTTGCTGCTCATTTTGCAATCATCTCTGCCTCAGTGAGTGAATTTAAAGATAAGTGTGACAGTATTCTATTTTTTCTTACTGTTTACACAGCCCATGAAGAGCAGCAATTAATTCTTCCCACCAACAAACAATGTCTCTGTATACAAAGACTGGTACTGTTTATTCTTCTGAACCTTAGATCAACATTGTCCAAACAAATGAAAACACACCAGTGAGCCACATCGTTGCTCTGGGTATTCCCTAATTACAAGGAACATGACCACGCTTTAATTTAGCTGATGCCACGTAAACAGTCCTGATATCATGAATGATCAGACCACCAAACATACTAATCTGTGCCTAAAAATAGTCCCACTAAAATACATATTTAACCCTGAATAAATATACTGAGTAACAGCTGGATTCTATAGTAAAGCTACAGTAGTCAGTTGTTTATGAAGATTTTCATTTCAAGTAGGAACTAATGATCTTGATGCTGAGTGCCACAGACACAAAGGAAATCAGAAAGCATTAAGAGACAGATGAATATATTGCTGTTTTGGGCCTTTTTGTTTACAGTAATGAAAAATACAGAAAGATGCCAGCTTGTCCATTACTGAACTAGTAAAAAACATATTGTCTCTGCCATTGTACAGAAGTGCCAAATACATTCTTAAACTCTGAACTGTAAAAAAGAGCCTTCATGTACAGATAAATGATTGATTTGATAGTTAGATGTGACAAATCCATGAAACTATAGCAGTAGATGATACTAAGATTAGTAAACTAAAGATTCGTCAATCAATGACTAACACACCCACAGATTTCCAGCACAGTCTAATAAACTGTTCACCACATTTGCACATTAAAGTTAGTGTTTCATGTCTGATCGAAGCCTTATATAAAATACTTCTCTGCTTTTAGCTTAAAAGCCTGCCTGCTTTGCCTTGCCATGCCATGTCATGTCAACCTTGATGAAACTGCACAACAGAATTCCAGTTTCAAAAGCAACACATCAACTCTGATATTTATCGTAGTAGACCTCTTTCATGTTGCTTGTTCACTGACTGATCTGAAATGTTAACGTCAAGTCGTGTTTTCTCCCTTAGCCTGACTGACTGCTGAGAGTTTCTGCAGTCTCACAGACGCTGTGATAAGACGCAGTCAGGCCTGATCTATTGATGTTCCAATAATCTAGACACACTGCAGGGGTTAATGAGCATATTGACCTGGCTCTCATTATGACCTCACTTCCTGCTGCTTGGGGACGGCGATGGAGCTGTCCGAATGCTGATGCATCTTGGGAATGTGCTGCATATGTGTGTGTTGTTTGTGTGCGAGAGAAAACCGCGAGTGAGAAAGGGTGTGTCGCCGTGTCTTAATGTTGCATCTAAATTGACCTCCCGCCCTTTCCCAGCAGTAAATTAATGTAAATCTGAGCAGAATAGACAGGTGTAAGTAGTATGCTGAATAACAAAATGACAACAAGCTATCATTTGTATTCTCCCTAGCCTTTCTCAGATGTCTTCTAATCTGCAGCCCTCCGGTCAGTGTTAAGGAAATAGTTTGCCAGTGTCTCAAAATGACACTTTTGTTTCCACAATCTTTAAAGATACCCCTGTTTTCATGTTTATTTATTTAGTCAGTGTCAAGGGCAGGAGGACAATTACACTCTAGAGGAGTAGTAGTTTATGGAAGCACAAATAAGCTGCAGCCTTAGACCTACAGGGCAGAGTTTGCCTTTTTAACCCATTCACTTCGCTGTGACCGACATGGGGACTGGAGTAGCACAGGGCGAGAGGTCGACAAGGATTGGCTGTAGCAGCTCTATAGACTGTGACTCAAGACTATAATACCCATGATTTATAGGTCGGTGTCCTCTCTGAGCCCGGTCAAGGGGTCTGGGACAGGGCGGTTAAACTGTGGGTTGCACTGGGGTCAAACTGGCTTTACGAACTGCATCACAAAAAGATCCAAGACACACACACACACACACACACACACACACACACACACACACACACACACACACACACACACACACACACACACACACACACACACACACACACACACACACACTAAAATCTACATCACTATCTGTTCCTCCACCTCTGCCAAACCCCCCCTTTTTTCCCCAGAGGAAATGATTGACAGTCATACCCTTAACACTGACACACTGACAGCTACTGCTCAGCCTCTTTGGTATGTGGGCTAAGGTGTGTGTGTGTGTGTGTGTGTGTTTGAGCTGGTGGGGTTACGGTCAAGGAGGGTCACACTGTGTTGTGACTGACATTCCTAAAAGATGCTTGATAGACTTGGCCCTGCTGGTGGTGTGTGTGTGTGTGTGTGTGTGTGTGTGTGTGTGTGTGTGTGGTGTGTGTGGGCTTTAATAAATTGTGTGATGGGCTGAGAAAGAAAGAAAAAGGTAGAAAAAGCAAGCAAATGAGAGAGAAACAGTGGCTCTAAAGGCTCAATTTCAGGTGTCAACAGTATATGGCATATTAATGTAGTGTAATTTCAGCAGTTATGTCAAGCTACTGTTTTTTTTCTTCTTTTTTGCTTTCTCGCTCTAAAACATGAGCCATATCCATTATTTCTTCTTCCTCCATCCCACTAGAATAGACAAAAAGTAAAATTGGTCACGTTCCTCACAAGCAAATCTTATTTTATCTGTCACCAGTAGTTACTCCTCTATCCTGTTTGTCTCAGACCTTTTCTTTATCTTTCCTCCCTAACAAGCCATCCTTTTATCTCATCTCCCTCTCCTGCTCTCGTTCCCCCTCTCCCTGTAGTCTATTAAGCCCCACTATTAATTTATGTGTGCGTGCTCGTATGTGTGTCTGCATGTGTGCCTGTCAGAGAGAGTTCATTTGAATTTCCCCTCAATCACTTCCTATTACCCAGGTGATAAATCAGCAGGGTTGACGGCGCCCCCACCCATCCGTGCTTCCCCGGGTCTAAATGCTCATCCCAATACCAACCAGTCTGCCTAAACTGGGACACAGAAAAAGAAGGGGGAGACTGATTTTCTTGTTTTTCTCTTCTTGACTTTACCTCCATTGATAAAGCTTTAAAGGAGAGAGAGGTAACTAACTCTGCTTGTAGTGAACCTATAAATGCATTATAATCCTTCACTTCTGTCTATATCATCAACTACATGACAAGAACATTATTCAAAGGCAATGCTGGTGTTTTACCACCAAAATATCCCACGAAAAGACCAAAACTAAACATGTTACATGGTCTTTTGATACTCTTTGACCTCCAGAGGAACCCGAATACCGACTAAAGATGCAAATCTTTGAAAAGAGGGCCAAACGCACTTTTGTTCAATATGGACTTGGAGCTTTTCTGCAACAGCTGGGCTCTGTATAGTCTTCAACAGTCTGACTCACTGGATGTAGACTGTAGTTATAAGCTTGCTACTGTCCATGCTATCCACTTTTTACCGTTTTCGGAATCCACTTCACTACAGGAAGCAACAACAACCTCCAAGCAGTAAGGTTTTTTACTGAGGATTTGGATTGTGCAACTTGGGCTGGCCCGAATAGTGGTTTCTGGCCTGCGAATATTCGGGCCCCATTAAAGACGAATATCCGAATATTCGTTCCGCCCCGTAACGTCCGACGGGGGGGGGTTTAGATCCGTTCGTCTGGTCTCCCGGGTCCAAATTTTGCCATCGTTTTGTCTTTAGTTAAACTGAAGAATTTCCAAACAGCGGAAGTCTTCAGCATCTTGTCTTGTGTTTATGCAACAAAGTGAAGCATGACGTCAGAGTCGGCAGCCACTCGGACATTCAAGTGGTGGTAACAAACACGAATGGATGAGCCGAGATGAGCCGAACACAGTGGGATGAGCCGAAATGGGCCGAAGGTGCGGGGAAGAGACGAGCTCCAAATATTTTCGTCTAGGGGGAGGAGGGAGTGAATATTCGGATATCAAAATGAATATCCGAATACCGCCGTGGCGAACGAATATTTGGATATTCGGGATATTCGGGTCCAGCCCTATGTGCAATAAGGCGGATTTAAAGTAGCTCTTTTTTTGTTTATTTTTAATGACAGTGATTTGTTCTTTGCATGCAAATGTTCACTGTTTCTAGGGGACAAGGTATCCTTGGTGTAGCTCTGCCAATACAATTGTGATTGATTTAAAGAAGCACAAACAAGCTCAAGCATTTTTCCCTCCATAACAGAATGTTAATAATGAGGTGTATCCATTCTGCTCTACAGTATGGTCTGGTTATGCAAGATTAAATCCTCAAAGTAATGGTGCAGCTTCTGGGGACAGTTTAATCTGCAGATTAATGCAGGTTTTGTGCTACAAGAGCAGGGTTTGTGTATCCGGGACTAAATCTAAAGAAATTACATGTTACGCAGTAAAATGTTGTGGCTTACATGTGGAGAGGAATTGGGTGCCTGTACATGTTAAAACAGAAATCTGTCAAATTTGTGATCTCCCTAAAAAGAGACCTGAGGTCCCACAAAATAAACCACATTTTGAGTATGAGGGATCTTGAACAACTGAGAAATATAATTTCTAAAGCTACAATTAGTGATTAAATAATTCATAATGTTTAATTCAAATATTTTGTCATCAATAAATTCATGTATGTGAACAGCTTGATGTAACTGTATAATCTAGATCAATAATTGACCCACAAATAACAATTGTTAGGCCAATTTTCCTTTCAAAATAAATGAACTTTCAAAGCCTCTGCCCAGAATTGAGGTCCATGTGGGTTGTCTGTCTGGAAATGAATATCCTCCCCACTGCTGCCACGCTCAGTTTGAGCGCAGATAAATTCCTTCCCCACAATCCCTGTCTCAGTTTGTGGGCCACTGAGGGAATTGTATTTGTTTATAGTCAAGCCTTTTTCCATCAGGAGTACACAAGACAATGTGGCGAGAGGGAGAGAGAGTCTGAGATGGAGAAATCGGGAGCTATTTGGGGAATGGAGAAAAAGGGAAATACTATTATGCAAATGGTGCAAGCCAGCAGGGCCGGTCTGTGCATGTGTGTGTGTGTGTGTGTGTGTGTGTGTGTGTGTGTGTGTGTGTGTGTGTGTGTGTGTGTGTGTGTGTGTGTGTGTGTGTGTGTGTCAAAAGGCCGATTAGGGCTCATCTGTTATTGATGTGAGAGTTGGACCAAACCATTAGTCTACCAAATCTGAGTCAGCAGACCAGCCTGCTGTAGGTACGTGAGACGATGGGAGAATGAGTGAGATGAGAAAGAACAGTCGACCTGCTATTAGAGAGTTAAAGTGTTTTGATAAAGGACTTTGCAGGTGTGTAGTCCTTGTCCATTTTTAGCACGTAGCTTGTTAGCCACAACACTACTACTGCTGATAGAGACACTACAACAACTGAGAAATACCAGAAGGAAAAACGTAGTGAAACAGACTTTAATAATGAGCCACTGGCAAGTTTTCATGCACTCTAAATGTTGGATATAAATAAATAGTATGCTTTCTGTGTCCATTTAACACACAGATCTTTGTTATGTTTTTTTCAAAAATAGAAATATATATTTCTAAAGAGTCGTTGAAAGGACTAGATCTTACAATCCCTGGTGTTTGCACCAAAAATGGCATCATTGCTCATCACTTACTTACAAAATGACACAAAATGTACAACCGTGGTCTAAATATACAACTAACATCGAACAATTATGGATTATAGAAGAAACTACAGCCGTGCACACCCTTTCTATTATGTCAAACCAAATTGTTTATTCTGATCAAAAACTTCTCTAACTGTATAAGTGTACTAGAGTTCGTACTGTTGCTGTTGTGGTGCTTCAATTAACAGCGGGAGTGTATTTTGAGTGATAGATCCATGAATCTGAACACTACCAGATGTCAGAATCATGAAAAGTTTTTAGTCATTGTGTCAGTTTATAAAAGTTAGCCTTTAGCCTGTTTTTAGCCAGACAACCTAACCCTATTTTGTTTTTGTTTGTTCCCCGAGCCATTCTCTGTCTATTTGAACATGACTCAATTCTCTTAGATTTCCCGATAGAAAGAGTCCTTTCTCTTTTCCAACAATTTCTGTTTCCGTTAATCATCTCAATTCTATTTCTTGTCTTCCCTTTGTTCACTTTTCCTTTACTGACGTAATTTATAGCTGCCAACCTACTTTACTGCTAGTTTCTGCTGATGACATTCTGTCCCAATTCCAGCTCCCACTGCCACCTTTTCTTGTAACCCTCCATCCTGCCCCATACAACTCCTCCCAACCAGCATCACCAACCCCCAAACCCCAGCCCAACCCCTCCACCTCCCTCCAGCTGCGTCCCCCCCTCTTTGATGAGGGCTGATGGTGCTGTATGAGCGGTGGAATTGACAACATTTACGGGGGCGAATGAGAATGATCCATCTTCCTTAGCAGGCCTGTCACCCCACTGGCCAAACTTCATCATGGCCAATTACCACGGCAGACCCCTTCTTCTATGCTGCTGCTGCCTGGCCCCCATCTACACATGGATACATGGACACATTAGACGCCATTATAATAAGACAGAGTGTGGCCAAGAGAGGAGGGGGTGGCTGTGCAGCGATAGTATGTATGATTTGGTGGGAAAAAAACTACAGGTGTGATAGGTTTGATGCTAGAGAGAAAATAGAGCTTAAAAATGGTGTCTGAAGTCTAAAGAGAGAGAGAGAGAGAGAGAGAGAGAGAGAGAGAGAGAGAGAGAGAGAGAGAGAGAGAGAGAGAGAGAGAGAGAGAGAGAGAGAGATGTGTGTAGCGTACAGGGTAAGCTCTTATTTGGCAGGTCACAGTCCAGTGGTTGTGTTGTGTGTTGACGAGCACAGGGGTGTTTAAGAGGTCAGTGAGCACAAACACACTACTTCTCCATACACACAGACGCAGACGTATTAAAAGGGTCAGTGCAAAACTCTCACCTCATCACCTAAAAGAAATTCTGACTGGTGTCATTAGTGTACACACACACATACACACACAGATCAGCTGCAGCACAAAGGGAGAAAAAGGATGGAAACCACTTAATGCAGAAAATTGAAAATTTTTATCCGCTCAGCGCGTGCACAAATGCACCAAGCACTCAGAAAGTTTGGTCAAGCAGCGAGTCATGTTTGCAGTGCGTTTCAAATGAGTAAATAATAGGTAAGCAGTTATTATAGAAATTAATTATAGAAGTATTCTGATATGCGAGTACATTAATTTTACCCAAAACAGCTTCTTTTCTTCTGCATACACAGTTAACAGTTTGAAGTGAATGTATGTTGGTCTACGATACATGCATGCAGACAGAGATCAAACTGCTTCTTGCAATTAATGACCAACGAACCAAATTAACCCCAGAGCAATATGTGTCTATTTTTTTTTCCCCCAAAGTTTCCAGTGTAAGATAAAATTTCATGAAGTTAAAACTATTAATCCTAATAGAATTTCTATTGCCAAATATTGTGTAGTACTTAGGATTCATGTATAAACTGTAGTACTAGTAAACACAAGATCAAGGAACTGCAGACCTACAGGTGCTTACCAGTATTTTGTGAATTTTTGTCATTACTTTAATTTCTACATCAACCTACCTAATAAGATGGGTGGACACGAGGTTCATTCTGGGTTAGATTTTATTTGCAAGGGCACTTTATAAATTTAGGAATGTTTCATATTTTTGTGTTATGGTTAAAGTATGCTTTATCTAACTGTTTTCAAATTTACTTTGATTTCTCAAAATCATCCCGCAACCCAAAGCTGACAGTGGTGACCACTGATCAGAGAACCAGCAGCTTTAACCAGTGATGGTGGCTCTCATCACTGATGCCTGAGAGCAGCTCACTCAGCTAAGCCATTATGGTTTCTTGGTTAACAGCTTATTAAAACACTGCAGAAGCTGCAGAAACATTAATGATGTGATAACTCTGCAGCACAGAGGTAGCTGCAGAGTGAAACTGTATCAACAGTTTTGCATGTGGCTGGTTCTGTCCTGAACTATACATAATAGATTGAAGCAGAGACAGACTAAATGTACTACTCTACTGAATTAGGGCAGCAGCAGTAATAGTGGTGATGCATTCAGGTATCAGTTACTGCAAACTGAGGTGTGCTTATATGATGACATGATCATTTATCTTGGGAAAAAAAATTACAGATTTCAATTATTGATATACCTTTGAATATGCAAACTGATCTGAATATATATATTTTCTAACTGCACTTGTAATGTAAATCTCCTGTTATTATTTAGGTACACAGTAGTTTGTCTGTGACTTAATTACAGTGTTTCTTTGCTGTTTTTCCACATGTCCAGAAACAGATTAGCATAAACCTCCTGACGCCAAGCTTGAAAAACTGCTGTACTATGTAGCTGCTATCCAAACCATTTTGTGTTCCCAATGCGACTTCATAATTACATTTGTGCCCAAATTAATAGGATTGTCACTTCTCTACATGGCCTTTGTCCTTTCTTCTATGTGCACAAATATTCAGCTATTAAAAATTGCACAGGCACACGCAGTGAGCAGACATGTTAATGGTCCATCATGGATGTCGAGGTTCTTTGGTGGTTCTTCTATATAAATATATAGTTGGTCATCATTGTCAGCATCATCACTCTAAATCAGCACACACATCTCACACACTCATATATACACACTGACTCTCTCACACAAACACAGATCTGGCAGAGAGATGAGGATGGATGGGTCATGGCTTTATGTTGGAGTCAAACACAGGTGAGGAGACAGTTTCCATTATCCATCCAGCTAGCTATATTTTGGCTAACTTGGGCTATTACAGAAGCTGCTGCCAAAAAAATGTCTGCAAGATCTTGGTTGATTCAGAGGTCACAATCTGTGTTGAGGACAACAGATTATCTCTGATATACATTTTGCCTCATCATTCATGTAGAATTTTGTAAGTTTTTCCGGTTTCATTTATTTGCGGCTTGAACTTCTTGTCATGTGTTTATGTCATTAATCAAAATGAATTTAATCAAGGTCACATTTCCCATACTGTTCCTCAGGTTATCATAAATTATATTATTAATATTTTGGGGAAAAATCTATTAAGTGTCAGGTTCATTTTGGCATCTTTTTACATCGAGGTAAATTTTTTGCCTTCAAGGATTTAATAGTTTGTACTGAGAATAAAAGCTGCACAGCTAGAAAACAACCACATATCACATTGTCACTTCAGTCTCCTCTTCTTCATGTGGTTTTTAACTTCCCTAGTGTGTGTGTGTGTGTAAAGGGCATGGGGAGTCCATGTGTACGTGTGCTGAGATGATCACAGTTCTTATTGTTGTTGGTATCTGGGGAGACAAGAGGCTTTGTGTTAGCCATGGTCTATGTAATGCCACTGTGTATGTGTGTAAAGATATATATATATATATATATATATATGTGTGTGTCTGTGTGTGTGTATGTGTGTGTGTAGGATGTGTATGATGTATGTGTGAGGGAGATGGAGAGAAAGAGCAAGCTGATCCTGTGGTTATAGACTGTTGGACTTGGTTGTACAGTAAATCCCTGTCTTTGTAAACAGATCAATAAACTCTCAGCTGTAGGTGTGTTTGCGTATGTCGGTCTACGTGTGCGTGCGTGTGTGTGTTCGTGTGTTCATACAAAAGCTCCTTTGCTCGCCACTGTGCTGAGGAAGGTGCAGCATGTTGGAAATGTAGCAGAACATAACTAACAGATTGATCACAGCTGTACGTACCACAGGGCACAGTCTGTGCATTCATGTTAGATCTAACAGTGAGCACCAGTATTTGTTCCTGTTGTACTGATTTAATAACAAATCTATTCTTTCTCCGCTTCCCTGCTTCTTTCCAGACGTCAGATTATTCGGCCATGGCCTCACTAGCAGGTGGACTGGACGAGATGAAGAACAGTCTGGCCAATCCGGGCACAGGGGCGGAGTTAGGAGCCAGCGTGTCCGGTCCACAGTCCTACTCACTAGTTCCAGGTAAAAATGACGTCCAACTAATAAACCATCCATTCTCTTGATCGATTCTCCTAAGAAAGTTCTGTTTTCTGCTATGTTTCAGCATCGTAGCTTTATCAGGTGATCTGTAGCAGCTAAGTTAGAGACATTTTCTTACACTCAGCTTGCACATGCCTTTTGTTCTTGATATGCATTTTTGCCAACACATCTGATATAATTTGGGTGTTTATGCACTGCTTTTACTGCACTTCTATTTTCTACTGTGCATTTTCAGCCCGTTTTTATTTGTGGGGCATAATCAGTGATGTTACTTTTTTGCCCAGTGTGATAACATATTTATGATAAGAGACAAGGGAAGTAATCAAAATGTTTACATTTGCAATCCCATATTGAAATTTTAATCAACCATTAAATCAATAAAAGATAAATTCATATTTTAATTAATCAATTAAAAGATGAATAGTCAGAAGCTGGGTGATGGTATAAAAATCAGCCTACTTAATGGCAGCCATGCACAAAATATGAACAATAAGATTAATTTAGGTATAATTAAAGGAAAATACTTCTTTAAAATGATGAAAACGTTGGTCATTGGTAGTCAAACTCTGGCCTTGTAATCTCATAATTCATAAATATTCATTAAATATTTGACAAGGTATAAAAACTCATAGCATTTTAGACTATATGATCAAATCTAAATCACATGCAAAGTATTAAAAAAAGAAAAAATACAGCAAGTGAAATGCCTTTTAAGTCTACCTCTGCAGTGACGGAAGCTACGGGATTCTAAGTACTTAAAGAGCTCAGTGTTTTGGTCCTCAGGAGAGGAGAGAAGCACAGAGGAAAGACGGAAAAGAAAGATGGAAGGATAGCGCAAAAGTGAGAACCTCGTCTATTCCTCTTTGTCCATTTAGGGGCACTGGGACAGGCAGTGATTAATTAGGAGCAGACCAGGGAGCACTTGGACAAGGCTTTCACGTTCCCATCTGTAATGAGGGGAATCATAGAGCTGGGAATTTGGGATATCTGGGAATGGGCTCTTTTTTGCCCTCTGAAACCACTGAGGAATATCACCTGCTCATGCCAGAGAAGAGAAAGAGACAGAGACTGAGAGTTAGAGAAAAAAAAGAGAGAGATAAAATTTCCATTTCTGCTTATGCATGCAAACACACACACATTCATATTCACACACACTCACACCTTCTGAATATTATGCATGCAATTCCTTGCCTGTCTTTCCCTCTGAATAGAGCTCCCTCTAGGGGATCAAACGTCTGTGTGTTTGACGCAATGTTATTGCATCCTTGAAGTGTTGATACCCAGGACACAAGCTGTAGAGCAACATTTACACACTAAGTCCTCCTTTCTGTGGCCTTTCCAAATCTGTAGGGCATTTTCTTTTACCCTGAACTTCACCCAGTCTGCTAGAGTGCAAACGCACAAAGGGACACATTGCGTGCCCTTGATCCCTGTAGGTTTAACATGTGTTGCTCTGATGGCTGTTTGATGTGTAAGAGTTAGATAGGCAGACAGTAAGAGAGGAAGAGAAGCAGAGGATGTCTGTTCATCTGTAGCTGCAAGTGAGCACGAAGGAGACTTGTACTTGTTCGTTGACCTCTACAGCAAGGCTGTGGAGAACAGATACATCAATACAACTGGCATACATATGCACAAATACACTGCATGCACGCACACACATGCACGTTCACACATATACACAGACACACACCTCAGAGGATCTGGCCCTGTCTGCCCCCTCTAAGTTGGGCTATAGAGAGTCCATCTCTCTTCTCTTCCACCCTCTCCTCCCTCTCCTCCTTGCCCTGTGCACTGACCCTGAGCGGATGAGTAGCCCGTCTGCACTAATGCCTCGCTGTCGCGTCAAACACCGAGAAAAACTTTACTACACTGAGACAGCAGAGAGGAGGCGGAGAGGGACAGAGGGAGGCTGGAGCAGAGAGAGGATCTGTAAGAGAGAAACACGAGTAGGGAGAGAGGTGAAGAGGAAAATATGAAGTGGACAGAGAAATGAAAGGATGAAATTTATGAGCCTTACTTCATTTGTACAAACAAACGTTGTTTTTTTCTTTGCTTACTTCTGTCCCCCATTGCTGTGTTTCTCCACGTGTCCCTGTGTAACATGATTTGTGATAGTGGATTTTAAAATGTGACAACAACGGAATATACATTAAAAATATATTTTTTAAGTGTTTTTCTTGAGAATGCTGAAATGTCAGTTTAGAGACATGTAGTGTTGTTGTTCTGTTAATTAACCATTTTGGTCTGTGTCAGGTTTTCTGGTTTTCAGTAAAATGTCTAAACAGCTGCTGAACTGAAAATACTGTGAATGCAGATAATGAACTGAATATTGTAATACTTTGTGCTCCCTTCAATCTCGCCTCACCATCAGACAAAATTTATAAGTTATCCAATGCTTTGGTTAATGAATAAACACCTGAAAAACATTTGATTCACACCGGACTCAGCTGTACTTCTGCCAATTAGCAAATTGCGTGCCATTACACTAAACTACAATTCTGACACCTCTAAATTTCCTCATTTTTGCCACGACATGCCGACATGCGGACAGCTTAAAGAATCATTGTACATAATGACTAACTTGTCATAAAACTTTATTGGTCAACTTTGGTAAACAGCCATCGCTTTATAGTTTCTATATATTCAAGAAAGGGTTAATATGCAATACCTCTGCATTACAATGTCTACAAACAACTTGACCAAAGTTACACATGGTAAATACCGGATAATATGTTAGAGACTGTGGAAGGAAGAAGGAGGAGGCAAACTAGATCACAGTCCACTATGTTGTTTTTTCATTCTATTGTTAGAAGTGTGTACTCACAATTATAGGATAATTATTTGAAAACAAAGACAAAGCAACTCTTCACACATCCATTTCATGGGACAGTGGCGTATAAGTGGGACAACCACATCAAAAGTTAATGTTTTGTTAATGTATTAATTGAGAGACTCCTCTCAGCAAAAAGCATATATGGTGTACTTAAATATCTTTTGACATTTCTGTACAGCAATTCTCTCTTTAGTTAATGGTTAACATATACATTATATTATGAAACCAATATATATTACTGACTGTCTACAACATTTAAATGCTGCTTTAAAATCTGGCACAAATGAAAGTGGTTATGCTTCACTTGTATGTTAGATAACTGAGTGAATACAGCTGATAATATCGGCACCTTTTCTTCAATGAAATTTTGAATTCAAGCCTTTTACTTGCAATGGAAAAATCATACATTCTGATATTGCTTTTACCAAAGTAAATAAGATTCCTCCCACACTGCTGTTGTCTTCCTATAGCTCCTGCTCCTCCTCCTCTCCTTTGCTTTGTCTTCCTTGTTGTGTCTGTTTTGTTTCAAACCATTTTCCCTTCCTCTTGTCTTTTATGTTCTCTCCTCTATTCCCCTCTCCTCCCTCCGTCCTCCTCCTCCTCCTCCTCCCTTCTCCGTTAGTTAGTGGTGGTTAAGTGGAGGGGAAGTGAATGGGATTGATGGTGTTAGCGTCTGAGCTGTTTATGATGATGATAAATGTGTGTGTGCAGGAGGCAGGAGGAGGGTGTCGATGCATGTGTGGTTGGGTGTGTGTATATGATGATGATGAATGGAGGGCACCCTCTCCACGCACTCCCAATGTCTACTGCGTGCAAACATAGAGAAATGATTTGGGTCGACACACTGTCATGTAGTCTAATGCAGTTATATATCCTATCCAGCAAGTGACAGACAGAGGAGGGAGGGGGACGTGGTGGTAACGAGAGGAGAGGGAGTCTGCAAATTAATAGATGCCAGAGGATTGAACAGAAGCAGGGGAGAAACAAAAGAAAAAAAGGACATCCTGAACGTGCTCCTGTAGGTTGTTTTTAAAGACAAAAACCTTGCGAGAATTGTAGTCTTTTTAAGGTGATATTAGCAGCATTTAAATCCTCCGTTTTCATCTCTAATGTGATTACTGTCAGGGGCAAAAAGCAATAAAAGTTGTCCTATGGCAATAAGTGGCCCTTTTAATAGCACAACAGGTGTGACTCATAACTCAAAATGTGTGTTAAATTTTATCTTATTGCTACACTTCGTTGGAATAAAGTCATTATTGATATTATTAGAAACTGGTACTTTTATTTCTCTCTGATGTCAAAATGCCTGATGTGATAAAGGCCAGTCACATTGGGTTTTTTTTTCATTAATTACAATCAGCAGTCTGGAATTTGACACATTGAACTTTGGTTTGAAGTCACTTCCTTTGAGTATTTTCAGTGATTTGAAATTCTTTGTATTTTTCTTTGTTAATCAGAAGTGCTTTTTTATGGCCTCCATTGTCACCACTCTACATTTGTTCTACAGACAATGTGATTCTTTCACAGCAACAACTACCACATAATGGGATAGGCCATGAAATCATAAAACATCATAAAGAGTCATAAACAACATAAAGACAGGTATGGTGAATTCTTCCCACACTCAAAATCAGAGAAGACATCTAAGAAATCATCTTAATCCCAATACCTAATACATTACAGCAGTGGCAACCAGTCAAGTAATTTAGTAGGTAAAGGAAAAACAGCAAACAACTTTGATAATACTCTTGATTATACCCTTAAATGGACGTCAAAAAATGTTTGGCTTAAGTTCGGGAGCAGAACCACATCTCAGTCATCCCTCGTCCTGTTTTATGTCTATACATACCACCAGACCATTGCTTAGCCACCTTGCCAGTCTGAAAGTTTAAGAAAACTTTAACGTACCACATACCGCTCATCCATCAGCCTCCTAGCTCCAGATCTCCTCCATGCTGGTCAGCTTATTTAATCCACAACAAGGCCCCAGAGACGAAGAGACCGGGTCGCTCCAGAAACACCTTCAGAACTCCTCTCTCTGTTCTCCAGCCGCATCAAACACTCCTCATCCGATCCCAGCTACAACCAGAGGGAGCCTCCATTCAGAGAAGCCCAAAACGTAATCACTCCGTCCTCAACGTCCAGAGAGGCCGCCACTTCCGGAAACAATCGAAGCGCTTCCTCACTCCGTACAGATCTTCTGGCGATGTCACCAGGAAATATCCCTCCGGACCGTCGCGAGTGTTCAGGAAACACTGAGAGCAAGACATTGCCTGCCACCGCGCTGACAACAATGTTATGCAACTCCAGCTTCTTTCAAACCATAGAAATCATAGAAGCCTCGCGCCACTGTCCAGCATAGGCTGGCGATGCGTCACCGGCCGCCATCTTGGAACGGGAGTGAAGTTGTAAACAAACAACGTCTGGTACATGCGAGACCATTACACAGCCACAGTTTTCCGGTCATAACTTTCCTTGTAATGCATAGATTTCGACATGGTATGGCTCATTTGAAAGCTTACGAGGTCGTCTTTTGATTGCACTCCCAAAGAGATGGTGTCAATCAGCACAACAAGTTTTAGGGACCCTTTTCCTGCAACTGTTTGTTGTGTTGGCCTGTGATGTCAGGTTTCTCTGATCACCATGATAAGCAGCTTCTAAGTTTTATTTATTTAGTCTGCTGATTATTCCTTTTTTGTGCCACATTTCCATATGGGATTAACATCTTTGAACAATTATCTTGAAATTACGTTGAAGTTTAATATTAAGTTAATAAAAATTTTGAGTGTTTTTCTTTTTTCTCATTTTCAGTGCTTTACTACTAAAGAATTTTCAAAGCTGGCACAAAGTTGGAACCATGCCTAAATTCTTCAATTTACTTGTGTTCCATGCGTGCATGAAAAAAAGCTAGATATAATATTGATTTCATTAACTGCTCATCAAAAACAATATATCCTTTTCTGGTGAAATCTGTGAAAAGTTCAATGGAAAGGACATACTCACTTGTGGAATGTGATTCCTCGTGCCCTTGTATTTGGGTTGCGTTGTATTGTACAGTCCCAGGCCACACAAGACTGTGGCATTTTGAGATTTGTTGTCAATCGGTGTGTGATAAACACGCTTATCGCTGGTTTACTCCCGCTCGCTCCCGTTCCAAGATGGCGGCGCACTGATGCATCGCTCATTGGCCGGCGAGGCATCTAGTTTCTGTTTATATCTATGTTTCAAACTCCCTGAGCTTAGATCACGTGATAAACCAAAACAATCCTACATCCGGCAGATGCTGATGCTGCGCACCCGAACGTGACGTCACCGTGCTACCCGTAGCTCCGCCCAGCTAAAAAAATATAAACCGTTGAAGTCTGAAGCAGGTAAGCCTCCAGAGAAGTTCACTGACTCTCTTGACACACCGAGCAACACTCATCGTGCTCCCACATTTCCAACAGATCTGCCAATGTCCCTCCACACAAAATCTCCAACAATATCTCCATTGTTCTCCATAGAATTTAAGAATAAGTTTTCACCTGCCACCTCGCTGACAACAAAGTTAAGCTGTTTAAACTTCTGACAGACTCTCAGAGCTTTCAACACATGATAAACCACAACAATTCTATCCCCAGCAGATGCCACGGCTGTTCACTCAAGCATCCTACCCACCATTCCCTACAGCAGTCCATTCCCAGCCTCACCGCTACAGCCATTTCTGGCAATGGAATACCAACTCACTTTTCCTCCCTTGAACCTTCCCAACAACCCTTTCCTTCCTCGTCCGACACCGGGCTGCCAGTTCCTCCATCTTTTATTTCTTCTTCCCAGCAACTTCTCTTTCTCTCTTGCTATCGGAACCGGGTTGCCAGTTCAACTCTCCCCATCCCCCATTCCCAGCAACCCTTCTCTCTCTCACTATCAGCACCAGGTAGCCAGGTCCTCTCTTTCATCCCCCAGTACCAACAACTTCTCTATCATTCCCTTTCTCACTACTGGCACTGGACTGCCAACTTATATTATAAGAGTTTCACAACTCCCTAACTCTAGTACCCAACGTAGCCCTCCATCTTGGAGACACAGGCATCTATCATTCTTATATTTAACTTGCCTCTAATGCAGAAGTTCACCTTCAACAATTCCTCTAAGACACCTATTGGGGGTGTCGCTGCTAGTAATTATACTTTCACACCTTTCCAGCACATTCATTTTTAACACATCACAAACACTAATCATTGAGTCACCCAGCCCCTACATCTACTGACCACAAAGCCAGATCTCCTTCTTCAGTCTTCATTATCACTACTAGCTGCTATTCCAAAGGCCCCAAGACCTTGTGCTCTTGCCACAAGGTGTTGACATGAAGACCAGTGCTTTAATTGCAGATGATTAAACAAACCATCTGCAACAGTCTCAACCTAGCACAGATACCTGCGCACTTCCTTCTTCTGCAGCAGCGGACAATCTTGACTGACATGCCCACACAACCATTACACACATCAGTCAATCAATCTTCTGCTTTAATCCTAGCACTGGGATGCCTTTGTCCTCTGCCCCCACGTCAACAATCTTCCACTTTTTTGCACCAGAATGACAGATTTTCAGTCAGTTTCAGTGCAGATACCAGCAGGTTTGCCTCTTCTGCAGAGGCGGTTACTCTCAACAACCTCACAAAACTTGGCCAAGTTACAAACCTTTTGTCACATCTGGTACAACTCTCATCAACATTCTAGCACTGAAATACCCCTCAGAATTCACCAAATTTCCACATCGCATGCCTGGCAATTTCCACTAATGAGTCATCTCATATCCGTCAGCAGGTGCTACAGTCTTCAGTCTCCAATAGAAGATCCAAAGACTAAAGGAGTGATAAGTACCATAATTCCGACATCAACAATCTCCTGCCCTCATTATGGTTTCAGCCATCTCTGTCCTGCACTTCAACAATTTTGACTCTTATTTTGGCACTGGGGTGCCAGTTTCACTAGCTTCTTACACCTCGTCAACAGTCTGCTTCTTACATTACTGGCACTGGGATGCCAGTCTCTCCACCATTATGTGACTCTACTGTACGATCCCTCTTGACAATGAGCTCCTTGGCCTAGCTCAAAGGCTGTGCCCAGCCAACCTACCAAGGTAGCTAATTTAGGTTGCATGTACCTGCAATTTCGATCTTCCGTCACTTCCTAGAGCTCATGACCATAGGTTAGGGGTTGGGATGTAGATTGACTAGATTTACAACTAAGTCCTTACAAATCTCTAGTATACCCATATAGAAACTAGAAAATCTCAGAAGCTTTGCATTCTGACTCTCTATTCGTTACAGAGGCCAGTCAAGTCACAACCTTACCGTAATTCCTCTTTCACTTTAAACGAGTCCTGATGGCCTCCGGAATCCTAGCCTGTTCTCTGGCCACTCTTTTCGTATTGGTGCAGCTAACTCCACCTAATCAAGGCCATTGGCCAACCCTCAAGACCGACATTATGCCCATTTTTAGTTTCATTTGTATTGAAAGCTTTTTTGGGAGGTCTGCCTGCCCAGGAGCCACTCCTAATCGCTGACTAAGCCTTTCCCCACACTGCCACAGCTCAGCTCACTTATCACCAACATAATGCTTATTTGCATCCAATAAACAATTAATTTTCAAACTGATAGTGTGGTCCTTGCTAGTGAATACTAATTAAACCCCTTAAGTGTTTTTTAACATAAAAATTTAAAAAAAATCATTAGTTGTAGCCTGTTAAATGCAATCCAGCCTCCACAAAATGGACTTTCTACAACTAAACTGCATTGTTAATGATGCTTTGCGGGAAATTTTCCTCCAAATTCAGCTTGCTTGCAACAAGGGACAATCAAAGAGCAAGAAATTTTGGATAATATCACTACAGACAACAATGATGCAGATGACAATGATGATACTGAGAATACCCAAAGAATAACAAAGAATAACATTGTGAGCAGTAAGATGCTGATGACAGCATATGTTTGTGTGTTTGATCACAGGTCGAGACCTAGCCAGCACCACTCTGCCAGGCTACCCTCCTCATGTCCCACCCACTGGACAGGGCAGCTACTCCACCCCCTCCCTCACTGGCATGGTACCTGGTAAGTATTCGCACACTCAACACACAAAATAACATATGTTTGCATCACTTCAGATCACATTTCATTGACTTACAGGTATTTTATGGAACCTTAAATCAAGTCTTTACTCTAAAATTGATTGATCCACCTTAAGTGGACACAAAAAAATCCAAAATGGGACTTTTTAACAGATTTCTGGATTCCTCAATACAGGTGACATACGCACACTGACTCAAATTGGGTCGGATTTTCCTTTAAGGGAATTCTGTTGTGTTTCTGCGTTCCTAATATCAACAGATATGTTCTTTCATATCTGTTGAGTTCCTACTGGTTGTATGATTTGAGTGTGTCTGTCTGTGTGTGTGTCTTCAATGGGTGTGCTTAGCTTTGCCACTTCCTCTCTCTTGTCTGTCTACACTATGGCCGTCAGTGCTCCCAGGGGGTGGTTTGTGTGTGTGTGTTTGTGTGCATACACGTGTGTTTGTGCATATGTGTGTGTGTGTGCCTGTGTGTCATTAGAAACCAGCCACAGTAGCACAGCTGTCCCTCCTCAACATTAGTAATTTGTTTTTAATGAGAATCACCAGTGACCCACGACTAATTCATTCATTCCCTTCCACTCCGCCTTCTACAACGCTTTTGTGTTTCAATCCTGGACCGCCGTTCTCGTTTTCTCTCGTTCTCTCGCTCTCTTTTAGACACTTGCAGCAGGTCTCATGGTCAGTGTGAAGTATACTGCGAAGAAATAAAGGGAGAAGCCCAAACGACAGTGAAACAAAGTCGACAAACAAATATTGTTTACAAGTTGCTGTCTCTGTGTATTCCCAATCATTCAGGCTATGACACACACACACACACACACACTCTCAGTGGACATGTAGGAACAGCACGTCTAAAGATAGGTAACCCTGTCGCCCTGTCCCCCTGCGCTCACCCCATCCTGTCCTCAGGTTTGACAGCATATTTGTGAGTGTGGGTGTTTGGGTTGGTGTATGTTTATGCGTGTGCTGGCATGCGATTGTTTGTGTGCGTGTGTGTTTGTTTTTGACAGTGTGTGTGTGCGACCTTGACACCGAGCTACACAAGGGAGACCCCTGAGCCTTCGTTCCCCTCCTCTCTCTCCCCTCTGCCCCCCGTCTCCTAAACAACCTGACACACTGCCGTCACTACAGTGATGACAAGGGAGAGGATGTTCGCACCCAGGGATGCCATGGAGACCACATCCCGACCCCACCTGACAGACGCAGAAAAACACACACACACATATAAGCGCGCACACACTTGCACAAAGAAAACTTGTTTTGTACACACACAAACAGACATTTAAATTTTTCTCAGCGATTTTCCAAAGCTCCCTTGAATCCGTGAGCTGACTGGAATAAGAGTAGAGAAGATAATCTAGAAACTTTGCTTCTCCAGCTTCACCATGTTTTATCTCAGCACTTCTCAGGCAAATTATCCTCCTTTTTGTTCGCTCTGTCTAATATCATACCTTCATTAAGCAAGCAACTCTCTTCTCTTGTTCTCCTTCTCTCTCCCTCTCTGTCTCTCTGTCTTTCTCTCTGCAGCAGGGGGGCTGACACTCAGAGGGGGTGTAGGAGAGCAGTGAGGCAGAACCGACAGAACGAGAAGGAGAGAGGAGGAACGGGTGGTGGGTGGTGGGGGAGGCTGGAGGGAGGGAGGGGGCATCAGGGTCTGTGACTGTCAGCTATGGGAGAGGGATCCCCTGGGAGGAGTGAAGGTTCAGGAGAAAAGAAAGAAAGAGCAAAAGAGTGAAAAAAGAGAGCAAGTCAGCAGAGAGATGGGGAGGAAAAAAAGAGGAGAAGAAATGGAGGAGAATGTTGTTTTGATGTGAAGGGTGACGGGCGGGCTGTAGTTGGAGGGTGAGGGAGAAAAATAAAGAGGAACGGGTGAAGGGGAGACTGGGAGGGGAAGACAAGAGGAAGAGTAGACCCCAGACAGTAAGTAGTAAATGAGGGAGAAAAGCTACGCTATCATCCACTGTATGGCAGGACAACTACAGTCTCACTGAGCTCTCCAGTTCACTCAGTATCAACTAGTCTGCAAACTTCTCTGCTGAAATCAAGGGCCAGGTTGAAGCTGCACTTAACGCTTACCTGGAATAAATAGTAGTGGTTACGTGTTTGTATACATGCATGCATCATTTTGGTTCAGCCCTTATACCCAGGAGTTGTAAGAAAACAATTTAGAAGAAACTGAGATACCTGGATATTTCATGAAATTTAGGCTTATGATGATTGTGCGGCATATACACAGGTGCATCACAATAAAGTATTTCTTTAAAACTTGAGATAATCATTACACAAGATACAAAAATTAAATGGTTTACGTCCAAAGACACTGTGAGCCTCACAAATGAGATTTCAATAACTTGGTTTCTTTCCCAAATCCGATCCAAACCAAACTAGCTCTCAACTACAACTTGATTTTTCCCAGCAAAGGCTATTTTTTGCCAAACCCAAAATGGGCAGGATCATCCTCTCTGCTGCTTTTAAACATGCTCTGTCTCTTTTTTTGTGTGTTTTCTTTCAGGGGGAGATTTTTCTGGAAGTCCTTATTCCCATCCGCAGTATTCCACGTACAATGAATCTTGGAGATTTCCTAACCCCAGTCTATTAGGTTAGTATATCCTATATCGCTGTAGCCAACTCTGCTAACCGGAACTGGATCAATAATTGTATCGATGAATTTCATTTCATTCTCTCACATCACAGTCCTAGTCTCTCTAACACTGTCTTGTATCTTTCATGCTCCACTGTTCATTTTTTTCATGTCATTACATTTCTTTCTGTATTGTACCATACAATACACTGTATCATAGACATAGTTATCTGTCTGTGGACGGATTTTTTCTATAGACTGGCAGTCTGGGTATGAATGAATCTAATAGAAACAGGGTTCCGTGTGTTCAGCTCGAGGAAAGCAAATTTTCTGAGAAAAAAACAGGGCTGGAGCACACTGATTAATTCACAGCTTTTCATTGTGCAAACATAACATTCTGACATTACTGTGTCTTCATCGGAGAAAAAAACGACAACAGAAAGATGTAGTGAAGTGAGGAAGGAACGGATTTGGAGTCAATATTTTGGGATTTGTGGGATTTTGTTATGTAGCTGTTGTGAAGCACACTGACTCCAACCACCTATTTTTTCATGATTCATACGATCAGCCACACATTAACAGTTAAGACCCCAGAAAATAGCTTCATAAAATAACTAGGATATTTTTGACACAGAGTAGCAGGACTACTTACTTGGCGGTGACATGATGCTTTCATTAAAGTAAATTACATAGATTCACTGAGTTATGTAAATTGGCTTTACTATAATGGCTTGCCAAACCAACAAAGGTACAGAAAAAACTAAAGCATCCATTGTTCATTCAGTCTCCAACTGCCACCAGGATTGATCTTCTGGACAATACAGCGAGCAGGCAAGAATTAGTTTACAGACTCCAAAAAATGTTCTAATCTGACCGAACCCGGAGGAGACTGAGAGAGTCTTCTATTGAATTTTTTATGCTGTATTTGGGGCTGAAAATATTTATTCTACTTTGACATTAAGGATGGGCAACATGTACCATTTGATATTTTACCATGCCATTATTATTGCACTGCCTTCTTTTTTAATATCTGTGGGGTTTCCTGCAATGTCCGTCTGGGAGGGGGATATTGTTGGAAATCATGAGAAGGACCGCTTTTTTGATTCGTGTAGGATTTTTGCATCAATGTAATGAGATCATAGTCTCAGTTATGTCAGTGTATCAATACTGCTTCCTTATTCTAACGATTGATGTCAAAATCCATTGATCACAACCACTTTAAGGAGGCATTTGCACTTTCCTGACACGCTGCAAAACAACTATACCCTCCCATGACCATGCATGTAAATGTTATTCTGAAAGACAACCCAAGTGTATCATCACAGCTCCACAGCAGTGTTTAAGAGGAGAAATTAACCCTGAGCCAAAAACAGTCACTGTCAAAGTCATTGTCTAGGGAGCCATTTCAGAGGTCACGTTTAAAGGTGATGCGGTCAGAAGGGTGACGGTGTGAAAGGTCAATAGGTGATGGGGGTCAGGCTGTGATGACCTGTAGTGTGCCCCCACCCTCTCCTCACCTCTCCTTCTCCCTTCCTTCCCTCCATCCCTCTGTCCCCAGTGTTTCAGCAGGATTATGGGTCTCTCCTGGGGACGGAAATCGGCTGCTCCTCCAGTCTCTTCACCAGCCAGGCAGGACAGATGCAAGGTAGGTGGAGAGAGAAAGAGGAAGACAAAAGCAAGTCATGCAGCATGTGTGAGGGTCCAGGTATCTGCACAGAAGGAGGAAGGTGTAATGATGAGGGAAGATGTTGGTAAGGCACAGAAAGAGGAAAAAAGGAGGAAGAAGAAGACACTGTAAAGGAACTTTCGTATGATAACGGATGAGTGGACACATAATATGAGGACAAGATGCACATTAGGAGACACTGAAAGGTTTAAGATTGATGGCTGGGAAGGAAGAGGCTGTGATAGAGAGAGAAGGATGAGGAAAGAGGTGACAAATGAAAGAAAAGGGAGTTTAAAAACGAGCCAAAAGGGGAGAGAGGGCGTCTGAAGTCTTGAGTGAGACTAAATAGTTTGTCAGGTCGGCTTAATGCCTCACTTCCCCAAAGAGGCTCCTGAGATTACCTGGACTGTGGACAGACATAACCTGTCAACACACAGCGAGGCTGATTGATGGAAGTGACAGAGACAGGTGTGTGTGTGTGTGTGTGTGTGTGTGTGTGTGTGTGTGTGTGTGTGTGTGTGTGTGTGTGTGTGTGTGTGTGTGTGTGTGTGTGTGTGTGTGTGCAGGAGATTTTTTTTCCTGTGTGTATTAAGGTGTGCGAATGTGGGTTTCTGTGTGTCTTTGGGGTTACAGTATTGAATTGACCTCTTCCCCAGGGAGAGAATAGACTCAAGGGATCAGTAGTAGTAGAGCTGTACTCAGAGTGTCAGCTTAGACTGTCACTTAGATAGTGTGTGTGAGAGAAAGAAGAGGAGGGCGACGCTGAAAGAGTCAGACCGAGTTAATTTTATTGGTTGTACGTGAAAGAGAGACTATTTTTTCTGTCATTAGCTTCATCAGCTCATGTCATCTCATCCCTGCCTTTCACATTCAAAGTAAAATATAATCTTAACAGAAAATTGGAGCTGCTCATTCCACATTTGCACTGTATTTAAGTGCAAGTTGTCAAAGGAGAATTCAGATTTATTACAACCCGAGTCATATTTTTGTCATTTTAACCATCGTTCCTATCTGTAATAAAAATGACCCTCACCAAGTTAATTGCTGAGATCTGCCAATGTGATGACATTGTGACAGAAGTCCACTGGGAAAAGAAATGAGCAGAAGCAGAAGACAATCATATAAGTTTTTATTAAACAAATTTCCAGATTAGTCAAACTTACTCGGAAGAGGAAGTACTTTTCCTGTCCATTCAGAGATTAATGCGTACAGTCTTGCTGCTGTCACTTTCAGTTTTACCTCAATTAGTGTTTTAAAGCTGCTAACTAATATTTTTTAGATATACAGAAGAATGGATCAAAAGACTATGAATGTAATATTCTTAATTTTCTTTTTCTTGTGAAATATAAGTTTTTCAAACATTTTGTGACCCAAAAACCTTAAAATGAAACAGCGCAAAACATTTGAATGCAGCCAGCAGATTATTTTTGTAAAGCAAACATATTTAACTGGTAGAGCATTTAGCAGCTGAAGAGTTAGTTTTTACTCTAGAGTTGGTAGAGACAAAATACAGAGCTAAAAAGAGAAGTAGTATCTGATCAGATGGTCAGAAACATGAGTCCAAATGGATGCTAATGCTGCTCTGCATCTTCTAGATTTTTTAGAAATATGCAAATGTCTGATAAAATGTTTGTTAGTTAATATGTCAATGTTATGCTTCCCAAGTTGCTGAAAATGTTGGTTTTAATAATCTAATTAAACCTGAATGCTGGCGCCTGATAAGCAAGAATACCACAACTAATAGGAATTACTACAACAATTGCAATTAACTGGACTCATTGTTTAACTTTCTCTAAATTCTATGTATAGTTTTTGCTGAGTCTCATTCAGGAGAATTGAAAGAAATGTGCATCTGTGTTTCCTCCTAGGGTCACCGTACTACTACAGTGCAACGTCTCGGGGGGCCGGCCCTGCTGCCACTGCCACAGCCTCCGCCTACGACCGACACTGACCCGTCCTGCAGAGAGAAGAGGCGGGTGAGAAGCAAGAGACGAGGAAGGGAGGGAGGGATGGATAGCACCAGCACTGCTCAGTACAAACTTGCCTGCGCACGGACTACAATGAGAAGATTTCAAATCTCTGACGTCAGTGAAGTTTTGATTTTCTTTGTTGGCACCAACAAACACGCTCCCAGGCTGCAGCACAATACTGTACTGATATACATTACTGTGAGGATATAGGACTGATCTTGTGAACAGGTGCATTTTGGAAATTTGGACCCTCCCATAATACATCAAGGCTTGATATCCCTACCTTGATTGTCATCTATAAATCCAAGAAGTCAGTGGACGGTGTGTGCAGCATTAAAACTATCTGTATTGTGATCTTCTGAGTAAAATGTTGTGCTTTCAGGTTATTTTTAATGAAATCGTTTGAGCTGATTGAGGCAAAATCACTTTTTCAACTAGTATTTTTGTGACCCGACATCAATCAATTTTCTATGCCATACCACAGTGAAGTAAAGACAATCCTCATAACTGTGAATGACCAAAATCACCCATATCCCTATCATTCTACTCCCTTTGCTGTAGATTCAACACATTTCCTCTGGGATCACAATGTTTAGTAAAAAGGGGTAGCCTCATGTTAATTGGAGTGTTCAGGCTCAGTGTTCGCTATGCCCTGCCCCAGTTTGTTGAAACTGTCATGCTTTTCATTCTTGAAGAACACAAATGCTGTAAATTCCTTGTCACGTTTAAAAGCAACAGATTCTTGATTTCCAACAGAAATAGATAAAATCAGCTTGATCAACGTAAATAAAGTGAAAACGTACTCTAATCCGACAAGAAACAGTTCTCACACAGTACAATACACTGTACCAGTCAAGAACAAGGCTTTTTAAAAAAATATAACCTGCAACTACAAACTTAATTGTTTGTTTAATTGTTGACTGTAGGTAGTAGGCTAGTAAAACAGACATGCTAACATTTGCAGCTAACTTTAGAGCAGATACATGCATAATTTAGTTCATTCCTTACACTGTTTCTTTGCTGTTTTTGGTTTTGAAAAAAGCTAGAATATAAGATCACCTTCCAAACTCTTTTAGTGCTGTGTGACATTCCTTTTACAGCACACTGCAGAAGCAAGTGGATAAATCCAAAACTTAACTGGCCTATCATGTCTAATTATGGTTGTTATGGCATGATTGGATTTTTGCTGTTCAGGGGTGGGGTTTAGCGAACTGCTAATTTTAGTGTTTAAATGTGATTCCCCAAATAGGAAAACTGTATCCTCACATCATGGATGTATTAAGGAGAGAGGGATACTGGATACCAAAGCTGGTGCTTTCTCACTTGACTAACAATTGCCCGTCTGGCACATGTGTCAAAAAGTTTCTCACTTTGCTCTCCTTGTAGACTTGATATTGTGAAAGTAAAACTAATTTTTCATTTCACAGGAGAGATTTTACATTTGTAAAACTCATAAATTCATGATATAAAGAGTGAAAACCAGTCTTATTTGTGATTACATTAAATGTGTCTTGTTTCCAGAAATTTCTTTTACAATGGTGGTCCATAGGAAAATTGGGATGCATTCTATTATCCATGTTTTACAGCCAGCATGCTTTCCATTTCCCACAAAGGACTGCAAGTTTGGGTAAAAGAAAAGACATGCAATTTTGGAACATGGAAATACATTTTAGGTTACAGGGGATCTATTTTAGTGGCAACAATGCAAGAGACCGTAGGGAGAAATTGGAAGCAAGGCTGACTGGCAGCCATATCCAGCTCTCTTAATACATCCATACCTCACATCCACACTTACATTTGACCTGGTTTGAATACCACTGATTAACAGACAAGCCTTTCAGTGAAGCACAGCCGAAAATATGAGTCCTCTGCTGTAAAAACAACAGTGTAGATGTTCACGTAAAACCAAAATCAGCTCCACTGGGTTATGTTACTGTACAGGAAGGTGCTATCCTGCCTCTCCAGCCAAGATTTAGTCCTGATCAAGAGCTATTTATAATGGAGGAGACACAGAGTAATATATTAAGAAGCTTTTCTGCGCTGCACTCCGTGATGAGAGTGAATGCCTGTAATGATTTATAATAGTGTCACGCTGTTGTGCTAGAATAGTGATGATGATGATGATGAAGATGCAGTGAACTATGAAATCTGATAAACTTTCAATATAAGAAGTCTTTGTTTATAAATGTGATCAGATTGCGATTTTCCTGTTTATAGTTTGTTTCCTGGTATCAGTTGACACAGGTGCCATTTAATAAGACGCCATTTTTATCAGCCTCCTGTCTATTCAGAAGAAGATCGGGAGGCGGTGGCACCGTCTTTTTCTCTCTCTTTCTCTCGCTCTTTCTATTTCTCTCTTTAAACTCCCCAAAGATGGGCCCCCCTAGTGGATCGGCTGACTAACTACAAAAGCACAAAGAGACTCAATCATCATTTAAAGACGCCATTTTACTTTTCTGACTTCCTTTCTGAACCATGAAGTAATTCTTCTTCCTCTTCTTCTCCCCTTTCTGAGTTAGTGTCCATGTGCTGTTTGACATCCTGAAATTGTTTCTATAAAAGCATTGCTTTCGTGAAAAAAAATAAGTGAACGTTTTCATTTGTTTTGTTTGTCTCCTACATCAGTTCTGCGCTGTGACAATGCATGACACCAGGGTCGAGGCCTTACCCATCATGTACAGACAGAGTAGGACACGTTTGCCCTTCAGCACTGATCTGAAATCAGTGTGTTTTCCCTCCTTAGTGTCTGAGGGCCCACTATGTTGATCTTGTGAGAGGGCAATGTCTTCCTAAGCCTGTACGTAGCTTCCTGTTTCAATTGTGTCCATACAAGTCTTGTACAGTAATCAGTGAAAGAGCAGAGAAGTCACAATGTCAATAGCAGTTTCAATTATTCACATTTGAATTTAGATTTTAGTGATGAAGCTTTCTTTATGATGAAAAGACATAAAAGGTGCGTCGTGTTGTTTTAGCCATTGTCTGTTTACACATCTTTTGCTCTTCTTTGTTTGTTTGGGGTATGCGTGGCTGACTGTAGCGCTTCATTGCTACTGTGTAGTTTTTACTAGCTAACAGATTGGAGGCACCACATCTGCAGTGTGAGACATAAAATATAGCTATATAAACATAATATAACTATGAACACTGAACAAAGCTGTTAGTTTCTCAATCTCTGTTGTTTCTGGATTTTTTGAAATAGTAATAGAGTGGATCCTTTTACATTTGTAGACCTTAAAAGTTGTGCATACACAACTCTAAAGAAGATTCTTATGACGGCTCACCCGCTGTGCTGCCAGTGTGCACCACAGCGGGAGCCCTTCCTTATTTCTGTCTTTTTCTCTTGATCCTTCTGAGGCATTATTGAACCTGAACCACACCAGCTGAAAACAAGGACAGTGCCTTTAGTTTTATATGTCAACATCCCCCTGACTGACCACGAGTCACTAAAACGAGATTCAGCGTCCCTCCCTGCAACTCCTTTAACTAAACTCTGATTATCTGCCCAGGCAAACACAGGGTTGTAGATTATTTAAAACCTTTCACAAATCTGTAACAAACATTAATTTTAGTACCAGAATCAGATTTCCACCATGCATCCACAGTAACATTGTAGCTTTGATAATAGAACACTGATCTAGCACCATTATACTCCTGAATTCTCCCAGAACTTGGATTTTTCAGTCACAGATACATCTGTAGGTAGAAAATCTTATTAGCCGTCAATGAGTTTGCCAGGCAGCTACAGTAACAAAATGCCAGATATATTTCAAAGAAGTCAATCTAAGACTTCTTTAGTAGTGATGCTCAACAGGAGAAAGCTGCTGTAATCCTAGAATTACACAGCAAGACCTTTCACTATAGCACTGTGTCAGTGCTGGGGAATGACCTGATTGTACCCATTTTTATTCTGCTATAAAAGGAAGAATTTCTTGTGTTATTCTAAATCATCTTAGGCGGTGCTAAGCCCAGGGTGCAGCACTGCTGCCTCTGTGAAACAGTAACAGACAGGGAATTTGTTTCGGTGGAACATGCTTGTAAAAAATTTTTTTTTCAATAACTGTTGGGCAAACATGCAATCCCATCCCTGACAGAAAACAAATGTTGTAAAGATATTGTTTCTATATCTTCAAATCATTCACTGAAAGAATCCTGCAAGTCTACTGCAAGATCAACGTATTCATGAAAACTTGTATTTTCAGTGTGTAGGCTGCTAGCTCAGTGATTGTTGCTTTCCACAGTGAAGGAGGTCTAAGATTAACCCTAGACTACCCTTAACATGGATAAATGTAGTTTGATATGGTGTACAGGATTACATAGTAGAATTCACGTTTATCAAAAATCTGTTTTACAGGAACAGACTGATACAAATATGCATGCTGGATATTTGTGGATTAACACCAGAACACAAGATTATAACTTAGAAACATAATTCGATTAAACAGCTATCTGACATGAATTTTTCAGTTTCAAAGACTAAAAAGGCCCAACTATTCAATGAGTGCATATTTTCTTCCCCATCAATTGTGATCTGTGACTGATATGTCCAAATTCAGGGACACATCCAAGCATCAGGGTTACACATTATCAACTGGCTTTAAAAGGCGTTAACACTGGGGAAAAAAAGGCACAAAATACATAAAAAAAGCCAAGAGAGTGACAGACATCTATCTAGTCTGTTCATTAATACTGCTTTTTTTTTTTTAAAAACCAGAACATTATATAAATTAATCACACCCTTTTCCACAAACCAAACACACAAACACACACACACTACTGTAAGCATGACAAAATATTGATTAAAAGTCGTTCTCCTTGAGGAGGTAAATCCAGTCGTGCCTCCTGTGGCCACTCGCGTGAAGCAGCAACATCAAATGGGCCAAACTCGATGCCTATTACCGGGTGTAGCCAAGAATCCAGTGATACATTAACAAGATTATTTGTTAACTATGCATCTCATAGTGACACAGCTTGCCTTGCCATTGCTTTGACCTGACTGGTTCACATGGGGAGAGAATGAACGCAGTCGCTTCGATTGGCAGCTGTGACATTGACTGCGGTGATGAGGGGGACTTGTCATTGTGGGTGGTACTGTAGAAAGCAACGGCGGGCAGAGGCCACACACACACGTAAATATAAGTACAGACACACACTCGCTCCCTCCCTTTGTCCTTTCCGAAGTGGTGATCGCCCCTCCTCTTGTGCCCCTGTGTTCCCCAGGGGAGGCCAAACCTGCTGTGCCATCAGAAGCTCATCCCGTCCCTTTTCTCCCCCCTCCCTCAGCCCTAATCTCATCATATCTCACGCACTCGTCTTCCCCCGTCTCCCTCCTCCTCCTCCCCTCCTGTAGCACTGCCACACCGCCAGGATTAGGAATATTAAAACTATTCTGTTGATTTCAGGCCTGTGACCTTCCTCAAAAAGTCCTCCGTCTCTCTCCAGACAGCCCCATTAATCCTTTTTTCTCTCCTTTCTTACTTTTCTCTCTGACTATTCAGACGTGATGCTCACTGTCCTGTCAGAAATTCTGCATAGGAATGAAGCAGGGTGTTTTGTGCCAAAGCGAGGTCATTTCAATGGCAATATTGCTGTCGGTATCTTCATTTGGTCAGGAACATTCTGTGAGATCGCACCTCATGTTCTCTTTTCCCGCATTCTCTTGTTCAGGTACAGCACTTAAAACACAAAGAAACAATAGTTACATTTCATTTCCAGCACTTCTACAGTTTACTGTCCATGAAAATAAATTGCATCCTGAATTTTGATCCCAGCTCCAAGACAAATATGAATCTGAAATAAATGCAAATGAGGTTTTTTTTTTCTTTATTATGATTTCTCACCGAGTGTGCACTGCCTGACTGTATCTCAATATGAATCCATGAAGATGGCTACTGCCTTCCTAAAACCTGAGGGGAATTCAGCATCACATCTTGACAGCAATTAGTGGCACAATCTGTTTCATGCTTGCTGATATAACTAGGCTCTGGACAGATCTCATACTGAAGTGTTACAATGTTCTGTACATCTTAATATTATTCAACTGTGGAAGAGGAGTAATACACACGACTCAGCCTACAAAAATCGACTGTGCTTTTTAAGCAGATGTTTCAATCAAAAAAAGAGGGGAAAAAAATAGATACATGATTTTTCACCTTACTGTGGCCTTTCGTGTAACAATCTGGAGTTTTTTTTGTGTCCATGGCTTCCTATCTGGGGTGTTAAAGAGATATTTATATCTGTGACGTTTTGGTAAAAAAATAAATAAATAAATGAACAGACAAACGACAGACAGGAATACCGATCACGATGCAAAGGATGAATTCGATTTTAACAATTCCGCTTGTTCTATTCTTCAAAATCAAAACGCGACAAAAAGAAGACATATCTGTAACATTCACCAAAGCCTGTGATGCCTGTTTTAAATGATAGATTCTTGTACAAAAAAACCATATAAAATAGCAGAAAAGACTTACAGATACAAACACAAAATAAAGATAAGAATTGCCTTCAAATATTCTGGAGGGGAGGATTTAAAAAAAAAAGTAAAAGAAATGCTTCTTTAAGAAAATGTGTATGTTTTTTATTCAATTTTCTAGTAGTTGCAAACAAAACTTGGTGTTTTTTCTCTTTGTGTGTTGTGTGTTGTCTCAATATTTGAATGTATTTTACTGCAGTGCGAATTTGCCAAAGATATCATATCACTTGATTTTTCCTCTTTTATCTTTCGTTCAGTTGTTCCTGAATTGTGATCGGTTTTGTTCAGAAAAACTGGAAATAAGTGGTGAATTTGATATTATGCTTATTTTTTATATTTCTATTGTTAATATTATTGTTATTTTATTTCCTGGGCTTTGAGTTTACTGTGAAATATTAAATTGCAGTTTGCTTGATGCATCTCTTCATACTCAGTCTGTGTACCTGTCCATCCGTCCACCTGAGTGACTGTTGTTGGTGAATTATTCCATTTATGTACCTGTAATGTGAAACTAAGAAGTAATTATTTGTAAATATTTGCCATAATTTTATTGGTCCTTCAGAATAAAAAATAATTTTTTGGAAGTTAAAGCTTCTGTGTGAGTGCTTAGCTGCACATTTGCAAATTTTTTATTTTTTTTATACAGAAATGCTCACTTCTTTCTTGTGTTAATGCCACATTCCTGTAGACCCAGCCTCAGTCTGGACAGGGTTGTTGCTGACAGAGCTGTTGGTTGTTTGTGTCTCCGTGTGACCCCGCAGCGCTGCTTTCATCCCACAAACACACATCTCATCTCACCCCTCCTCCCTCCTCTCACCCCACCACTCCAAGTGAATGGAGAGTCCCAGTGCTGCAGTCTTGGCTGCTGGCCGAGTCCAGGAGGGGGCAGAGGTGTGTGTGTGTGTGTGTGTGTCTGTGTGTGTGTGTGTGTGGAGGTAAGGAGGAGGAGGCGGAAGGGGGAGGAAGAAGGGGGAGAGGGGTGATAATAGGACACAAGCCATGACATGGTGACAACACGCCACACACACAGAAAACAGCACATACCCAGCTTGAGACATAGGCCAGGCTGTCCACACATTGGGTGTCTGCCCAGGACACCAGAGCAGCAAACAGCGCTTTTGTGTGTGCGAATGCGTGTATCTGTGCTTGCTTTGGGTCGTGGCCAAATAAAGGCAGCCCTGTAAGGTTGTGTAAGAGCGCATCTTATACTGAAGGATGAACACAGGAGTGAAAGTTAACAGTCGGCATTTTATTGCAGCCATCAGAGCTCGGCTAACCCGCTGAGGAGCTCCAGGGCAAAAATGAGCAGTGGACCCAGAGGACAACCTGGATGTATGCAGATCCAGAAGGATCGGAGTGTGTTTGTCTTTCTGATCTGTTTTCCTTACTTGTTACTTTGCATAAAGTTATGTGTTCCCTCACAACATTATTTTTGCATTTGTCCTGATCCAAGGAAATAGGTAGTATGTTGGTCAGGTCTATTTAAAACACACAGATTTTGATAAAGCAGACAAAACTCAATAGATTTACTGTACTTTTTAGCCAGGAAAGGTTTTGTTTAACCACATCGGATTTCATAACTTGACTTTTATCAGATTTCACACATTTTACCAATACACCACAGGAGTTTAGTAACTTCAAAGCAAATACAACAAGAAAAGCACTCAGAGAGCGCAGTACTCCACCAAAGCTGTTCATTCCACCATGACATTGTCAGAACTGCAGCATATCTGAAATTTGTTTTTGATGATCAGAAATCATGGCAACATAGAATGTGACCATTTAATATAGATGTACCAAGAAACAAAATGGCCTTGCGCTGAACACAGGAGTGTGTTATGCATGTGTACGTTATGTACCGATACCGAATCGTGTGACCTAAATATGTAGCAAATGGCAGGAATTGATGGGACTCGGAAACATCCCCACAATTTAATCCATTTTTCCTTGTATCATTTCTGACAGGTAAGTCCTGATGGATTTGTTGTGGGATCGCAACGTAATCATGTGATTGTCAGAAGTCAGCTGTCGTAGTTTTCACTTGTAGTCATAGTTACAGTGATGCTGTGCCGCTATCAATGATATGGAAATCTTTAAGAAAGCCATTTATCCAGACTATAAGTGACATCACTGTCAAAATCTAATCAGGTGGTCCTTGTGTCATTTCTGACTTTCCCTGAAAATTTCATCCAAATCTGTTTCTGTTTTTGAGTAATGTTGTGCACAGACAGACAAACATATGCAGATCACCACATAACTCATCACACATTACTGTGTGATGAGTTATGTGTTACTCCCATTATAAGCTAATGTGTCACAGCCATAATAACAACAGTCAAAGCATTGCCACATTTGTAGCAACAGTTCGCCTAATCAGCCTCCTCAGCAGTCGATGTGACAGCTTGGTTAGCTAGCTCTGTTAGTTATTTATGACACAGACTAATGCCTGACAGGTACCAGCTAAAGATGCATAGACTCATGCTGTGGTCACAACCAAAAGTTCAGTCTTTCTCTGTGACACAGACACAATGCAAATTGTATTACAGAATAGAGCAAGAGACAGATTTATTCTGTGATAGACCATTTTGTTGAAGGCACCTTGCACCCATTTTACATGTTGCAGTGACACAGGAAGAGAAATCAGCTGTATGTTATCTTCTGCAATTCTGGCGAGCACTTTGCTATGTCTGAAGAAATTTGGTGAAACTGAATTTGAAAGACCTGCATTTAGACGATACTGAGTTGCATTATAGGAATCAAAGGATCCAGCTCTATTGGAGTTTGACGCATAGTATATGAATGAAAAATCTGAATACTCTGGCCTCTTTTCTGTTGTTTTTTAAGTGTGTCTCTCAAACCCTCAACTTAGATATTTGAGATAATAAAGCCATATTTTCCTGCAATATTTGATAAAAGGGCTCTTTCCATTTTAGTTTTCCCTGCATCTACAATAACAATAAAAAGACTGAGAAAGAAAAAATTATATCGGCGCTGTTCAGTTATCAGTATATTTAAACTGATTTACTTTGAAATGGGATCCTGAAAGATCTGTTTACCTCTTAAATCATATTTCAATTTACTTGGCAGAGGAGCTCAAGTCTGGTTGTCAGGTTTCATAAAATAAATTGTCTTTAGAGTAGCAGCCGAGTGGTGGATGTGAAGTTTAATTTTTGCACAGTTTGAAAAGCTAAGCTATGCTGGTGGACTACAAAAAAACTTGGCCAAATGTTGACTGTCAACAAAGGTAGTCTGACAGATACAGAGCTGATGTATGATCTGTCAGATCAACGTCTGCTTGAATACTCCGGGTTTGACAGTGCTTAGTTCGTTAGAAAGCAGTGTGACACCCTATGCCCTCTTTGCTCTCCTCCTATTGCTTCAGATTACATAACATGACTAACTACTGACATGTTCTACCTCTCTTTCTCCTCCTCTCCTCCTCCTCCTCCTCTGGCTTCCTATACAACGGCAGAAGACAGACAACAGTGGTGCTTATGGAGGCCAAAAAGTCATGCAAATTAACGTCAGTCAGCATCCTTATATTTTGGCCCTCCAGAGCCCCTGTAGGGAGGAGGCGTGGGGCCAACTGAGCATAATTGGGCCTCAGATGATTAGTGAAGAGGGGCTCATGTAGGAAAGAGAGAGGAGGGGATGAGGAGAAGAGATGCTGAAGAGGTATTAGGAGTGAGAGAGCAGGGGATTTGAGTCAAACAGGAGGAGAAGGAAGAGAGAATCTGACAAAACATACAAAGGAAAAGGATGGAGCAGGGCTGAGCTAATACATGTGCTGCATATTCATGACTTCTGCTGTGTTTGCAGCCCCACAGCTTGTCCTGTACAGATGCAGAAATATTCCTGAAGATGTGCAACAGCCAAATAAATTCCATGCTTTATTACTTAGTATTAGTTTATTTAGGGTTTTCTGGTTTGTTTCCACTTGGGAGATATTTTCATAGATCAAAACAAGAAATGAATTACTAGAGAAAACAATCAACAGATTAATGGACAAAGAAAATGTGTTTTCCAACATATATGTCTGAATTCCTCCAACATTACAAGATACATACAATTTAAATTCAGTTTTATTTATATAATGCCAATTACAGGTCAAATTGTCTCAAGACGCTTTATTTTTATATTTTTTTGTCATTTAAAATATGACAAAGTAAGAAATTTAAACCTCTTGACTAATCCAATTTATTATTTGGCTTTTAAGAGACTAATCGATAATTAAAATAACTTTCTCCACTAAAACTAATAAACATGAGGTAAAATAGAAGGAACAGATTTAAATCCTGCAGTCCCACGACGACAAGAATAAAGTTTCTCAACAAAAACTAAATTTGCTGGTGGATTCCATTAAAGTCCTAATAAATGATAATAAAGTGTGATACTAAAGGTTTGTGGTGCTAAAAATCTCAAAGATATCATGTTGAACATCTGGATGGAGGCTGATAAAAGTTGACCTCCCTTCATTTCTCTGCAGCCGACTTCATGGATTTTATGGATGCTGGTTAAAGACCTGCTCTTCTAGTCGTCTTCCTTCTAGTCGCTGTAAAAAGTCACTCCATCCTCGCCGACTTCAACACCTCTTCATGACAACTTGTTCTGCCTCCGACCTGGTGGAAACTCCAGAAACTTGGGAAATCCCGTAGAGACTCGAAGGACTCATGAAGACTTGAAGAACTCGTCGGGCGGGGGAAGGTGTGGTGGGTGGTGGGGGGAGGTGGGGGAGTAGAGGGGGAGGCCGCTACCCACCTCTCCTCCCACTCTCTGCCCTGACTCCACCCAGACTCCACCTTGGCTCCACCCATGTGGTCACTTTATTAGGAACAGAAACTACGATGTCAAAGGGACGACGAAATTATGTTTATTTATCTGATCTGTAGCTCAGTGAGTTAAGGGTTTGCCTGTAGAGCTGCTGGTTCAAGATTAGACCTTTCTTAAATTTTATCAAAGACAAACAAAGAAAAAGGCCAGTGGTGGGTCTTGAACAGGCCCGGGGTGGCTAATCGGGAGGACCGGGACAATTCCCGGTGGGGCGGTTTGATGTTCGGGTCGCAAGGGTCGGCGTTCAGTCATGGCATGGGGTTGATCATTATGCTGCTACCGCTGTTCCTGGGCCGCCTCCATTGGCAGCTCTTTTCTTTTTTTTGCAGATGGACCGTGACGTAACACGTTCGTGCACACGGTCAGAGGTGTTTGAAAGATGGAAAACAGGAAGAGCAAGGATGGTGTGGAGAAGGCAAGAAATAAAAACAGGAAAGCTCTGGAAACAGATGCAGCCGAATGTGTAGAAATTGGCAACTTTTCACTAAAGTTTGCGGTTTGAAACGACAAATGAGGCGGAGGAAACAGATACGGACTTTGTTGAACTTTGCAAACCACCGTTCAAGTCAATTATCAAGTCAATTAATTGTGTGTCATTGTGGCGTAAAACATAACGTTATATAATTTAAATAATCGTATGATGCGACCACATAACTGGGAAACTTTGTCCTGCAGCCCCTCAGAGTCAGAAGAAAGATCCAGCACCAAGCAGCAGCCAAGAGCCACAAGTCCAGAGTGGGAGGTAGGATTGTTCATTGAGTGAGTATTATTAGAATGAATATCATGAAGAATCTGGTGTAGACCTGCTTTGTATGAGAAGTGCCCTGAGATGCAAGATGATTCAGCTCTACGTTAATGAAACTGACCTGACGGCTTTGTAAAACGTGCAGATTTGTGCTGAGAATTTTAACCATTTTAAAAATGTGATTTAGTGTCAGAGGCAGAGCCAGTAGTGATGAGGGGATTACTGCTGTCAGTATGAAGGAACAGGTGAGCTGTTGGAACAGAGTGAACAAGCAAGCATTAGTTCCAATACTTTCTATGCCCAAACGATAGCAGTGACCCATTTTATTTTTTATCATTAAAAGACAGTAAATACACAAAGCCCACAATTGAAAGGGAATAGGATGAGATAAAAACATTTACCTTCATTACTGATGATGTCCAGTTTTAATAAAGTTCATGCTACTTTTATAAAATGATAAAAGTGAATAAATTGTATTTCTGTGATCTGTGTTTGATTTCTGTTTTTTCTCCTGTCATCCAGATGTTCAGAGGGAGCTGATGCCACATCTGGTCCAGCTGATGGAAGGTCTTGAAGTTCTCTGACTGAAGATGGTCCTCTCACTGGATTTAAGGTTCAGATGCTCAGGAACAAACTCCACCAATGAGCCAACAGGGAAGCTTTTGGTTTATTAAATGTTGCTATGAAGCATGAAGACTAAACTCTCCACAAGGATCCAAAATAAGTTCGACTTCTACATGAGAGCTTTAATTATTCTTCATCTACTTCCTGAAAAGTTCGGTCAATAAAAAAGGACAAAAACTATTATTTTCAGCAGAACTAAAGACAGATTTTGTGATTTTTCTGCTCACATGTTGTGTTGTTGTAAACTCACTCTTTCAAATAAATAGCCTCCTAACCCCCTGGAAACCAGCATCCTGTTTTTGTGTCGCTCCCCGGCGACCCTAGACAGCCGGTCGTAACGTTTTTTTGAGCAGCACATCATACTATGACGTTTATACAGTGATGGTTCTACTATGGAACCAGTTTGACATTTTCAGGCGTTCTATGTGTGAAAACTCTGAGATTTCAGGAATCAGAAGGTGGTTTTCACATCTGTTGTTAACTTTCTGTTTCCATGATCTGTGACCTTATGATCAGATTCTGTTTATACATTTATTACAAATGATGAAAGGAAAACATTGTAAAATGAGGGAAAATTCAAAAAAGCAGTAATTACAAGACATTCCAGTTCTTTTGAGTAACTTCACTAAAAAAAACAATTCAAATACAGAAGACATCCTTCTGAGAATTGTGCAAAAATCTATCACCACCACACATCCCATCTCTATACACCGCTTTATCCTCATTAGGGTCGCAGGGGGTGCTGGAGCCTATCTTAGCTGACTCAGGCGAAGGCAGGAGACACCCTGGACAGGTCGCCAGTCTGTCACAGGGTTACATATACAGACCAACAATCACAGTCACATTCACACCTACGGGCAATTTAGAGTTACCAATTAACCTCAGCATATTTTTGGACTGTGGGAGGAAGCCAGAGTGCCCGGAGAAAACCGACGCATGCTCAGGGAGAACATGCAAACTCCATGCAGAAAGATCCCAGGCCCAGAGGCATGAAAGTCCAGGGCTGAAAATGAGTCCCATTCTTTCCCTGGTCTTGAACCTACTACCTTCCACTTGGTAGTCTCTCTTCTTACCCCCTGAGCTACTCACTCAGATACTAATTCTTCTTTTTTTGCATATTTATCATCTATTTTTTGTTGTTTTCGAGATTTTTTTTTAACTTGAGTCTCGGCTCGACCATTTTTCTCAGGGGGTTGGACTTCAACCTTTGTGCTTGAGGGTTGAACCCTCAGTTCCAAGACTTTCCAAAGCCTCGATACCTCCCGAGTCCTCAGGACCTGAGCTTTCACCCAGTCTGAGGGCTGAAAATTTTTAAGTCCCACATTTAGACAGTTTGAGGGCTGAGATTCAAGAAGTTCCCGAGTAGTCCTCTGTTAGTTTGAACTTTTAGGCAGTCAGAGGGCTGAAATCTTTAAAGCTTCTCAGCACTTCTCTATTAGTTTGAAATTTCTGGTTAACAGAAGCCTTAAAACTTGTGACTATGAGTCTTGATTTCACATTTAGACCATCGATCTGAGTTCTTCTCAGACCTTCACCTGTGGGTTCTTTAGAAATCCTGATCAAACTTTGATTATCGTCACTGAACAGTAAAGTTTGTGGAGATCAGAAGGTAACATTAGTTTGATTGATGCCTTCAACTACTAGTAGACTTTATCTGGAAAGCAGTTTTCTGAAATGAGCTCTTAGTAAATCTGTCCACAATGAAACCAAGAACACAGAAAGAGGAAATGTTTGAAGAAACAACTTGATGTTTTCATTTCAGACTAGAAAACGCTTTAAGAGCTATATCTAATTTTGCTCTCTTTGATCGTTTTATTGTCTCTTCTGTTTAATTTGGTCTTCTAAAGTCTAACTGGTGTCTTTTCAAATGTTTTGTCTTTAGTTTGATTCTTCTTAAATGTTTAGTTTTGCTCTTTTCTCACCTTCTATTCTTTTCTAATGTATGATTTGATTTTGAAATGTTTTGTCTTTTTAATGTCTAGTTGTTTTTTTAAATGTTTTATCAGCTTGTTTGAAAAATTTCCTTTTCTTTTTAAATGTTTGATTTTTAAATTAAATCTTTGCTAAGGTTTTTCCATTTAAATGTTTTACCACCTTTTAATGTTTAATTTTCTTTTTAAATGCTTCATTGTATTTTCTGTTTAATTCCAAGTTTTATTGTCTTTAAGATTTAATTTTCTAAATAAACATTTATTTTTATTTAAATGTTTTGTCTTTTTAAAGGTTTAATCATCCATTTAAATGTTTTGCATTTTTAAAAATGTTTAATATTCTTCTTGTTTAATTGTATTTTTTAAATGTTTAATTATCTAAAATATTTAATCTTTAATGTTTAATATTTTTGTTTAAAAATGTGTTTAATTTAATAATTACATGTTTTGTAACTTCTGTTTAATTATCTAATTAAATATTTTCTGTGTTTAATATAAATTATATTTAACGTTTAATTATCTTTTTAAAAGTTTTATTGTATTAAATATTTGTTTTCCTTTGATTTAATTGCTTTTAAAATGTAATTTATTTCTTTTATCTTATTTCTGTCAGGATTTTATTCACAACCTTAAAAATGAAACAAACCCTTTAATCACAATGAAAATACTTCTCTTGTCACAATCATGAGTTAGTTATTATTATTCAGTTTATCAATTCAACTTTATTTGTTTAGCACCTTTCACACAGATGACAAATCTAAACAAGCAAAGAGAAAAAATGATGCTAAAACTGTGATTAAAATTCAAAAACATTTTTTAAAAAAAAGATTTAACATGGTAATAAAATATTTTGTGTCCAGGGGATGGAGGGAGTTTATTGAAGTGTTCTTGGGCTCACACAGTAAATCATTTAAAATAGAAACTTGATATTCAGTCTAAGGAAAGTGCAGAGCGACAGAAGAACCAACAATATCTCCTGTTTTCTCCTTTAATTAGCCGACTCTTCTGGTGCTTTCAGACCAAAGAACTACAGACTCTTCACAACCTGCTCAAACTCTTGGTACAGGACCTCACCACACGGGTCAAGAAGGTTTCCTTCTCATTTCTACTTTGAAGCTCACCTTCTCCTGCTCAAACTGCTGACAAATGTTTTTGCTGCTCTAAAGTCTGGTCTCCAGAACTTCCTAAAAACTCTCAAAGTCTCTTCTGCTGCAGGTTGCTTTGTAGAACTGTTCCAGAAAACCTCACTAAACTCAATAGTTTTTTTTTTTATCACTGTGCAGATCAAGCAAATCTTTTAAAAATATATCCACAGTGTCGCTAAATGGCGAGCCAGTCTTCTGATGGTCCTCCAACTGTGGGCTCATCAAATGAAGAGAAACTCTCTGACACACTCACGGTGGAAAAAAATCTGGTTTGACCTTATCACAGAAGACATTTGGGCCTTGCACAATGAACCTCTACATGCTTCTCATTGCCCTTTACAGCAGCGTCCATTTTCACACACATGCACACACATAGGAATCACAGAGATGCAGCTACACAATGACAATAGTAAAAAAAAAAAAAAGTCCAGACTTGTGCAGAGTCCTCATGTGCTGCGTCTCACTCATTAAGGCTCCGGACACCAGAAATGATGCGACACGTAGTTCCATGTAAAGTTTTTTTTCCTCACTCGGTCCGTCACTCACAATCACCCTCTCACACAGATACTACATGTAACAAATGTCAGACGTGAGAACAGCATGTGTGTGTGTGTGTGTGTGTGTGTGTGTGTGTGTGTGTGTGTGTGTGTGTGTGCTTGGATGTCGGACCATTGACAGGCATGGAAGCAGCTTGTTGAACTAATAGCCTAACTAATGTGTCTACATTCCTCCTCCCTCCCTCCTTGCCTCCCTCACCCCCTCTGCTAAAACTGACATCTATGCGCTGAGCAGAGAGACGAGGGAGGGAGAAGAGGAAGAAAAAGAGGGAAAAAAGAGGAGAGAAGTGGGTTGACAAGCGGCAGACCCTATCGCCCTCCCGTCTGACTCCGTCTATCTCCCCCTTTCCTCCCAGAGGGTTTGTCTCTGAGGATAGTGCTATGATGAATAGGCCTGTCTAAGCTAACCTAGCAGAGACCAATTAGAGAGAAAGAGAGAGAAGTAAAAGAAGAAAGATATAAAGAGAAAAAACAATGAGAGAAACTCAAGCAAAGGGAGAGACAGAAAGAGAAAAGAGGGTATGGAGAGGAAGGGCAGATACATTAAAAAAAGGAGGTAGGAGGACTAGGGTAAAGTGGAAAGTTGAAGACAGTGCATGTTGGGAGTACTGTTGTCTCCATGTATGTGTGATTGTGTGTGTGGCTGAGCGAGCTGTCAGTGCTGAGGGAGACGCAGTGTGAGCGAGGCCGGCCTCCCAAGTCTTAACCTCGTCTGCTGCTGCAGGAGAGGCTTTGACAGCAGAGAGGCACAAACAGGACTGACCCTCGCAAAAACATTTCCTCCTCCTTCTCCTCCTCCTCCTTCAGGGAAACCTTTCACCGCTGCCCTCCTTGTTCTACGTGCTCCTCCTCCCTCCCTCTTCCTGCTGATTGTCCTGTTAGCCTGATACTTTAAGCAGCTCGATATCCCCTCGATATCTTGAGCTGATAGATTAAGTTTCACTGATATTTTGATATGACTAAATGTACTAATAACTGCTAATAAAGGCATCTGTGATTGCTCTTTTTTCTTTGACTCACAATTTTTTTATTTGTGATCTTTTTCTTGTGATTCATTCCATGGTTAGGGTTAGGAGGTAGGGTTGCAGGATGATAACTACTGTTACGTCTCTGTGAATGTAGGGAATGAGGGCACTGATTGATCAAGCAACAAAAAACTATTTATTTACAATTAAAGCAAAAATAAATTAACTTAAAGCAACCTTCTTAATAAAAATAATGAAGGCAATCCAAATTGCACCACATGCCTGACTGAGGGAAGACACCACACCGCTCACAAGCTGCTGATCTGGACGACTGGCAACACTGATTGGGCTTGTCTGGCTTTTAAGCTCTCTGGTAATTAACCACGCCTGACGAACGTCAGCGGGGTTACTGCATTCGGTGCGGCATCTGGCTGGCTGGGTAAGTATGTATGTATGTATGTATGTGGCTATGTCCGTTCTGATATCTCTGCAAGTGCTGAAGTCAGGATAATCAAACTTGGCACTGAAGATCAGTCTAAGGTCCCCTGCTCAGTTGTGGAGTTACAGGTCAGCAGATCAAGTAGGAAGGGAGATACGTACGATGATCAAAATTGATACATATTGCATCATTTGTATAGGGAGGACAGGGTTTTCGCCAGTAGAGGGCGTGGTTCTGCCCTCTCCCGAGGGCTTGTCTAGTTGCAGAGTGGCCACAGGTACACCTGGCCACTCCTCCTGCTGCACTTCAGGGCTGAAACAACTACACATGCATAATTCTTCTTATTTGAGTCATAGTTAACTTGGTGAAGCAGCAGTCAGTCAGTGCAACAGGTTTCCTGTTCACTCCCTGCAATGTCCACAACCAGGATATAAGTAGCTAATTTGTGTGAAAAATAAAAATGCAAGATGTTTGAAAAATCCTGATTCTATCTTTGTGGAAGGTATGAGAGATAAAAGATTTAATGAAAGTGGGGATCCAAATGTTATAATAAAACATGTCAAATATCTAAACTAGTGATCCTAAAAGATACATTAGAAGGCAATTGATTTTCTCCTTTTGATTCACTTCTAACCAGCACAGATTGACGATGAGTCCTATATATATATATATATATATGTATATATATATATATATATATATATATATATGTATACATATATGTATACATATATATACACTCATTGGCCTCTTTATTAGGTACACCTTGCTAGTAAAAGGTTAGACCCCCTTCTGCCTTCAGAACCATCGTAATTCTTGTTGGCATACTTTCAAGAAGGTGTTGGAAACATTCCTCAGAGGTTTTGGTCCATATTGGCATGATAGCATCACACAGTTGTTGCAGATTTGTGGGCTGAGCATCCACGATGCAAATCTCCTGTTCCACCACATCCCAAAGGTTCTATTGGATTGAAATCTAGTGACTGTGGAGGTCAATAGCGTACAGTGAACTCATTGTAATTTTCAGAAAACTGTTTGAGATGATTTGAGCTTGGTGACATGATGCATTATCCTGCTGGAAGCAGCCATCAGAAGATGGTCCACTGTGGTCATAAAGGGATGGACATGGTTAGCACCAATACTCAGGTAGGCTGTGGTGTTTAAACGATGCTCATTTGGTATTAAGGGGCCCAAAGTGTGCCAAGAAAAGATTCCCCTCACCATTACACCACCACCATTTCACCACCACATCATGTTTTCCTGCTGCTGATTCTGATCATCTGAATGTCACAGCTGAAATAGAGGCTCATCAGATCAGGAAACATTTTCCAACCTTCCATTGTCCGATTTTGGTGAGCCTGTGTGATTTGTAGCCTCAGTTTCCTGTTCTTAGCTGACAGGAGTGGAACCCGGTGTGGTCTTCTACTGCTGCTGTAGCCCATCTTCTTTAAGTTTGGACATGTTGTGCATTCAGAGATGGTGTTATGCATTCCTTGGTTTAAACCAGTGGTTATCTGAGTTACTGTTGCCTTTCCATCATCTCCAATCAGTTTTTCTCCTTTTCAGATCATTCTCTGTAAATCCTAGAGATGGTTGTGTAAGAAAATCCCTTTACTCAGACCAGGCCGTCTAGCACCAATAACCATGCCACGTTCAAAGTCACTTAAATCTCCTTTCTCCTCCCTTCTGATGCTCGATTTGAACTTCAGCAAGTTGTCTTGACCGCATCTACATGCCTAAATACATTGAGTAGCGCCATGTGATTGGCTGATTAGCTATTTGTGTTAACGACCAATTGAACAGGAGTGGGTGTATATTGTCAGTCACAAATCTCCTAGCTAATTGTCCATTACTGGCCAAAGGATTACAGGCCTTGAGGTTTGAAGAGTTGTGAAACAGCCCAGCTGACTCAAGATGGTAATGGTGGTGAAAATTTCTAGAAATAGATCTCAAGACTTCATTGTAAATACCTGATAAGTGTTGTTGTAGACCTCCTCCCCCTGTTTAGAGATGGCAAATACAGTTTAACTTAATTGGCTTCCTTCACATTCCTCTGAAAATATCTGTCTTCTTTGTCCAGTATGTGAACATTGTCACCCTCAAAGAAGTGTTCATTTTCCTTTAGATAGAGCTGGACTGCTGGATCTCATCTATGACACCACTGAGAGGGTACTTATGATGCAGTCTTGAGATCTCTACTTAAAAAACTTCACAGTTTTTAACATCTTGAGTCAACCTGGCAGTTTTACAATCATTCACACCTTAGCCATGTGATTTAGGGCAACAATATATGTATCAACAATATATGTATTTGGAACTTCCCATTGATCATTTGGAACTAAAGAAAACTTTTTGGATGAGAGGTGAAACATCTTTATGAACTAAAAAGAGAAAACCAGTTGCCTTATACTGAAGCTCTTAGAATCACTAGTTTAGATATTTAGCATGTCTTTATTTTGCATTTGGATCTTCACTTGCATTAGACCTTTCTCTCACACCGTCAAAAAAAATGTGAGTCTTCAGTCATTAATAGGCCATTAACAATGGGTATTGGGGGTGACAACATACCGGTACATCTGAGGTTCCCCATCAGTCTCCTGTTGGTTCTTGAAGAACCAAAAAGTGAAGTCCACTTGCCCTCTACGGAGGCTTTTAGCATTACCATGACCTGGCTGATTCTGAAACTACTACATAGACATCTAAACTACAGGATTACACTTTATCATTTCTTCTGGCCTCCTCCCTTCTCTGACATTCCCCGTCATCTCTGCCATGTTCATTTCGTTTCAGATTTACCATAGCAGCTTCAGATAAATAGTGTTTGTGTTGTAAGATGTGGTTGTGAATCAGACAGCTGGACTTTTTTTATAGCTCTAATATATCCAACTTGGCACAGAAGTGTCCAAAAATCAAACAAACATGAATTCCAAATGTCATCTTTAATTTGTCAGTCAAGGAATTCAATGCAGATTTAATGGATATAGTGCTTTACTGCTAACCCTTTGCATTAGAAGCATTTGCCAGTCCTAAACATGGGGGCCTCTGCCATCTCTGTGATGTAAACACAGCATTATACTGGAAAACTTTGCAGCTGCAGTCTGGCCTGGGATCAAATCTGACTAACACTTCCTCGCCTGTGTCTGCCAAGCTCATTTTCCTGCTTCAAACAAACATTTGATAAATGGCCTCCCCGCTCTCCTCTTACTAAATAGGCCAACGCTCCCCGTCCTCTTCCTCACCCTCCTCCAGACGATCTCTGTCGTCCTTTTCCCATCTCTGAGACAATTACAAACATCCTGCTTCCCATTTATCACAAACAATTAAACAGCATGGACTCAGGCTACTTCATAAGCAGAGAGGAGAGGGCGAGGAGAGCGGGGAGGAGACGAATGCGAGTGGAATGAAGTAGAGTCAACAGTGAGAAAGAGAGAGGAAGGCTGACAGCACAATTAAGGTTTTTAATTCTCTGCTTGAGTGGGCCAGTCCAGTCTTTATGCTAATTAGGATGCCACGGCCATGTAATAAATCTCTATGATCCAGCCTCATTTCCCCTCTGTCTCTCTGTCTCTTTCACACACACTCACACACACTTCCAACAGCGCAGAAAGTTCACCCATTACTTTTTACGGCTACACCCTTTGCCTGAAGTGTTAATAGTTTTGATAAAATTGTTGTTTTTTTTGTGCAATTTTAATGCCTCCCTGAGATCAGAGAGCCACAGTTTGTCTGCACATGCTGTTTACTGGTTGGGCAAGCATTCTCCGCCTTGGCTCAACGCCTCCACCACATGTAGTTTCTCTCCCTGTTAACTCCCTTTATTAGTGTTTTTCAGGAATATGGTTTGCATGCGCTGCGCTGTTGGACTGCACTGTATAAACATGCACACATTAAAAGCGCCGACGCAATGAATGCAGAAAATTTTCTCTTATTCCTCTCTCCACTTCTCTTATCCTCTCATCTCCATTTGACAGACATGTCTAATGATAACATCTGCAGATGGGAAGCCAACAGCACAACAATCCGCAGATAATTGGGGGGCCACATTAAAAGACGACAAGAGAGAAAATGAGACGGATAGATAAGTGGACTACTGCAGGCTGTTTGTTAAAGCAGAAACTATATATTTTCACCCTCATTTAGATCACGAGGACTCACACTTTTATTTTTTCCTTCGCTTCCTTATAAGGTGTCTCAAAGCCAATTTAAACACAGAATCCGTGTAAAGAAACTACAGTTTCACATTTATTACATAAACGAAGGTAAAAGCAAGTCCAAATGAACTGAGGGGTATTTTTTGAGTCAAAGAAGCACACAATAACATCACCATGCATACAACAGAAATCAGCCTTGCAGCGCGACTCGACGGCCAAATATTCTTAGTTTGGTTTTGGTTTCATGCTCTTCCAGTTTCCTCTGCTGGTGCGACTCTTTCTTATTGGAGGTGTCCCTGTTAGCCATCTTCTGCTGGGTCAAAATGGCCATCACCCCAACCACCAAGGCCAGGTGAAGCAGGTACAGGGCGACACGGAGACAGGTCAGCAGCAAGGAGATGCATATGGAAGCAACACACCAAGGCAAAGCTAGGAGCAGCAGCAGGGAGGAGTAGATAGAGCTGAGGACGAGAGCCGGGACGGACAGGACCAACCTGAGCAGCGTGGAGGCCAACCAGGAGTACAGAGATAGGGGAGATAGGAGGAAAGAGACTGTTGCCTGGCTCATGGATGCTGCCTGAAAGAGAAGAATGTGACGTAAAAGGATGATATATAACAGCACTAAATAGGAACTGATGTCTGTTATAGCAACCAGAAGCACAAAGCAGCAATACTATTGATTTTCAGTGTTTCTGTTCATCATATTAGCTTTCTTTTTGCTCCGTTTTTGGTCTCCTCCACCTCGCTTTCTGGCTTTTTAGCTGCTATATCCAGCTAGTTTCTGATTGTGTCGGAGCAGGTAGTGTCCAATCAGCTGCTGTCCATTGGAGCACAGTGAATATAAACCAGAACAGTAATATTGTAAGCTGGACACCTAAACAGTGAGCAGAGCTGCAGGGTCAGATTATAATGATTAGTTTCAGTCATTTAGAGCTTTCACATACAGATTCTCTTGTCATTTAGTCTTTTTCAGAACTACTCAGTTTAAAATGAATTTGTTCACTTTTTTGGCACTAGTTCGACACACAGGAAACGAAGGCACAACAAATGCTTCCATCTGAACTGAACTGCTCGTGTTGCAGTTATGTGGAAGTTCTGCAACTTATTTAACTTAAAGGACTTTTTGAGGTGTAAAGAGGCAAGTGTCCAGTATTTTTTTGGAAGAAATGTTGGAGAAAACGTTTTTAAAACTCAGCAGAATTGTTGGTGACAATGTGTGTTTTTAATATTTCACATTTTTCAATTACAGCACTTGCAGCACATGTGAGCCAAACAACTTCCTTCATCCGTTTCCATCCACCTACCTCACAAGCAGTTCCATGTAAGTCGCCACTAGACGTCTGAGCCTTCTGAAGCCCTGAAAAGTTATCAATGTACAGTTACACTGACAGGAGAACAAAAAGAAAACAAGCAAAGCTGTTGGATCATATCAGTGTTATAGTATTCTTCAAGAACCATCGACTCACAAAGGAAAAGAAGAGCAAGAGCGATTGCAAGCAAAAGCCTCATTTCTCCTCCAAACTTCCACAAACCTGAAAACAAGCAGAAACAATGAAACACAAACCTGCTATAATCTTGAATAATATCTGCACATTTTACCAAAGAGCTGCTTTTCTACTCACCCAACACTGCTACCAAACGGCTCCTTTCACTCTGCCCTATATTCTGCAGACTTTTTCAGCTTTAATAAAGTAATCCTCTTGTGTTTAAGGGGAAACACACATGCTCTCTTGTACTAGCTTTCAAACAAGCAGGGACTGAACTGCACTGGATTAAGTGCAGGAATTTCAGCGCCACCTGTTTTAGTGGAGGGACAATGACAAGAGTTCTGTTGTTAAATTCGTCCAAATTTCACCACATCAAGCCTCAAAATTTCAACCACACAGAGCAAAATATTAACAAATTAATCATAGAAGACACATGAAAAGGTGAGGTTACTTTGGTAAATGTAGTGCATACTGATCATTATTCTGACACCCAGAAGAGAAGAGGAGTAAATGGGGGGAAAAGGCTTTAAAAAAATAGAGGGGAAAGTGATAAATGTGACGAAGGTGACAGCAGCTTCAGTCCAGCTGTTGTCCAAACTACACTCAACCTCAGCCCAGCAGGAGACGTTACCAACACTGGAATGATAAGGTTTTTCTTTATTTACTTCTCCAACTCCAACCTTCACCTCTGTCTTAAATGATCATCCCACCCCCCACCCGCTCACTCCATTAAGGTTAAACCCCCCTTATCATTAACTCAACCAACCATTATCCTTCTCCTCCCCGCTGAGACACCAAGGAGAGCCTGCCACAAATAAATGCTGATCTGCTGCAACGCTGTCAACACTAAGTGGCACACTGTTTTGCCATAGGGAAGGAGGAGATATATTTGTTTTTATTATTAAGGTACATTATTAAACTCACTGTTAGTATTTAATGTTTTGTACCAGGGTTAGTTTCAAGCTAGATCTGAGTATTTATTCTGCTCAAACGTTGCAGAGAACGATCATCATTATTGAGTCATTCAGTCAGTCATAACGATCATACTCTGACAGACGTTTCTGCCATAACAATGATTAGCCACCATTTTGAGCATCAAAGCTAATTCATTATCCTTCATTGGACTTGTTGGGAACTAGATCAACCAAATTCCTTTAGTTCAATATGCCACAGCTTTGCCAATATTCCATATATGTCCATTGCTATCACATAAAACGCAACTCTCTTGCTGTTTGCAGTAAAGTTCTGCAATCAAAGCCACGAATCTATTAAATATGCAAGAGATATGCCTAAAATCTCAAAGTATCTGAGGTGAGAAACATCGTGACACCTTTCACTACTCATTTTGTTGGAGGTAAATGCTCAGAAACACTGTCACTAAGCCAAACTATCAGCATCAATCTCCAAGTGAAGCGAAGCCTGGAAGATGAACAGAAGGACGGTGACAGAGTGTAAAACACACCAATGCTCCATCGACTGCTGAATGAATGAGAAAAGAACATTTGATGTGAAGAAGTAACTAAACCCATCTCCATCATCTGTCTCCTTAAACAGAAATCGTTTATTTTGCTTCTCGTACGTCGTCAATAAAAATCTTACAGACACAAGACACTGAAAACCAGGAAAAAAAACACAGATACAACCATGTAAAACATAACGACAGAAGCACTGTAAACACATGTACATAAAAGAACAATAACGGTAAATTAGTAATGCTCTGCTTCTTTATTTTATTTAATCAAGTTTTGCACCTACAGGGAAGAATAACAACATCAAGACATAAATATGGTAATAAGCAGCTGGAAGGTATGTTGTAAATACTTCTGTTACATTTCATACACACATTCATCTGAAGAGGACTGACAGCAATTATATATAGCTTAAGAAATATGAAATAGGGAAGTAAAAAATTATTCTACATAAAATACGAGACACTGTACAGAATCCTGACACGTAATGCTCATGAATTTAATGTAACATTCTAAGGACTGCAAACTGGCCTAAGGACAGTTTAAATATTCCAAAGGATTAATGAAGGACTGATCATTAAAGTGCAAAGACACCTTTCTATGTTTGGATTCCTGCATTACTCACTGATCAGTCATTATGCTGTCGATAAAAAACATCCACAGACCTAAGAACGGGTCGTGACACTGCCAAGGAAACGCCTTCTTTAGATACTGGATGTGGAGAGGATGTCCTCCACCAGATGTTTGTAGACCCAAGCGTCTCCTTTCAGTCGCTGGCGACGAACGCCGACAACCTCCGGCCTCTGAAGCAAGCAAACCTCCAGCTCAAACGCCATGGTCACCTTCCCAAAGTCATCCCAGGTCCGACATTTCAGGGAATACCTGAATGAAAGAGGAGAGGAACAACTCAGACATGTGATCAAAAGACGAGCAGTCTGGTCGGCGGGTGTGGGGGGAAAACATGTTTTCTAACCCTTTCTGTGTGAAGTCGACGTTTTTCTCCGGCAGGATGGAGAGGATCTGGTTGAGGACCTGGTCTGGGTTGGTCTGACTGGTCAGGGTCACGTTATACTGCACCTAGAGGACGATACAGAAATTCAGTGATTTTACTTTAATTGTACATTAAATATCTTGGTGCTTTGTATCAGTGGTTGGACAAAACCAGCGATTTAAAGATGTTTTTGACCAAAACAATGAACTGACTAATTAAAAAAACTACTCAAAAGACTAATCACTTGTTCACTTGTTCTGGTGATAAAACATATAAATGAACTGTGACATTTCCAACATGGGGAGTCGGGAGTTTTAATTTTTCTGTTTTTTTGTTTTATTGTTGTTGGTCTGTAAACACCAGTTTGCTCAATGGAGGAAAAATAAACACATGAATTACTAGTATAATGGCAATGATAATGACTGATTTTCACAGCTCCATGTTTGCAACTGACAGAAGGTGTGATGAGGTCTGTTATTTCTCGTACCTTAATCTTGCGTGGGCCGTCACGCAGGGCTCGTCTCTTACTCGGGGTCAGCATGGTGATCATCTTATCCAGGCCTCTCTCCAGTGAACCAAACATCTTTCCCGCTCGCTTCTTCTTTCCGCTGTCTCCTGTGACAGCCATGTCCAGAGACCGAGACCTGCAGAGCAAACAGGGTCTCATTCAAGCATCCCATCAACTTTACATCTAGCTTCAGTCTGTTGGCTGTAGGCAGCTCTAACATCTCCAGGATGCTTAGATATTCACTACTTTAAACTCCCTCCTGTGTTAGTATTTAGCAATTTCAGCTGCTTTCTCTACTTTTAAATCCTCTCAGAGCTTCTGTCCATTCTGCAGGCCGCTCACCTTCGCTCTGGACTGAAGGCCAGTATTTCAATGTTTGCAGAATCCTTGTTCTCTTCTGCTCTCTTCTTATTGTGCTCCTTGGATGCACTGTCACCACCTACCACACATACACAACACGAAAAAAGACAATCAATCCAGTAAACTTGTTCAAACCATCCCCAAATTCTACTCAAAACCCATCAGTTTATGGGGATAGAAAATGAGATGAGCAGCAAATGATTATTACGGTAATTAATCAGTTTAGTCATTTTTCACCTTGTCAAAAGTGAGAGGCTAAAATTACAAGTGTCTCTTTTTAAACAAGACAAAATAATTATCAATAATTGTCTTTAGTTCCCCATAAGTCAATAGTACAGAGAAGTTCAGAGCAGATACTAGTGTATAAAATGGCACACAAGATGTCGACAGTGTGTTTCTATTTAATGGAACAGAATATATCACTAAGTGTGGCTTATCCAACATGTAGCCTACATGACAAGTTGCACAACGCAAACACAAAAACATATTGTTCAGATAATATGGATGGAAGGTGTTTTTTCCAACCTCAAAGCCGCTCAAAGGAGAAAACTTCCTGGAATGAGATTAAATGTGAAACTGTTCAAGTAACAGCCCCTTGCTCTTCTGTATTGGTGCTGGCTGGCTTTGACATTGGAGTTGTGAACAAAAAAAAGGCAAAATACACACTGACACATACACACAAAGACGAGTTAGGCTTTAGCGGCATGAGAACACATGTCACTACAGCCCACGTGGGACAGTGAGCAAAAGAAAGAGACAGCTACACCTGTCACAGCACACGCCTAGGGACAGACACACACAGACCACAGCGTGTGTGTGTGTGTGTGTGTGTGTGTGTCACAGGTAGCATGTCTGCACTGCACTGCAGCTTCTAGAGCAGGAGGCTGTAAAGAGAGCAGGGCCGAGCCAGATTCCAGGGATTTTACATGAACTAGGTCAGCTGCAGCAAGTTAGCCGGCTGGTGGCCGAATTTAAAGAGGAAACTAATGAGGCTGGACATCTGAGCAGAGAAGTCACTACGACAAATAATTAAGACTTTAATGATTCTCCATTCATATTAGTGTCCTTCATTTATAGATAAGTGAATAGAATTAGCTCCCTGATAATAACCTCACCTTTGAGTTGACAGCGATAAGTGTGTGCGCGAGTGAGTCCAAGAGTGTGTCCGTTTTCAGAGGCGTAATGACAGCTAAATCATAGAAATATGAGTGGCTTTGGGATAAAAACAGGCCGAATAAATGAGTTTATTACCAGAAGACAATTTACTTGCAAATGTGTGGCATGTGGATGTGGCACTTGTGATTATGAGAGCTGCATGAGACAGACAGAGAGGGAAAGATAAATGAAAGGGGGGAATGTGGAGAGGGGGCAGTTAGTTAATGCAAATCTAATCTAATGGGGATTGGACTTCGAGCCCTTGTTTAGAATAACAAACAATTACAGTACACAAATAAACTGTATGATGCCCTGAAGCTTTGTAGTAGCTGAACTTCATTACCGCCATTGATTGAGTAGCCCAGAGAATCTTCTTACCTTTCGGCATGACCACACTGGGTTTGGTGCCATTAGCATTTTGATTGGGTGTGGTCAACACGTTCTTGTTGGGGCGTGCATTCTTTTTACTGGATACAGGAGTTCGAGGGGGAGGCAACGCGAAGACTTCACCGTCTTTCTCTTGGACGGCGGTGTTCTCCTTGTTCTCACTGGCTCGTTCTTGGTCTCTCTCCCTCCTCTCATGGCGGTGTGGTGTCGTTTTTCTGCTCCTCTCTGCGGTCGGACTGTGAGCAGACCTTTTTTCCACCGATGGAGAGAGCAACCTCTTTATGCAAAGAGATAAAGTGGTATAAGTGCATTTCTTTTCAAGAATCAAGCTGTATGGTTTGTCTGAACAGCATGTCAGATGCTTGAATAGTTTTGAAAACCTTCTTCTTTTACGCCTTTCAGACGCTGGACAGAGAATCCCACACATAGCCCTCACTACCATGTTGTCCCTTTAAAACACTGTTTATAATGCTGCCTGAAATGAAAGCGTATTAATGTGGATGTAGCGTATGATGCTAATTAACTGTAACTTCTCAAAACAGATCGAACATTTACACCTGCTTTGCGTTGTGTGGAGGTGAGAGAGAAACCAGGCATTGTACTTCTCTTTCGTTTTTAATTTGTTTCTCAACTATTCATTGTACATTTCATGTGTACATCAGGAAGAAACACTATCAGTTTCTCCATAGGGACGCTGTCTGAAAATCTGTCTTTTAAAACATCTCATCTGCCACCCTTTCTTGCCTTCTGCATGATGGCTGGTTTGTCACTCAACACATTTGATTTGTGATGTGTTCAGATAGCCTGTCTCACTCGGAAGATTTTAATCCACTCATCCTTTTTTTCTGATGCTACTCCTTCACACACACAGCAGAAGAAAAAGCCTACAACTGGACCAGCTTCCACATACCATGTCTTTGTTTGTGGTGCCGTCTGGCTGGCCTCTGACCCGTTGGGGTGTGTGCCGTGGGGCTGAAATCCACGGACAATCGTCAATGTAGTCCGAGCAAAAGTCCAATGAACCCCCAATTACGGCGTCTTCATCCTCGCTGAAGTGAAGGGCTTTCCTTGACTGGAGCAAAAAACAAGAGAAAAAGATCCACAACAACACTTGGTACATATGTTAGGTATGCAGAATCAGTGGCTGAACATCCAGCTGTCAGTAGCCCTAAAAAGAGCAGAGCATCAAAGAAGTTGTGGTTTCATGTCTGACCTGTAGTCCCTGGTGCAGAGGAGAGCAGGAGTCCTCACAGACAGCTGGTTCAGGGCGCAGGCGGACAGGCTTTCCCCTCTGCTTCTTTGACAGCAGCAGCAGGTAAGTGGCTGTTGTGTGGTCGTACCGCCACTGTGAGAGGAAAGATTCATTCAACCGCATATCTAACAGAAATGATGTATAAACCTGTATTTACAAAACAATGGACAACTAAATGTATATACATATTTTCATACCACCAAAACCAAGTGACAGCAGCACAATAAATACGAGACACAACAGACAGACACAAACCTTCTTCACCAGCGCTGCGGTGCTCTCTCTAGATCGCTTCATGTTGACTGCCATCTCAGTGATACAGTCTTCATCTATGTGGCCAAGCTATAAAAGAAACAAGGCTGTTCACACAAAACCCAAAGGCAGACACTTCTTATGTTATACATGAACACTAAAATAGCAGTTCCCAACAAGCAATGTTGACATTGAGGAATATGGCATTGTTTCAAATTTCTGAGCTGACTTGAGGAAAACCTCAGAAAATGGATCAAATTTCCAGTTTGAGACCAAGAGAAACACGCTGAAGTTGAGCAGGCTGATTACTATCCATCTATGGTAGAAGTTACTGAGGTGTTTCTTTTTATTTGGCTGCTTATGTATGGATTTTTAAAGCTTTTTTGAGGGGCTGTGTGTACCGGCTGCCTGCTGTACCACTCCACAGGGCTGTTGTAGTCTTTCATCACCCAGGGATGGTCCAGCAGCTGCTGAACAGTCACGCGACGCTTGGGGTCCACCTGCAGGACAAACACGGAAACTACAACTCAATATCCAGCCGACAACTCACTCCACATTAAAACACATCAGAATGTAATCAGAAGTCAAACTGGTTTTAGCCTTATTATAAGTAAGAAACATGTTTGACTGACTCACAACTGAGCTTTATTGTATTTCTATGACAGTAGAAGTGTAATAGCTGTAATTACAAAGGGTTAGAGTGAGCAATAGTTAAAGATAAAAGAGCAAACAAAACAACTAACCGCATACCTGCATCATTTGGTTGAGAAGGAGGATGCTACCTGGAGAGAGCCACCGAGGGTTATCAAATTTACCTCTCTGAAATAACAGACACAAAAGAGTTCACCATTTTTGAATTTGCCTCAGTGGTGATATTCAAGCAGTGAATCTGAATGTAAATGCACAAAACAGCCGTTGGGAGTGGCAGAGAAATGCTACGAGCACAACAATGCACTCACTGTAATCTTCCTGTACAGAATCATGCAGTTGTCGTCATCAAAGGGCAGGTACCCGCAGAGCAGAGCGAACAGCAGCACTCCCATACTCCATACGTCTGCCTGGAGGTTACACATCACACAGCGGTATTTCAGCTTCAGCAGTAGGCTTTCACAGCTTGGTTGTACTGAGCTGTGCACCAGTGAATGTGACCAGGGCACCATGAAAAAGCAGAATTATGGAACAGGCTGGAAACAATTAGGCTTTTTGGAAACCTAATTAAAATGTTGTATCATGTTGACATCAAACCCCGATGTTTCTAAAAGTTGTGACTATTAAAAAGCACGCGTCTCCTACCTCTGAACCAATATATGCTTTTCCCTGGATGAGTTCAGGAGCGGCGTACGCAGGGCTCCCACAACACGTCATCAGCTCATAACCCAAACCTCCCTAGGATGGAGGCAACCACATGATGTGCAGAGCATGATTATATGCAGCATTAAGTACAATGTGTATACACTTGTCTTTAGATATCCGCTTTTATCTGCTATACCCTAATGATAATAACAATGATGTATTTTAGGATTTTCTTTAAAGAAAACATACAGAAAAGACTGACTGCCAGATACAGTGTTTTGCAATGTAAACTATATTTGTGGGACCAAACAAACAGATCTGCATCTGCTCTGAAAGACGCAAGTAATTTTACATTTCTTCCTTTCCTTTCAAAATACCTTGGAAAAATAGCGTACAGGCTAAATATTTCTGGTACAAATGCAGTGAACAAAAAATGTCATATACCTTAGGTTTGGCACACAAGCCAAAGTCTATCAGCTTCAAGTTATGGTCCTCGTCAATCAATAGATTTTCCTACAGTTAAGAGAAAGATAAATCTAGCATTAGATCTTAGATTTATATGCAGTCATAACATACATTTTGCTGTACCGTCTCTTACTATTATAAATACTAATAATGGCTGCTTTTACCGGTTTTAGGTCCCTGTGTGCGTATCCTTGGCTGTGGACGTAGGCCATTGCAGACACAATCTGCCTGAAAAACACCCTGGTCTCCTCCTCTGACAGGCGGTCCTTTGCTATGATATAGTCAAACAACTCCCCACCTGGGCAGTACTGAGAGAAGTGAAAGGAAAGCGTCAGGGAAAGAAACAAAACAAATGAACATAACATTTCTGTACTGAATCATTTACACATGCTCGAGGCATGTCTCCTTACCTCCAGCACTATGAATATCAGAGTGGACGTCTCTATGACCTGGTACAGTCGACACACATGCTGATGACTCAGATTCTTCATGGCTTCAATTTCCACCTTCACACGCGGCAAGTCATCCTGGGAAAAAGATGGCAATTTGCTTTTTCTTTATGTATACCGGTACATGTAACCATCTCTGTGCACTCTACTGGATCCACCATCTGTAAAATTATTTATTTTTTATGCTCATGTTTTGTTCTGCCTTTTGGAAGACCAGGATGTCCCCAAACTGTACTCAAAGATCAAGAATGCCGTTTAACTCCTTTCAGGTCAAAAGCTATCAAAATAAAATGTTTTGAGAAAATGGTAACTGCTGTCAAAAACTAGGAAAGTTCCAGTTATTTATTGATATTTTTTCAGCTTTCAATGTCATTTCCATTTGTATTTTAGCAAAAAACCCATATTATATTCAAATGAGTCCTTGAGAAAACATAATAATAAATATTTTGATGACAAAACTATTGTGAGTTCTTTTAGAAAATAATGCAGCTTGACACAGTTCAGTTGTTTGATTTTTAAAAATGGTGTGATGATGCCTATTTGCTGCTTACTGTATCTAAAACAAGAAAGATTTAATATCTTTTGCAATAGAAGCTGAGACCTCCCAGCTCACAGCACATAAAGGACCAGAAGGGGGAGTGTTTGAGTTGATATATATATATATATATATATATATATTTGGGAACAACAATTTGCATGCTTTATTTTATTGCACTTCTATGTAATTACAGAAGGGTGGCTTTGTAAAAAGTTACAACAGTGATGATGCTATCTTAGGAAATGCATAAATTGTAAAGGACTAGCGTAGGGTTTAGGAGGCTCTATCGGCAGAAAAGGAACATAGTACTCATAGTTACAGGGTCATTGGTGCATAATGACTTGTACTTATGAATAATTATATTTTCCTGAGCAGAGGATGAGCCCTTTATAACAACATAGGGAACAGGTCCTGCATTGAGCCCGCTATGATGTGCTGTTTCTACAGTAGCCCAAAAAACGATCAACTAGCTCTAGAGAAGGCCTTCTGTGTTTTTATGTTAAAGTAGAATCAACGTAAATTTTCATACACACTTGGAAAGGAAAGGTAGGAATTGGTTTCAATCTGTAACTGTAATGCTAGATGCCACAAAACTATACATATTAGTCTTTAAATGTAGAAAGTACTCTGATAGCATTATGTTAAAAACCAAGAATCTGCAAGTTTGGTATTTTCAATGTAAAATGTAAGAATGCACAAAGCACTGTTGTTTAAAACTAGGGGAAAATTAAAGGGGAAAAAATAAAGAGGCCCGTTTAATGAGTCTGACACTCAATGAGTGCTTACCCTGTTACCAAAGTTTACTGTCCTGCCTTCAGGCTCACGGTCAACTACTGGAGCTTAGGAGTAACTGTGACAAATATTATTTTATTTCCAGCCATTCAGACCATTAAAGAGTCACTTCCATCATCTAAGGCTGAAATGCAATAAATTACTCTGCTCTTCTTCTCATCTTTCATGTTGCCTGTATAAGATCCTAATAAAGACTGAACACTCGAAATAAAGGCAGCAAATACTAATAATGATGGCAGTTAGGTCCAACTAGACTATACACTATACACCTTTTATACATTTTACACCTTGATGTTGAGATTTAGATAATTTTTTTTGTGTCTGTGATTTCCATGATACTGACTCACCCCAAGATCTTTCTTATTCATGATTTTAATGGCAACCTTCTCTCCTGTCAGGATGTGTCGACCCAGCTTGACTTTAGCAAAGCCTCCTGAAAAACACACAGGGTCCATATTATAAACCAGAGAGGACACAACAGACACAGCTTAACTCTCACTAATCGTACCTGAGCCGATAGTTTCATAGACTTCATAGTATTTGTAGAGCTCCTCGGCTCCACGCTGCTCCGTCCTTTCCACAGGCATCCTCCCTGCTCCAGCACAACGATGATAAACCTCCCTGCGGTGACAGAAAGCTTCCTTAATTCACCATTATATGCTCAGCTAAACTGGAAAACCCTTCTTTGTGCTTAAAATTAACTTCAGTGCCCGGTCGCTAACAGTTTCTGGCTAACTAGCTTAACGTTAACGAACTAATAGCTGGAGCTCCTAGCAGTGTAATAAAAGCAATGTTAGCTAAAGCTAAATGAGTAGCGCTGCTCGATATTACGAATTTACCTGGATTTGTGTGAAAAGCAGAGGATGAAAGTGAGGTGCAGTCAGTGTACAAGCATATGGCAGACGGGAAGTCCACCAGCGCTGATGTTTTGTTACAGAAGTTTGAATTTCGCTCGTCAACGTTGACTGCACTTCCTGCTTCCTGTGTGCGCCTCATCCCCACCTGGTGGTCGAAATCAGAACTGCAGCCAGAAAACACAACTGCTAAAACTTGACTTTATGAGGATTACCAAGGGTGTTTATAATGTTTGAATCCTAAAGATTAATCAGCATCTGTACAGAAGTTTGAACAAACAAACAAAAAACTTAAAAACCCTTAAATTAAATACAAGACTGCATTTTTTTATAACGACAGTTACCCAAGAAATTAACATCTATGCTACTGTTCAAGAGTTTGAGGTCACCCAGACAAGTTCATGTTTTCCATGAAAAGTCACACTTTTTTCATGTGCTAGCATAATTGCACAAATATTTTCTAATCATCAATTAGCCTTTCGACACAATTAACTAACACAATGTAGCATTAGAACACAGGAGTGATGGTTGCTAGAAATGTTCCTCTGTACCCCTATGTAGATATTCCATTAAAAATCAACTGTTTCCAGCTAGAATAGATAATGTCTAGACTGTATTTCTGACTAATTTAATCTTATCTTCACTGAAATAAACTGCTTTTCTTTCAAAAACACAGACATTTCTAAGTGACCCCAAACTTTTGAACAGTAGTGTAAGTCTACGTTTGCACATAATGAACGAGACAATTACAGGGAAAAATGTAATATGAATATCAGTCTTAAAGGCTAACTAACATAGGGAGGCCTTTACATTTGCCAAATCTGGTTTTAGATTGAAGAACATGTACAAGACACTGTTGGCACTGGACTAGCTGCAGACACCAAGAAAACAGTAAACATGAAGAACATTTCAGTGAGGAGGTCAGGTACCTCTGCTATGTTGTCGGAGCTTTTTCCTCACACAGTGCAGCTACTGGGATGCAACTGAAAGTGAGGTGTAACTCAACAGTTTCATGAGTGTGAAACAATGTGAATCAGTCACCAGATCTAAACCCTGGGGAACATCCCTGAGAGATTTTGGATGTGCTGAACAACACTCACTACCACTAAGGGATATCTCTCATTTTTTTCTCCAGTAGAGTACAGATACTTGTAAAATCTATAGCAAAGAGCACTGTAGATGTTTTGGAGGCTTGTGGCAGAAAATATTTGATTTTATGTTGTTTATCTGTAATACATCTGTACCGCTAAGGAAAGTATCCGAGAAGTTCCTATTACAGTCATGGAATGTATAAACTGTACAAACCGGGTGTCTTCCAGTTTATAGCATTGCCACATCCTAACAGGGTGCTATAAAACTAAAACTATGCAAAGCTGATCAATGCATGTAGCTGATTCTAATCAGTTGTCTTATGTTTGATTTTATTTGCTCTACAGTCATTCCCCAAAACTAAGAATTTCTTTTCTCTTCTTCTTAGCATTATTTGATTTGGACCAAAAAAGTGACTCAAATGTGATACTAATTAGAAAATACATGCGCCTGGTTGTCATCGAGAAGGCATTTATCCTTCAGTCAGATGTTGTTGTTGGTAGACATGCAAATACCCAAAGTTCCAAACTCTTTAGCTGAGGCTGAGATGTTGATGTCTAAGCCTAGAGTTTAATTCTGGCACGTTGATTTAAAACAGCAAACAAACACCTTAATCAAATTTGGTCAGTTAAACGTTTGGTTATTCAAAGTTTATTCACATCTCCCAGAGTCCATAGCTTATGGTAAAAATATACATTTACTCCATGAATCCACCTACTATCCTTTGCAGGGTCACAAAGCATTCAGAGGCTGTCCAAGCTTATAGTGGGCAAAACAGCAAGGTCTATCTTGAACAGATTGTCAGTGGACCACAGAAATGACCACAAAACAAACATTTCCAAACACTAATATGTATGGTCGGCGGTAACACCTTTCTGAAAGGTAGGGGTTACCAGAAAAATTTACCTGTAGACATACTTTCATGTGCATTCAAAGGAACCTGTGGGGTGGAAAAGCATCCTTTGTGTTTGCAATGTGTCAACTGTTCTGCTTGACCCTATAGGTATGTGGTTGTGGTAACGGACCAAAGAGGTGTATTTATGGTGTCAGAACGTCTGTGTGTCTTCAACTGCACTGGTCTCGAGCCTGTAATTAGGAAAGGGTGAGAGGTGAGCTGAGAAACCAGTGAATGCATTTAAACAGAGCCCTGTCTTCCATGCGCCGTCTGTAATCCAACCATTCTCACTGTTATAGTTCTCTTGTTGTTCTGTAAATGCCACTGTCACTACATTGTAGAAAATCTGGCAGCAAGAGTGAAATAATGGAATTTTTAACTGATTTAAATACAAATAAACAATATAATTTTATGGGCACACATTGTAAAAGAACAAATCATTTCTAAAACTAAAAACCTTTGATCTAGACATAGATATTATCGATCATTTCAGAAATCAGGAAAAATTTGTAAGATAACAGTGAAAAATAATTTAGTTTTTCAATCCATAATATACCATTTTTTTCTTTCTAATAATGGAAAACATCCATCCATTCTCTATACACCGCTTTATCCTCACTAGGGTCGAGGGGGGTGCTGGAGCTTATCCCAGCTGACTCGGGCGAAGGCAGGGGACACCCTGGACAGGTCGCCAGTCTGTCACAGGGCTACATATACAGACAAACAATCACACCTATGGGTAATTTAGAGTTACCAATTAACCTCAGCATATTTTTGGACTGTGGTAGGAAGCCGGAGTGCCCGGAGAAAACCCACTCATGCACAGGGAGAACATGCAAACTCCATGCAGAAAGATCCCAGGCCCACCCCGGGATTTGAACCAGGGATCTTCTTGCAGCAAGGCGAAAGTACTAACCACTACATCACTGTGCAGCCCCCTTAATGGAAAACATCTATAAAATAATGTGTTTTTACTGATTTCAGTACAGTAGATATAGTGCAAAGTTGTGATCAAATGTTATGAAAGAACTTTTTACCATTTATGAAGATATAGATTTTTGTTGTGGACATTATTTAAAGCTTTGGCTTGTTTTGTTGTTTTGTTGTTCATGTAAATGAATGCTTTGTTGTATGATTTTACTGGTTACTGTCTGCAATTTAGCAAAACAGTGAAAATACCAGTGAACTGTACTGTTTTGTGTTGTTTTGTTTTTTAAAGTCTAAATATTCTTTTTCTTTTCTTTTTTACAGTGTAGATTCTCTTAATTACATTCTAAAGAAACAACTCACTACACCTTTCCTTGTCAATCAGAGACAGTAGCTCCAAACTGAAGAACATCATATCAGTAGCAGGACGTCATGCTTTTAAGGTAAGAGTCCATCTCAGCCATGTGTTAACCTATAAGATGGAAGACTCAGTATCAGGTGAAAATATATCATCCTAACACTTAGCCATCACAGACAGACAGCTGCAAAGGAATTCTGGTGATTGATCGATGGTCGTCTTGCATTTCTCATGGTTGTTAGGGAAGGAGTTGGTCGTTAGGGAGGTAACCGGTGCTTAGGGGACGTCCAGGTGTCAGCAGGATGACAGAACCACTCATTTGGTTTCTGAGGCATCTGGCCAGGATGGGACATCAAACAAGCCACTGTTTGAGGAGTAGAAAGGGGAAAGCAAGTGTGAGGGGAGAGGAAAGAAGAAGGAGAGGGAAAGAGAGAAAAATGAGACGAGTAAGGGGTTGCAAAAGCGGAAAATCTTTATTTAATCTTTATTTAATTTTCAGAGTTGAGCTAAATTTTTGCTGACTGCATTGTTCATTCGTAACAACCATTTTGTCTTTGTGTCTCTTTGGTTTGTTTTTTTTTCTTCTGTGCTTGGCATGGCCAGCAATGGCACATGCACACACATCACACTGAATTACTGACACTCCAAAGAAAAACTGACTAAATCATATTTTAAATAGTTACATATGGTTGATTCTCAGGAAAGCAGTAGAAAAATCACCACGACTGGCCTTCCTTTATACAAATCTGTCAGTCAGGGCTCCTTCACTCCCAAATCTGCATGAGCTCACAGTCTTTCTGCACATTGAAACATATTTTTAATGTACTGTAACATACTGTAAGGTGCTGGGTGTTTCCTCTTCTGGGTCCTTTTATAAGATGCGACTCAAGAGAAAAGATTTTTTTTTTTTCTGGTATGAACAAAAAGTATAAACGGTTTTAATACTTCTGAGAACAAACTCTTTTACAGTAAATGGTTTTAACAGACAACCTTGGCCTTCCGTGGTGACGACCGGCCTGCCCGTGTGAGAAGGTTTGCCAATTAGGTTTCACGTATAATGTGTAGGGTTCAGTCCTGAATCGTAGCAGACAGGCATGCTAAATGTCATTAGCTAAATCCCAGTGTAACGACACCAAAACTTCCTAAAAGGATCATTTTTACAGAACATAATGATGGTAACATGACAGCTCTCGGTTTATTCAGGCATAATTTTGTCTTTATTTACTGCTATATGTCTTAGTGTGATTTGCTTTGAGCGGTGTGTTAAGGAGCTGATATGATGCTTCCAGCCATATGGACAGCGTGTGTATGTATATAATCAGAAATGGCAGCTATTAGGCTTTCCAATGTGGAAAACAGACATTGTAGGCCTAACAGCGCCTGTCTTGGACAGAGTTCTCTAACAGGCTTTTAAAGGCTCCCTGTCATAACACCATAGCTACTGGGTATCACTGCAGGGGACCGGCGTCTTAGATCTGGCTGAGTGCCAGAGATGACGGAGAAAGAAGGAGCAGGAGAAGCATTCATGTTTAGTGTGTTTAGAGTCATGCTTTCATAAAGCTTTGTTCTGCAGGACACTCAAGTCCTTCTGTGTCTCAGGTCAAAGGCCATTTGCTAAACAGGCTTCACAGTCAGCTGGTCGATTGATTCACTATGTATTGCAGATGTTGCATCATATCACTTTATCCACACATATGCAACTCATATATATCTTTATTCTATGCACAAACATATGCACCCATACAAACGCACACACACACACACACACACACACACACACACACACACACACACACACACACACACACACACACACACACACACACACACACACACACACACACACACACACACACACACACAGAATCACAGAGCAAGCGAGCCTCTTATAGAGAAGTTACGAAATTCTCAGTCCTGGCAATTTCACACCCATGTTGTGAACAGCTGCGGTGCCGATCAGCTGGAAGTGTGAGAGAAAAATGCATTATTGGTTGTGAAATGATGTAGTTTCTGCCACTCCAGACAAAACAGGTTAGAAAAGCACATTATCGCTGCTCCATCTCCGTGCATTCCACACTATGGCATTAAGTCGCAGCACACAAATAGTTTCTGATATTACAGCTCTCATATCTTCTCACTACCTAACATAAAACAGTGGAAAGTTAAAAAATATGAGGCAAGTCATGCTGCACTATGTGTTTACAGGGATAAAATAGGCCTCTTCCCAGAACTAAAACATGCAGCCAAGGTAATATATTGCACCCATATGTGTTTGATCATTTGTGTCCATGCAAAATATTGCCTCAAACGCTACAAATGAAGACTTTGGGAGTGTGTCACTGTGGGGCTTTGATTCCTTTCCAGTGAATTTACAGTAAATTCTGTTCTGATTGTTCCCCGATATGGTACGGTAGTAAACTGAGTCATTATAAATAGCCATCTTTTCACTGTGAATCACTAATGAGAGGAATTGAATCATCACAGACAGCAAATGTACTTCACATGATTGGGCTCATTAGTCACACACACAGAAAGTGATAAGTTCTGGATACATTTAGCAGATTTTTTTCTGTTCTCCTCAATCCACTCCACAGTCTTGCTGGTATTTTTTATTTAAACTTTTCATCATTCATTTTTTTCCATCATCGCTGATATGAAAAAAGGAATAGCTTAGAACGAGACGAGCCTTATAAAAAGAAAAACAAAACGTGGGTGGAGAAGCAGGATCAGGGATGTGTGTCCAAAGATTTACAATCTCACATGAAAATTCACAGGGAGAGATTTTGGCTTTGGATAAACTTTAGAATACACTACAGGAGCCTCACACACTCACCATGAGCTGTCACTGCACTCGTACTGACGGGTAAAATGCGTGCGGTCTCAACTTGAAAAACAACTTTTAGAAAATGCACCTAAATTTTTTCACTTTCCCTCAGTATTTCTTCCTACATCCCTCCCAAACTGTCCCTCCCACCCCTCAAGCTAACCCCACCTCACGAACACACACTCCCCCGTTAAACATGTGTGTGTGTATGTGTGTGTCTGTGTTTGTGTGTGTATGTGTGGTTGTCCTCCTCCCTCAGTCTCTCCATGGCTGGATTGTGGCAGCAGCTCTGCTCTCTGTGGCAGGGTCGGGCTCTGGCTCTCCTCCACTTTATCTGCGTTCTCTCCCCAGCCGTAGGTGTTCTTCCCTGGGATACCAAATCCGGCTCATCCCCTCTGGAGGTAAGACGTCTACACTGTCACTGGGGGAAAAGCATAAATGCAGCTCATATGCAGCTACGTGCAAAAGACCTGCTTGATTGAGTTGTAGACATATTTTGCAATTTGGATAGAGTTTTGCTGTTCTCCTGCACGTGACAGCTAAAATTCTTTTGAAATCAAGAAGGAGGGATTTACTGCACAGCATCTAACAGTTTGTTTTGAATTAACTCTGTCTTTGTCACTCCGGTTAAGTAATCACTAACAGATTAGGCTATATCAGACTGTAAATAAAGCATGAAAAGAGAAGAATCAGGGAGGCCTGTTATGAGAGACAGGACATGAACAGAACAGAAGAGAAGTAAACTCAGTTGCAAAATGGAGATCTGCACAGAGGAGGAATGGAGAAGGAAGACCAGAAAGGTTCCTCAACTCAAACCAACTGTTGGACTGAGTGAGCTGTGGGATTTCCAGCAAAAAAGAGGGAAGGAGAGAGAGACGCAGAGCAGAATGGATGAGTGAAAATGAGAGAAAAAGAGCAGCAATGTAATCCAGCGGAATTTATGATTATACTGTTGAAACACATGCCTGCGATGCTGAATCCAGGGGAAGGAGAGTCAGTAGAGGGTGTCTGTACAAGTACACAAGTGGGCATGTACAGAGCTTGCACTTGTGGCTTTGTGTGTATGAAAGTGTGTGGATGTGTGTGTTGGCAGGGGTTGGAGGTGGTGAAGGGGAATTTCTCTCGGACTTTCCTCCGGGTTGGCTACCATAAGATTGCAGAGATTCCTGCAGGAGCCGGCAACATCAGCATTCAGGAGACAATAAAGAGCCGAAATTATTTGGGTATAGACACTCACACTCACACACACACACACACACACACAGACACACAACCATATCTAATGGCAGAAATATTTCCAGAATGACAAACACTGGAGTGATAGACGAACATGGGAATTTTCCAGCTCTGCAAACCCAAAGTGGCGTCTCCATCATCAATGGAAACTGGGTGATCGACAGGCCTGGCATCTACACTGCTCTGGGAACTCAGCTGACATACCGACGACCAAATGAGATCCGCTCTCGCAACGGAGAGTCCATCACTGCACCAGGACCGCTGACCGAGGACCTGCATGTTTATGTGAGATGCAAAGCGACACTGACTGCTGCATTAATATCATCCTCCCTATGTGTCAAACCACTTGTCTGGATACCAATAATGTCTCTTTTTCTTTTTCTCCCACAGCTGATCTATCAGCAGCCAGGCCCAAGTATCTACTATGAATACAGTCTGCCTTTAAAAACACATCCCACTGCTGAACCAGATATACCTTCTGATATTCTGCCACTGGGTGTGTGCATATTTTCACATGCATAAACACACAAACTGTACGTGAGTGACCCTAAATGGCCACAGTGTCATCGCCTCATACCGAATATTCTGGTTATGCCCTCAGGGAGCATAACGCATAACAGATGCTCCTGTTTGTGCAGAACAGCACTTGTGTGTGTGTGCGTGTGCGTGTGTGTTTGGTGCAGATTTCACTGCAGGGTAATAGAAACGCCAATATGTATCATTTTCAGCATTTTGAAAATTTGATTTGGATTTCGATAATATTTGATAGAGGCAAGCAGCCAAACTTTGTTCTGGCACAGAGCAGTTTCTCGCACCCTGAGACAATAATCGGTCACTTGGGCAGATTTTATTTCATTACCTAATGTTTAACCTTCATTAAAGAAACAGCTTGATGTGTGTCTGCAGACACTGGCAAATAATTGTTTAATTTTAGGAGATCTATTGAGCCGTGTCCCACCCAAAGTACAAATATGCAAGTATTTTATTCCTTACGTTTGTTATCATAATTGTAACTATTTTCTCAGTTAGTGTTCATGAGAGCTGCATCTTTAAGCATTTTATACAGGCATGAAATGAGACAATACATGTATCATTGGATGTCAGTTTTTGAATACCAGTGTCAATTACACTTAACAAACAGACAGCAAACATCTTTTCAAAAATGTAAGTTATTTTTTTGTTCTCTGTGGTGTAACTGGAGCACCATCCACAACTGATTTTTTTCCCTGTAAAACCTCTTGAATTTTCTTTGTGCACTGCTGAATTTTATCATTCATCTATAGCACACTCAGGCTTTACATAGTATTCACTGACTGAAAAATGTTTTTGGTAATTTTAAACCTGCCCAACTAGTGTATGCGATCAGCCACAGTCAGTAAAATTGCCTTTGTGGAGGGCATCTAATTCTCACACTATTATAAGTTGCCCAACTTCTTCCCTCATACCTGTAACTATTTAACTGCACTTCACAAGCTTTGTCTTTCTTGTTGCTGAGCCAGCAGGTCCATCCTATGCAGATGACAGTTTGGACCAAGATGACATCAGCAATAATGACATCATCAAGGAAACCCCCAATCCCACTGAGGTTTCCCCCGATTCCAGCATGAACTCTGAACCTCAGCCCGCCTACACCTGGACAAAGAGCGGATACACAGAGTGCAGCACAACCTGTGGCACTGGTGACAAACAGCATACAACAAAACAAACATACGGTGAACTTATGCTGTCCAGATCTTTATTTAGACTGGCAGCAAGTAGGCCTGAGACCACTGGGACACTGCAGACAAGAAAAGCATATAAATGATCAATAGATGTTAAAACAAAATCTCAGGATGACACATACAAATGTAATAGAAAGATGCAGTCAGTGGTATATCCAGAACATTTTGGCAAAAAGGAAGAAAGGATTTTAGCTTGGTGGCCTGGGAGGGCAGTATGTGGAGGTTTCTATGTAAAAAATAGAATAGAATAGAATAGAATAGAATAGAATAGAATAGAATAGAATAGAATATCCTTTATTAGTCCCTCAAGGGAAAAAGCAGCAAAGTACAGTAAGAAAAATCAAGAAAACACATCCATATATTAAAGACATAAGATACATACACTATATATACAATATAAATAAGAAAAAAATACACACAAGGATACCAGCAACACAAAACTTCATGTCAGTCCTTTGTTCTTTTCTGTCTCTCTTGTTCAGTCTTCTGCATTTTCTTACTGAAAAACCTGAAAATATTTCAATTTTTTTTTCATTCTTGGTTTACACTGCAGGCCAGTCCAAACCTACAGTAATACATTATTTTTAAGGAGTGGACAGAGTTTTAACAGTTACAAGGCATGTTTAAATTCATCAAAGATTCAGCATAGACTAAACCCAGTATCCATTTCCATAGATATTAAACATTTTAAGTTTTTACAGTTTCAAAATGTAAAGTGTTGTTTTACAGTTTATAGTACTGTACAGCATGCCTTATAGAGTATATACTAACCTTTAATGTTTATGTTAATGTTATTACTAATCTTTTTTGTTGAACTCCTGAACACTTTGTTGAACACTGCTCAAGTCACTTTAAACTAATTTCTAATCCTTATTAGATAAATTTAAATTTGGGAAGCACTAATTTGATTTCGTGATTTTAACAGCCTATGGACATAGTGGTAACCATTTGTTTTCCTCCTTTCTCTCCCAGTAAATCCACCCTGTTGACAATAGTCACACATCCATTTAATGACTCTTACACTGTTATTACGAAAGAAAACAGCTTTGCTTCCTGTCAAAATGTTATTCCATATAAACACATACTCCCTTGCTTAGTCTCTTTTGTGTGTCTACGCTCTTGCCAGGTAAACGTCAGGTGTTCTGGGAGTGTGTTGAGCAGGATTCCAAGGCGACTGTTCCTGCTGACCTTTGCGATCCCTCCACTGAACCAACAAACCGGGAGGAGGACTGCAACATCCAGTCCTGCCCTGCATAGTGAGCAACACACACGCCTGATGCCTCAAAGATGTTAGGTGTTACACAGAACGAGACACACACACACACACACACGCATGAAGCACACTGTATTAGTTCCACGTGGCGCTGTGACTTTCAGGGTGAAGTGCGGTCGATCACACATTCAAACCATGAATCTGTCATCAGTCACAGTCAATCACACTGACTGACTTTAGTGTGGTTTTTGTTTTCTTGTCTTGTGGTGAATACCGCAAGAGATCGCTAAGATATAGCAGGACATGGGTTAGTGCATCAACTGTATGTTTGGTTGTGGGTTTGTCAGATATTTTGCCCACACCGTCAGTGAGCTGTAATCGCTGTCATCCTGAAATACACCCAATTTCATGTTTTCCATGAAAACTCACACTTTCATTCACGTGCTAACATAATTGAACAAGGGTTTTCTAATCATCAGTTAGCCTTTCATCACCATTAGCTAACATAATGTAGCATTAGAACACAGGAGTGATGGTTGCTGGAAATGTTCCTCTGTATCCCTATGTAGATATTCCATTAAAAATCAGCCATTTCCAGCTAGAATAGTCATTTACCACAGTAGCAATGTCTAGACTGTATTTCTGACTAATTTAATGTTATCTTCATTGTAAAAAAAGACATTTCTACGTGACCCCAAACTTGTGAATGGTAGCGTATATGTTTCCACTGGAAATGCAACAGCAGCAGAAGGTTTCAAGACTGAAACTTTAGTAGTAATAGCAGAAAAAGTCTCAACTTGTGCAGCATAAATTAGCCAACATTGTGAGCCTGTTTTTTATGATCTGGCTGTATAATACTCCTTAAAACCTGGGAAAGCTGACCGCACACAATAGGTGCGGTCAAAACGAAGACAGAAAGCTAGGACACACTCTGCTTGGGGGAGGTCATTTCTGAACTCATGCGTCACCAATGAAACCACATCTGCTGTGACGTACTGAAAAAAACAACTGTGTTTTACTTCCTCCAACCTTCCCTCTGTCCTCTGTGGTTGGTTGACAGCTGGGATGTGGGGGAGTGGTCCGAGTGCAGCAGGAGGTGTGGGCCTGGCACTCAGCATCGCCAGGCCATCTGCCGCCAGGTCACCCACGTCCAAGTCAACGGGACGGAGACTGCGGTTACCGTGACACCGGTGCTGTGCGGGTCGACCGATAGACCGGTGACCAAGTCGACATGTCAGCTGAAGATCTGCAGTCAGTGGGAGATAAGATCTGAGTGGAGCCCTGTGAGAAAAAGCACACACATGTCATTATTACTAGCACACAACTACACTGTTGTAACTGTAGTTTCATCAGCTGTAGATAAAAACTCTTTAGATCCTTAGTTAAAGTATGACCAATACCACAATGTAATAATGCTCTATGTCAAGTGAAAGTCCTGCTTTCTACTAGCCTAGCCGCGCTAGACAACCCACGGCAACGAATTTATTCTCTGCCAGGGTGGGTCTAGTTACCCTCCATAAGGCTCGAGGCTGGATGCTTCTAAAACTGGCCGGACGAATCACCATGAAGTGTAGAGTCAGAAGGCGGACGTAACTAAGTGACGACAGAGGCGCGACGATTCTGACAGAAACAACCGGCGCACAATAAACAGTTATCTTTCGACTCGGCTTTCGCCACAGCCCTTAAAGATTTGAAGCTAAAATTCAATTTGAAAGATAAACAAAGGACGGCACTGAAGTGTTTCATTGAGAAGAAAGACGTATTTGGACTTATGCCGACGGGATATGGCAAATCCTTAATATACCAGTTGGCTCCGCTGGTTGGGAAGCTAATGGGACTCAGCCACAATCCGCCGGCGCTCTAGGAATACGCCAGCCGATTCGTTGCGCTGATTGATTGTATACCTACCCAACTGCTGCAGAGTGATTTGAAAGACAACCTTTTAGCCGCCTCCCTCCCTGTTGAGCGTTCCTAGACCCTTGTGTCTTAAGAGCTGGGTCTAGCGCGGCTAAGCTAGCTTTCGACAGCAAAATAATGAAAACATCAAAATTGCTCTTTATACACATATTACATTATTATGTATCTTGTAGTATTATGAAATGTTTCAGCACTTAAAATGCTAAATCAACGTCACTTTAAAATTTTATCCATTTGGCAGATTTTATATAGCTTCTAGACACTTCTGGTCACCAGCTGAGAGTCTTTATATTCTCGCTTTAGGAAGTCATGCAAATCACTTCAAACATGTAGATATTTCTAGCTGTCTTGCACACAGAGAATATTTACAGATTTTCTGTGACAGTCTGGTCAAAGGACTGTAAGACCCGTTCCAAAATCTCCCACTTGGGAGCTAAAGGTGGATTTTGATGTAGTCTTTACATCATTACCCTGTTGTGGAAGACAGTTTTCACTGCAGGATATTTGCATCCAGAATTTAGTGACATTTAGTGGATCTCAATATGTGCAATGCTTCTCGTCCCAGTGGCTGCTGAATATTTCCACCCAGTACAGCCAGCTAACAGCTTTATGAGCAATGTGTACATTAAACGTCTCATTATCAGGGACATAATAGACAATCTGGCTCCAGGAAAAATGCTCGTATTGTTTCCAAGCCTAAATTACCTGCAGTGTTGCTTTTATTTCTCTCTTCCCATCACCTTTCTGTGTTTTCCGCCGTTCTCCTCCAGTGCTCAGTGCCATGTGGAGTGGGCCAGCGCAGCAGGGAGGTGGTGTGTGTGAGCAACCTGGGTGATGTGGATGACGACCAGGAGTGTAACATGAACCTAAAGCCTGACACTCTACAAAACTGTGATATGGGAGCCTGTGCACGCAGCTGGTTCACCTCCCTCTGGAGCCAGCGGGTAACACTGAAACTGTTAGTCTGAGTGTGAAGCTGTGTGAGTGTGTGCGTGTGCGTGTGTCGAGGAGGAGAGTGTGACACAACAGCAGGGATAAAAGTGAAGTCATGTTAAAGTCTTGAATTGCCACCTATTGAAAGTGCATGTGTGTGTGTGTGTGTGTGTGTGTGTGTGTGTGTGTGTGTGTGTGTGTGTGTGTGTGTGTGTGTGTGTGTGTGTGTGTGTGTGTGTGATATTATCCCTCAGTGCTCTGCAGAGTGTGGTAAAGGCAATCATACCAGGTCGGTAGTTTGCCTGATGGATCACGTGACGGATCTCCCACTGGACAGCTGTGAAGGGGAACGCCCACCAGAGGGGACGTTATGTGACTCAGGCCCCTGCCAAAACCGGCTGGAGTGGTATACAGGACCGTGGGGTCAGGTACTTCACACACATCTAGTACTCACACACACTATTAAAACCACGCCCATTTGAAGCCTCATTTATGTGTCTGGGTGATTTAAGTGTTCGACAGAGTGCGGGACTGGCACACAGACCCGGAGTCTGGCTTGCATTTTCATCAACGATGGTCAAATGGAAGTTGTGGACCAGTTGAAATGTTCCACCCTGGCTCAGCCAATCACAGCTCAGCTGTGCATATTGAAGCCGTGTGGCGTCCAGTGGTACATCACAGAGTGGAGTTCGGTAAGTGTCATCAAGTCTGCCTCAGTTCATACCAGCCACAATAAATATACACCAATCAGGCAGAACATTATGACCACCTGCCTAATGTTGTGTTGGTCTCCTTTATGCTGCTAAAACTCCTCTGACCCAGTGGGGCATGGACACAGGACCTCTGGGGATGTCCTAAGGCACCAGGATGTGGGCAGGGAATTCTGTGGGTCCTGTGGGTTGGATTTGGGGGGTTGTTTGACCTGCAGTGTTTAGGCAGGTGGTACGTGACAAACATCCACATGAATGTCAGGACTCAAGGTTTCCCAGCAGAACGTTGCATTAGAACAAAATAATCGATGTCATTCACTTCACCTGGCTGTCAGTGCTCAAAATGTTGTGGCTGATCGGTGCTTATCTTTTTGTCACAACTGGGATGGCGCCTTATAGTTAACTGCAATACAGTGAATATTGAAAATAATCTCATGCTACTCAGCAGGACCAGGAACATTACCTTTAAAGGCCCCATTTTCTGCCCATTTTCAGCAAATTGTCATATGTTCCCAGATTACTAAGTGATCCAATACTTTTTAATGATAGTGTACATTTTGCACTGCAGTGACCACCAAAACATTGTACTTTTACCTTTGTTGTAAGAACATAAAACCTTCAACTGGACATTTTTAAAAAAAACCCATAAAACTCAAACTATTTGTTTCACCAGATCTCACTACAGGCATGTCAGAATATGCTTTGTTTTATCATTTGAATGAAGCGACCCTTTCAGAACGATATCTGCCTGGACTGGCAAATCAGTGTGAACTTCTTCAAGTTCTTTTCATGTTATTTGAATGACGCTCTGCACAACATTTGCATTTTAGAAAAAGTTCAGAAGTGTTACATGAGCTGATACGTCACAGTGTCAGTCCACAGATTAGTTTGTGTTTAATCTATCTTCTCTGCCTCTGCTCTCTTTTTCTAACACCTCAGTGTTCACGCTCCTGCAGCGGAGGCTACCGTGTACGTGAGGTTCGTTGTCTAACTGACAACATTGTCCCAAGCGATCGCTGTGACCCCAATTCGATGCCGGAGAGTCGAGAAGAATGCAACAAACAACCCTGTCTAGCAGAAATAGGTAAGTCTGCCAAGCAGTGCGTAGTTTTGCACACTGTGTGATTAATATGGGAGCCGCTCTGTCACAGCAAGATCAGACTTGACCTGTTAGGACTGAGATCTCTCTGTGATGCTGTCAAGATGGATAACGTTACGATGGGGAAGATATTGACTTGGAGTCCTCTTGGCACGATGTTGTCAGTTAGACCAGGAGGAATTGTGAAGAAAAAAGGGAGGAAATATTACCAGTTTTTGAAGATTTGGATGGAAAGGAAACGTTCCACTCAAATTCTTTAAAAACATATATTGGTAAAAAATAATATTAGTAAAAACTGTAAGTGCCAAAAGGACTTCTTTTTATGTTAAAACACTTCTGAAGTTCATTGTAATGGTGATGAAGAATGAGCTGTGTTTGTGTGAGATCACAAACTGGAAAAATCCTCCCTCAAATATCTGAATGTTATTTTAATCCAATATACAGTAGCTTCTGAAAAATTCCTGGAATTCAGCACTGACATGATCAACACTGTACACAGACAGACAGACGGACAAAATAAAATAATAAGATTAAAGTAAAATAGCTCAATTCAAATAAAATAAAAAAGCAAAAAAGAAATTATATTGATGGTTTCATATATTTTGGAAAGAAACTGTTATTTTAGAGACCGTTCCTAAATTATTACGATGAAACACCTTTAATAATGGATAGACCTAAAAGATTTGCAATGGAGCTGTGTTATTTTACAGATTTGGCCTAAATTATTACGTAACGAGTTGTTCACACATGCTCAAGATTGTTAGCTAATGGTCATATATAATATATAATTACATTTTCTATGCCAGTAATAATAATAACATATTACTTTTTTAGATGAAAATTTACAATTTAAAAAATAACCCTGCAGAGCCCCGCAGGTGGAATTACTTAAAGTGATATTTCTCTGTGTTTTGACCCAGTTTGTGGGCTGCAACATATTATGTAAACTCACTTTAGAATTTACAATAATAAAAGTTTTATTTCAGTAAATAAATACCACAAGTAAATGTCTGGGGACAAAGTGCAAAAAAATAAGCAGCGTAGTGACCTCCAGCAGCAAGATGCGGTAACAATACAAAACTCCTCAGAAAGGACAATTCAGGCAATTAAACCAACATTAATGTTTATTCTGGAAAATATCTTCAGACCCCAAATATAACTTCAGGACTGAAGCTTCAGATTTGAATCAGAAATTTTGCACAAAAATCACTCTTTGTATTATGCCGTGGATTAGTGATAATGCAATGATGCAGAACCATTATTAGATTATATGGAAGAAATCTCTGTTGATTTCACCTTTAAAACTCATCTTTGTGTATCAAAATTCCATAATATTTTTTTTTCCAGTTAAAAAAATCCTCTTAAAGCCTTGAATGTGTTTAAATGAAGAAGCAGTTTGCAAATTTCCTGTAATTCCTTTACTGATTTTTTGGAATTTTGATTTCAACTCAAGTTCTGAGACTATATGACTGATTCAGTCTGGTTGGATACAAGAATTAGCATCAACACTTCCACCAAGGAATGATGAAACCAGCCTACTATTTATTCTGAGTAGATGAACGTGATGAAATACAAAGAATCAAACTTTTTTTATTTTATTTCTCGACCTTATGTGTTCTTTCCCTTCACAGATCCATCATGCAGCGATCAGTATCATAACTGCGTGGTGGTGGTTCAAGCCCGACTCTGCATTTATCCGTACTACAGGAGCGTCTGCTGCGCCTCCTGCTCTCGTGCTGAGAAAACACACCCCAACTCATTTCAGAAAAACTACATCCGCAGGTGATACTGTCCCAGAAAGGTTAAATTCACTTCAGGTCATTCCTGGGAAAAAACAGTACTGTGATGTTGACAGCTAGCGTTATCTGGAGGGTGCCTCAGTGTGAGAATGTAGACTGTGATTTTATATTTAGTCAGCCAGCCTGCCACTGATACATGAACTGGGAAATCAGCTACTTGTTTCTGTTAAGCCACAGAATAAATACTGTTATTCAACTGAGATCTTAGTGCATCGGACACCAAACTGTACAAAAACCTCATGACAACACATGCACCCACACAAACTTTTATGGGAATTTCATTATGATCAAATCTAGATTTCCGTTAATATTGTACCTTTAAACTGGACTGGTCACACTGGGTGATGTACTTCTATATTTATTCTTAATAAAGGCTGTATAACGTCTGGTATTCCGCTGTATTTCGTAGTACTACAGAGGTTACAGAAAACATTTAACTGTTTGCATGTTACTTGCTGTCTCAACCCTCCACTGATCACAACAAGCACAAAGTATTTTCTCAGTTTTAGTTTCAATTTGTAAAGAAAAAAAATCTTATAAAAGTAATGAATTATCCAAAAACATCTCTGCTCTTTCAGATATGTTAAATTCAAACCTATTGTACCTGCTGTAGTCTCAGGAACCAGTGGTTTCAAGTTCTGTAATTGAATGAGGAGACACTTTAATAGATAGACTGACCGGCAAAGTACATGATCATAAAGAGAACATTAAAGATCAGTTGGTTGCAGTTGTGGTATTACTTAAGCACACCACCAAAGTTTGTATTTAAAACTGGATTAAATGCTTGTTAAAATAAATGCATGCAAAGTCTACAACTGCACTTATTTATGTGCTGTAACATCAAAACAGATTCATCCATGTGGCCAGTTCTATTGTTTCAGCAGCTTTATGGCAACTTGGGTTCGTATTTGAATCCAACCACCCTCTCCTTTGTGTTGCTTTCTTTGCAAAATACAGCTTAGAACAAATTGCCACACACTGTAGCAGCCTGTTAAAAATGATGTCAGGTAGTGACAGAGGAAATATTCGAATCTTTCACTTAAAATTTACAGAACGTTGCAAAATTACTGTGTCTCAAGTAAAAGTTGTGTTTTGGATCCATTACAGAGGAAATAATAGCACAAGATATTTTTTAAAAAAATGAATGGATTCAATACAAAAATTAAAAATTCCCTATGTGATGATCCACTTTTACATGTTTGCAAGGTGGTATACTGATGTATTACTCTGTAAGCTAAGTAAAAATGACTTTTTGATACATTGTATAATCTATAATGGATGATTGCATATAAATCATAAGCCTATATAATTTGTAAAGTGACTATCTGAGCCATCTGTACCAACCAACAGCTGCTAAATGATGTGGAGTAAAAAAGTAGTCTGAAATTCAGCATCACATCAAAAATACTTAAGTCTAATTTGTACTTGAGTAAATTTACTGTTATACGTATTTCTGTACTGGAGCCAAGAACAGGCCATAGACTGTAGAGACAATATTGTAAACCTCAAATTGGATGCTTTTGTTGACTCTCTAGAAGTGCAAAAAACTGCTACATCTATTTGAAGAATCAAAGATTTGCCTCCAATTAAATGCTCAGGTGAAAGGAATCCCATAATACCTATTACACTGAATTTGTTTTGCTATGTTTCAGCTGCATATTTAATCAAAAGCGAAGAAGAGACCACAATGGCTTTGCATTCTTTCAAGATAGTAAGACCATTGCTTTAATTGGACAGCTGGGCTGACAGCATGTAAAAGGCCATAATTCAATCACATGAACTTAAAGCACAGAAAGAAACATTAAATGAACACCAATGACAAAAGCACGTTGCATTCTCTGTTTCTTATAAAACAAATTAAACGTAGCACGGGGACCCAAACTCTCGTACATACACACTCCCCCATTTTGTAGCTATACATATTCATTAGTCATGTTCCCGAGGTGCTCCGGAGTCTCTCTCTGTACGTGGATGCAAGGCTGCACTGGTAGGTCCATGCTAGTAGGCTGTTGAGGATGTGTGACAGGACTAAACAGCTTTAGGGCGAGCCTGGGCCTTTGGCATTGAGGGATGTAGGGTCCACATTCACCAAAAAATATCCATCTACGTCTTGACTAAATCGGTCGGACACCATTACCCCAAAAACATTCAAGGCTCTCTTTCCATGCTGATAAACTTAAACCCATTCTATTTTCATATTTATAGGAACAGAAATGGCAGCCACTTGTATTTTTTGCCCTTTTTTCACTTGATAGCTCTTCTTTTTTTTTTTTTTGCTTTGACCTTGGCATAGGGGACCAGACAGTCAGATGTTAATGTCACCGTTACTGAGAAGTTTAACAATAGGCTCTCTACAAACACAACTGCTAGCTCGCCCCCCCCTCCCTCCCAGCAAACCCACCCGACCCTTATTGTCCTAAAACTGAACAATCACCACGTCAGTTCTGAAAATACTATGGCAAGTGACATTTCCCCCACTTAAGTTTCAACAAAAAATATATTTTCGCTCCCCGTCGATTTGTTCAGCTTATCAAATGCAATAACTGGTCTGTTTTCTCTATAGCATCGTACCAACATTCACTGATTTCAATATTGTAGAAGTTGTACAAAGACATAAATACAGTAGGATACAATACAGTAAAAAATACAAAATAAAGTTGATATAGTTTTTTTTTTCTTAAATGATAATTTACCAGAGGCAAACCCAGAAACGGATCTTTGACACTAGGCAAAAAACACTAGAATTACCCCCTGAGGTAAAATGATAAGAGAATAGCCATGTCTCAGACCAGAGCTTACTCCCAGATAACTCACTACTTTCTTGTTATTTGCAAGTAGTGTGCTATGTACAGGACAACAGGCAAAATGTGGGTGTCCTGTGTGACACAGTTAATGTGTACTACGCAAGTGCACTAGTTCGGGTGTTATTATACTAGTGAGACATTAAGCTACGGAAAACGTGAAGGCACAATTATCAGAGGCAGGATATACCTCGAGAATCTAACAACAGTTGTGGCATCGAGGGAGTAAGATTCAAAAAGGGGAAGGAACACGAGGGCAAATGAAAGTGTATAGTTTAAGGTATGGTTCAGGTCTGACGACGACGAGGCAGTGAATTAAGTTAAGGCCAAATTACTTAAGATCGTCCAGTCAGAACGCTCCGACAGTAAAGATGATGTTAGACCTGACATTTCAGAGATTTGCTATACAATATCAGTTGAAGACCAGAACTCTCTCTATATTTTGTAATAGCCTGGCTCGCTACATAGGATTTTTCTCAAGGTTAAGTCAATTATATTAAACAAGGCTTTTTTTGCTCTTATTCCAGAGGTTGTTATTACGCACAATAATGTATAAATGTATGTTACAAGAATATGCATGGGCTTCAGTCTATAATATCTCAGTAAGGAGTACATCCAAGCATTCAGGGTGAGGACTTTGGCTTTGAAAAGTTAGTCTACATATGCACAAATATGAAACACACATAGAAAATGCACCATAAAAAAATGGACATGAAAAATAAAGGGAAAAAAAGGAAATGAACTAAATGGCTCACACACTGATGTGTCACTTACAACCACTCTCTCACTCAGAACCATTTCCTCGAAAACAAACAAAAAAAAAACATAAAACAAAAAAAAGATATGTTTTCAAGTTTCACCTTTTCATAACCCTCACGTTTTGTCTGCGATCGCAGACTTGTTTAGAGCTGAAAAGAAACGAGAAATACAAAAAGGAACAAAGACGGGGGTTTGGAGGGCTTCAAGGGGTAAAGTTCAAGTTTGTCATTCCTCATGTGCAAGTCAATATAAAAAATGCTACAACTCGTACAACGCTTTTGTCAACAAGACAGGTTCAGGGCAGGCCAAGTCCCCCCCCGCCGCCGTGGTTTGCTAAATAAAAAGGGGCTCGGAAATTGGCAGGCCAGCTTGCTCATCCATGACGCAATGCACAGTCTCCACTGCACTGTGTTTTCTTCTCCAGTTCTTCATCTCCTCCGTCTCTCCACTCACGTGAAGAAAAACTGTGGGAGTCTGCCATCTTTTGTCTCTTCTCTTGTGGCAGAAGAGTCATCACCCTCCTCCACTCTGAAACCCCACTCTTTCGTTCCTATGACTTCTGTTGAGGTTGACTATCTCGTTCGTCAGGTTAATCCCTCCTTATGTCTCTCACTCGCTATCAGTCTCTATGTCCGAGTCAGACCACTGCACCGGGGTCAGTTTTCCATTCCGCTGAGCATACTCGATGACCGCTGTGTAGCAGAAGTAATACTGATCCCAGGTCTGGATGCTGAAAGCCCTCTGCGTTCGCATCCGCCGCACCGTCTGACAGACATCTACTGTGCCGATGTCCTCTAGCCGGGACAGGCAGATGTCCAGTGTACAGAATGTGCCTTTCAAAGACCAAGATAGAGCAGTTAGACAAAAATTCATTACCAAACAGATTCTCAGTAGTTCACATTGCAGATTCAACAACGGGGGAAACCTGAGACTGAATTCAGCAGTGGCCACTTGATCATACTGACCTCATTTTGCCTTTAGAGTTGCCTAAATTCTCAGCTGCATGATTCAACAATATGCAAGGTCTGCAATTCTTAACATCAAAAACTGTCTACTGAAATCTGGAACCTAATTCTTGTTCCACATTCCAACACACATCTACTTTTGGAAGAGGTTTTGATGTAAAAGTACTGTTTCAGGAACTTCAGATGTTGGGCCCTATTTTAACCATGTAAGCAACAAGTGCAAAGACACGCTGGACACACCAACTGTGTGGGCGTCTCCAAGCGCACCTGTTATTTTGGTTCACTTGTGTGCAGCAGCGCAATGTGCCACAAGTTGAACACAGACCAGAGGGTGTGGTGGTCACATCACTGGTCTCATCGCTCTGAAATACAGTAGCTGCACCAGTAACAGTGACGCAGGAGGACAACAGCTCAACAAATAAAAAGAGGCTGTAAGTTGTTGTTGTCTGGATGGGGCAAACTGACACGAGCTGAAAACACACCAGCTTATATCTGCAGCCAGTGGTGCAATGTGCGGTTTCATTTATACCGTCAAAGATAAAACAATAATTTAAAAAAATATGTATAGATACGTTCAGTTTAAATGAGAACATAAATTTCAGTTATTTCAGTGTTCTTTTATATTAATCTGTGAAATGTTACACAGCAACATCCGCACAAGAATAAAACATGAAACACTACTAAAATAGCAAAGGAGGCCATTGCAGACAGGATTGGAGAGCAACTCTAATCTTACATCTACCCTATAAACATCTGAACACAGAGACATAACAGACCAGTCTGCTGTGTGCAGGACTGAATTTGGTTGATTTGGAGCAGAGTGGTGTCATTTGCAAGTGATTTCATTGAGGTAAACACAGCAGACAGGCTTATGCTTACCTCTGGCATGACACTTCTTAAATCACAGGTTGAATATTTATCAGACTGTGTCCTCTGTCTTTCAGAGAGCGGCAGAGTCTAAGTTACCTCAAGGTGAAACATTTCACACAGCACAAAGCAGCTGCATTTAATAGATACTGCAATTAAAAAAAAAAACAATCTACGGATCAACGGTTACTTGTACTGGCCAGTTAAAAGGCATTCACTGGTTTTAAAATGGTTTATTTTCTTTATTTTTTTGCATTATTCTGTCATTGTTGCACATTCATTTAGAGTGTTTAGTTTGCTCCTGACTAAAATCACCAAAGGAGTAGCAGACTAACACTGTGCAAGAAAGAAACACAAGTAGCTCTGAGACTTTACTTAGCCTGAAGTCTGAGACAGATGTTCCATCAGAATACCAACAACTCACTTTCCACTGCTTCAATTCAACCTATTTGCAGCTCTCCTCCCACCTGTGCACTGGCCCTCTGCACTTGACATCCAAAAAACAAAACAAAACACACAGCTGGGCGAAACAAGTTTTAAGGTCAGGAAACTACCAAACAGTCACAACACAACTTGTTGTGCTGGCATTAAAATTGCTCCCTGGATCTAATTTAGACAGAATTCTTGTACAACTGCTTGTGTTTAAACAACATTTAACATTTTTGGAACATTAATTTTGTTAAATGAAAAAAAGGTTTTCCAGCAAAACATTCTTGTGCAAAATGTTGGATAAAACAAGTTCTGGTTTTGCATAGAAAACCAAGTCACCATCTTTATTAGTGCCATCTGCCTCAACCGTTTAACATCAGCACCAGCTCACAGCTTTGCCTGTAGTGATGAATGCAGCTCACAGAAGTCTTTGTTTGAAGAGGTGTGCATGATTAAATGGCTACATGAAAATCTATTATACAACTATATTTGACATAAGGTTTGTGTTTACCTGTGCGGCCGATGCCAGCACTGCAGTGCACAACCACAGGGGGGCCCCCTGGAGAACCCCTCCAACTGGATCCCAGGTTCTGGACTGCTGCCTCCCTCCTTTGAAGTACATGCTCACGGAAGTCCAACATAGCAGAAGCACTCTTAGGCACCCCAAAGTCTGGCCAGCTGACATAGAGGTAGTGGCACACTTCCCGTCTCTCTCCAGACTAAGAGGAGGTCAGGAAAGCTCATGTTAGAATATAATTAAGACATCAGCCTGTTTTTTGGACTGACACTACTCGTGAGCCTGTCAGTAATCTTATCAGAACATGTTAGATGTTGATATTTTACAGAGATTATACTGACAAAAGCAATCTGACAATCTGGAGTCATCTGTGCCAGGTTATCTTTTATGAGTGTTATTTACAACTCTGAATAGATCAAAGAGTGATGAAATTTACCTGTGTGTTGTAAAGTTCAAGAAGAGAGAGTTTGAAGTCCTGAAACACCTGGATGTGTGTATTCCTGACCAAGAAGTATCCATGCTGCTCAGTTCTGCCCTCCTCAAGAGGCCAGTACTGACCACATTTGACACGTCCACGCTCTACCACCCTGAGACACACAGAGAGAGAGATAAACCATTTCATCTCATTCTCACTCCATCAATGACTACTTGTCTACTTTGGAGCTCATATTAGATGCATAAAAACTTGACAATAAAGTTAACACCAAATATCGAAAGTGAGATCTCACCTGGTGGTCATGACAATTATAAGTACCATTTGTTCCCACACCATGCGCCAGAAGTCACCAAAGGTTTTTGGCAAAGGACCTGAGAAACACAAATTCTGTCAGATCATGGTAACACCAGACTGTACGCTACAAATGACTGACCACAAAGGCTAGGCCTGGAGAAGAAAAAAATTAAATACTGCAAGTGAAAATACTGTAATTAGCAAAAGATTTAGGTGCTTAGATGCTTAGCCTCTTCTCCATCTCACAGTTTCACTGGCTAGTAACTCATGTACATCACAGTGATCCAAAATCCATCCATCCATCCATTATCTATACACTGCTGTATCTTCTGTAGGGTTGTGGGGGGGCTGGAGCCTATCCCAGCTGACTTAGGCCCAAGGCACGGGACACCTTGGACACCCTGGACCCACTGGGCCACACATAGAAACAGACAACCAAGCACACTCACATTCACACCTATGGACAACTTAGAATCACCAGTGAACCTCAGCATGTCTTTGGACTGTGGGAGGAAGCTGAAGCGATCCAAAATCCAAACTTTCAAAAAAATGTGTACAAGTGTACATATCAGAACTGGTGCTGTTTTAAAGGCAGGGGTGCTCACAGCAAATACTAATTTGATTGCTTTCCCTGTTTATTGCAAGTTAATTGAGAAATTAATCCTATTTGTGAAGTTATGTTAGAATAATCTAATATATAAAGATATTATTAACAGGCAGAGCATGAACATATGTAAATAGCTGCTCACCCTGAGTAGCGATGTAGGCGTTGCTCCTCTTGTACCCATCCATGAAACTGGCATTTATGTAATCTGATGTCTGTAAAACACACAGCAGAGGAGGTGTGGGGTTTACAGCTTGGACTGAAGACCTACTGCTTCCTATAGGAAGTCGTTAAGAACACCATGAACTAATAATAGAATGAGGTCCAGGATTTACTTACTGTAAGTAGCGAGATATTTGGAAAGTCACATACAACTCATATGAATATACAGCAGATTCAGTCAATCTTCTTTAGTTAATATGACTCCTTAAGCTGCAATGTCAGTCCTAACATGCATCTTACTCAAAGTAACTGCTAATACACATTAATATTCCATGTGTGGTACCTAGTGGGAATCCTGACTGTCTCACAGTGCCAACCACACTTTACTAAACTACATCCAGGCAACTCATAACAACATTCGTTTCTAAACATAAAGGTGACAGGTGGTGACAGCAAATTTAACAGCAGCAAACATTTATAAACTTTCTTTCATCTGCAAATCAATAAAGTGAGGCTGACATTTATCCAGAGACCACCGAAACAAGGGAATTCATGAATACCTCATCCTCATCATCACAGAGCTGGCAGAGTCGCACTCGTGACTGGTCCAGGCAGAGAACATCGCTGTACCTGTTCTTGATCTGATTGGATAATTTCCTGCAAGGGCAGAATTGAGTTGTGAATTGTGGGCGGCTGACATTTTGTTACAGTTTTCCTTTACCAGCTGAGACAGAATCACACAGAATAATGAGTAGAATAACACAGAATAACAAGTCTTACTTGGAGTAGTCGAAGCTGCCTGCTGGTGGTTCTTTGCGGATCTCCTCGTACTCCTGGTAGATGCCCTTCTTCTTCTTCCTCTTCACGTGCTCCACCAGCTCATGCACTGTCATACCGCCCTGTTCTGGCATGTGAACAGACACTTCCATGCAGCGGTTCTCATCCTCATGACCCCACGATGAGGACAGGGACGGTGACTGTGAGGAAGGCTGGTGGGGTGGACGAGGCAGAGATTTCTGAGGCAATGGAGGCACCCCTTCCTCCTCTTCTCCTTCCTCATCGTCTGCCTGTACACCCTCATTCTGAGCCCTATTGGCAGAGTCTGTTGCCTTGCCATCCACTGCAACCCCATCACCTTTCTGTGAAAGCGGTGTGTCAGGGGGTGTGTCTGACTGGGGAGGAGCTTGGCAACTGCGACCATTCATGTTAGCATTGGGGCTGGAGCCGCCAACGGCCAAGTTGGCTCCACTCACTGCTGAGCCGTTCCAGTGTTGGTGGTTCCCCTGCGGCCTGTCTGCAGCAGAATTCAGGCTCTGTTGGTACTGGCCTAGGCCTCGAGTCCTGCCCTCCACTACTCCACAGTGGTTGTGTGGGTTAGCATTGCTATCGTCGTAGCAGTTAGAGTTAGCCATGGGTAGCTCAGTACCTAACTGTGTATTTATGTGGGTGTGGGATAACGTAGTACCAACGCTTGTGTTGCTATTCTCTAAGCTGTAAGAGCGCAACAGGCTGCCCACACAGTCGTGAGTGTCATGCTCTTGTGCATCACCCTGAACTGCGTTTGTGTGAACGTTAACACAAGCCTGGATCCAAGCCACGTGGCTGTACTGGGACGTTCCACCCAGGTGTTCAGGGAGGGAAGAGACTGGGATGTGACTGGCCAACTCATGAGCTTTCACTGTGCATACCTGGTGAAGGGAGAGCAGAGAAAACACATTTAAAATAAAAATCAATGAGCCTCTTAGACATTAGAATGTAAATGTTTGATGAAAATACACAGTCATACCCTTTCTCTAAGCTTCTCGCGGACAAAGAGGCGGAGAACCGCGAAAGGTGCTCGAAACCAAAGAGGGGATGACACAATGAAGACACATTTTAGACGAGCTGGAAAGGCCCCCTGTAAAATACAAACAGGTAAAATGATGAAAAGGGTTTTGACTTTACAGAACACAAAGAAGAAGAAGACAGTCACAAGAGAGAGCAACAGAGAATGTTCGTTATATTTACCTTGAGCAAATTAAGGATCTTGACACAGAGCTCATAGTCAAAATTTCCATAGCTGGAGTTGGTCATGTCGTAAATAAATATGAGTCCGTCTCTTTGAGTTTGTGCACTGGAAAGAAATGAGCAAGATTTTCAGATTAAAAGTGCAGGAGGGCTGAAAAGAAGCAAGCCTCAACATTACACTTACAGCAATAATTTAATGGACTTTTTGGTGTACGCTTAATTTGTTTATGATTTTTTTTTATTTTATTTATAAATTACCGGTAACACCAAAGCAGAATGAGTGAGGTCCTATGTCTCTGATTGTATGATAGGCAAACTATTATTCTTTTTGTGATCTGGTTTCTTTGTTTACTGTCCTTTTGTTTCATTAAATTTGAGAGGATTCATGTAATTTCGTTCAGTCTGTGCTGTTCAGTTTAGCTTTTTATTGATGTGTTCATGTCTTGTGTTGTATATTTTAATTTCTTTTGACAGCAAAACTCAAAAATGTAAAGCAATCCCAAAAAAATAAGCTTGCACTAACAAATAAATTCAATTCATTTATTTATTTATTTAAAAAAAAAAAAACAGCTGACGGAAGACTGGATTGAATAAGTGCTAAGTAGTAAGTAAGAAAGTGTTTAATTTTCAGTCAGGTGTTTGTAGAAAAGTGACCGTAAAAGTGCTCGGGTGTTGACACTACCACATACTAGCAAGACGAGTTTAAATCAGATGAGAAGACGGAGTAACATGAAAAATGCAACCAGGAAAGGAAAAATGAAATAGGACAGAATTAGCAACAAAGCAAAATATAGGAGGTAAACAAGGCGTCACCTCTCTATGGCTTTGTCCAGCTGATATATGATGGCCTGCAACACAGCTTTGTGAGTGGTAATGTCTGGCCGATGGAGGCGGGCAGTAAACAGCGCCAGAGCAGCACCCTTTGCATCACGGCCAGGCTGGTAGAAACATCAACAGGTCAAAATATACCTCATTTTTATTCATAACAGGGCACAGTCATGACCAGTGACTGCTAAATGATACATTAGAGTCCCTTTGTGTCAAGTGGCTCATATTTGCTTCACTACTCACCAGGACTGTAAATTTGCCGCTCAGCAGCTCAGAGCGTAGCGGCTCTTCGTCAGGGTTGATATTGATGATGCCCTCTTTGATTCTTGTGTTCTGATTTTGATAGCGGACAGACAGGACAGAAAAGGGAAACTCATTAGTGTACAGCCAAATTTGCACCTAAGCATCATTGAAAAAGATTAGAAAAACCTTAAAATCTTGGATTCAGTTGCGACTTTGACCTGCTAATCAATTTGTGACTAATAGCAACTTCCAGGATTGTACCTCTAATGTTAATGGCCCACCACTTTTTTGTTTTCATCAGATTATGCCTTTACGGTTTAAGTCATTTCTCCCATCATAGACCTAGCTCTACTACTTGAAACTTCATTATAAACGGATAACCAAAATATAAAAACAAACAGCTTCACAAAGGTAGCATTGGTTGCTGGGGCCATAAATGGGTTTTAAATTAAAATCTGTAACATCGAAAGGACATCATTAGAATTTTCACGGTATTGTGTCCACCACCCAATACAGATCTCCATGGAAACCTCAGCAGACTGACTTCATCTCTTATAGCACAGCATGTCGTTTTTCATTTTTAAACAAGAGCATGGACATTCAGGACTGATTAACAGATTGAGTGTGTACAGGCCTGAAACGATTCCTTGAGTTATTCCAGTAATTCAATCACTAAAATTCCTAGAGGCCAAATTCTCTGAATGGAGGCCTCGTTTAATCCACTACATACTAGACCACATGTCACTAACTGGTGGAACGTGGTCCAGACCCAGACTTCATCCTATACAGACCCGGAACTGTAATAAATCAATTATAAGGCAATTTCAAATTTGATGGGATGCTTCTATTTTAACCGACGCAGCTTTTCTAGTGTTCATGGCATTTAGTAGAATTACAAAGGAAGTTTGACATAGTCAGACTTTGTGTAGGACGGTCTGACAAGAACTAAAATCTCAGTCAGAGTTAACAGGTATGAAGGTGTTTTTCATTTTTTTTGTTAACTCAGATATTCTGCTTCAAAATCGTCCACACAGCAGGCGCATTTAATGCATCATTTCACTCGTTTTCCGCACAAAATGTACCGATCATTTGCAGCTGCTTCAGTCAAATGGATGCTTCAATGGAGAACGAAGAGGAACATAAAAATTCATGACATCATCAATATATGAATTTTAATGATCAATGCAGCTTATTATTGATAACAGACAGCTGCACATTAAAACCATCAAACTTCTTATATTCAAACATAACATTGTATTGAAGTGCATGTCGGTCTGACACTGTCTCATAATAAAGGAAATCACTTTAATTCATGGCCAAATCAAAGCAAAACTAATGTCATTATAATTGAATATTCTCTGCAATAAATACTGATAAACTGATCAGTTTTCTCATTTGTGTTCTATAATGTACAATACCCCTGTACTACACTATATATGTACAATACACAGCAGATGTCCGGCCGTGTTTCACCAGGAGGTTATTTCTGTTGCACGCTCACTTCTGCTTTTGATGCCACATGCCAAGCATGGAATTCAATTACTCGACTAATTGCCAGGATAATCAACAGAATACTCGATTACTGTAATAACTGATAGCAGCCCTAAGTGTGTATTCGATTGTGTAAAATTGAATGAATTGAACTATTATATAAACTAATTTGAATGGTTTTCTAAAGAAAAATCACTGTTACTTAGAAGTTAGTTCAACTGATCTGCCAACAAAGATTAACACTTGGAGAACGTAAACCAGGAACAATTTATCTGATTTTATGCATTGAAAACCAAGTCTGCGGTGATTTTTACAAAATTGTCATGTTTCTATTGTATAGCCAACATTGGACAGGAAAAATGCCATAAAAATATCTTGTAGATATCTTACAGTACTGATGAAGCCCAGTGGTATCCTGTTAACAACAGAGAACGTAAACAGATGTCTCAGTTCAGTCAAACAATGCTCTACCTTGTATGCTTGGAAAAGATCGATGGCTCTGGAGACGTCAAACTTGCGTGCCATAAGAAACTTAACAGCTGTAGGTTGGGAGACGAGCCCAGCACTGTGAGGCTGCTCCCTGCTACGCACCTCACTCAGGAACTCCTCCACAGCCTAGACAGACACGGGAGAGTAGATGGAAGGAAAAAGGTGAGATTGTGGCTATATGTGGTAAGAATAAAAGTAGAAAATTCATTAAAGGGAGCAGACACACGCACAAATGATCAAAATGCTAACTGACACGAGAAGGAAAATGCACAAATCTGTCAGCCCCCTCATCTTCGCAGTTTTTTCCCTGCCAAAGTTACAAAAACGTGTGATGCACATGGTAGCAGCAGGCTGTGCCGCTGGAAGACGCTGCGGATGAGAGCACTCATATGCCAAGAGACAACAGTTAGCTTGTGTTCAACCCAAAGTGGACTGCTTCTGTCCTCAGCAGCTTCATGAAAAACCTTAATCCACTCTCTGATACATAAGAACAAAGATGTTGATATTAAATGTAAATATTCACCCAAACACAGGGTTCCCTGAGAATTTTTTTGGCAGATATAGCAAACCACCTACATCATGAAGGATCTTGGCTCATGATACAGTTTATTGGATGAATGCCTCAAAAAGAGACACACTGCTCAAATATGGGGTATTTGATGAGTAAAATCCGACATTTTCTGTTGTGTTTTTTCCTAAATATAAAAACTTACAGCATAACAGACATACACTAGCAAATTATGACATCCAGTAACAATACCAGGACCTAAAAAGAAACATATCCTAAACCAAAAAAAAAGTACTAGGTGCAATGCCTACAAAGTATACACAGTATCTTAATAAACACAGAAAGGTATTAAATTAGACCTATGTGTTTACACAAAATGGTGAGTTCAGTACTATTGACACCCCTCACATTGTCCTAGATGTAACAGTACATATTTTAAGTTTAACACTTTATATAAAGCAAGGCTCAGAGTTGATTTTTTCCGATTTTGCGTACAAACACAGAAAAATGATGGTATACGTTAATCCACAACCATATAAGGAGCCTGTTAAAAGGCTGATAGGCTGCATGTTAGCGACAGGAATTGATCATTAGCACCTTAAAACAGCAACAAGTCGCTGATTTCAGAAACGAGCTAAATCTACAAATGTTTCGCACTGCAAGTAGTTAATCGATTGATGTTTCTGGATATGAGAAAGTGATGTTATCCATCAAGACAAAAATCTGCAAATCTAGGGAGCCGTTCTGTAATTTAATTTACTGATCAGTTAATCTTGTTAACGTTAGGGGAAGATTAAACAAGTAGCTATAAATTAATGTCATCACAGTCGCTGCGTGACATTTGCTATGGGCTATCATTGTCAGGCCCACCCCTTTTACTAGAAAGTGATGGCAACAACAATGCTAGGAACCAGAGGATCATTTCTGTGAATTCTCGATCGTAAATCCGACAAACAGGACGCTGCTAGTTAGTAGGTGCACAGCAAACACTCGCGTTGTGCGATGAGAGTCCGGATCTTGGTCTTTATTCGCCGTGTCACTGCACAGACGGACAAGCAAAAATTAAGACAACCGCTGTTTGTTCACTTTTAACCCCCACTAGTAGTCCAGTACCACTTCTAGCGTCTAGCAAGACAGCTGTCGAGGAAATTCCCTGCAAGTCAACAATAGCAATCGACTAGCGGCTAGGTTACATGTGGTAGCTGGATGGCTAACGATAGCGTTAAAGACATAGGAAACCACATGTATGAGGCCAACTGCATTTAATGAAATGACGGTAGTCAACATTAGCAATATGAACATATCCGCGTGCTCCATGTAAATCTGAGCTATCAAGGGAGCTAGTACTTGTGAAGCACAGCCGGTTAAATGATCCCTTCTACTACTAGCAAACGCCATCATGCTAACACACATGCTAACTACTGTCATTCACACCGGAGTCAGTCGACTCCGGAGGGTGCGAACGGGCCAGGGCTGTTTACTTCTCCACGGCGCTCTCAGCAACAACCATGTGACAAAATATACGGGAAAAAACGGTGGTGAGAGAAGAAGCTGAAGGTGACATGTATACACCATGAACATGATGGGAAAGTGAGGGGAAAATCGTCAAGAGACCCTTACCAGCTGCTCCTGAGTTGTCAGGGCTTCCGCCATCTTGAAGCCTCCGCAACGTCGCAGCGGGCGCGCCCACCAGCCGCTCGCTCACGCCATACAGCGCGAGACAGACAGCGAGGCCCCGCCCATCCAGGTCCACTTCAGAGCTACACACAGGAACCAATGACAGTCCATCAGCCTCACAAAAACACACATTCCTATGAAATACATTCAAAAAATACTGAAATAAGTAAAAATGCATTGTGAAAGAATAGCCCCCTTTATAAATAAATGTGCCATTATGAAGTACATGGCTCCGGATATAATTAAATGTGGCACTGTGAAATAAAAGTCCTCTGAAATATAGTGTGACAAAAGTCATTTTTCAAATTAAAATGTTCATTTATTTATTCATTTCCTTGTTTATTTATTGAATGGCAAATTTTATGTATTTCAGTGCAATATTTATATTTACAAATGGATTATGGCATCATGACATAAAATTCCCCTTAATTAAAAGACGAGTAGTTTTTTAAATACCCTTTTTAAAATTAAGAAAAAAAAACTGTTTTAAAAATATATCTTTTTTTAATTTATTTGTCACTTCATTTATATATTTCAGGATTTATTATATGACTGTATTTTATGTATTTCTTACGGAATATTTATTTATTTCATGGCTAAATTGTATGCACTTCAGATGAATACTTCTATTTAGAAATAGATATGGCATTGTGATATAAAATTTCCCTGAAATAAGAGATGAGTAATTTTGTGAAAAATGGCCTTTTTAAAATCAAAACAAAAAATAATTGAAAAAATGTATTAAGCATTTATTTGTCACTTATTTATCCAATCCAGGATTTATCTCATGACTATATGTATTCCATGCGAATATTTATCTACTTAACAAAACGGCCTTTAGAGCTAACAATTTTGTAAAAATATATATTCATTTCTTTGACCGTACATGGAATCATACTTCATTAAGTAAGGCCAGACAAAGTCAAGCTATTTACTAAAAAAAAGATAACTAGGGAACAATTAATCCGGATTTACTATCATTAAAACTAGTTTTACCATTACTGTTAGTTAAGCGGCAGCACCAGTAGTCGTGCTCGTACACGGGAACTTTGGAAAGCGGTGCATTGATTCCGTCGGACTGTTTTAGTGAAACACCCGGCTGGTGCTCCGGCGGCGTTTTTGATTTGTTTAGTCATAACAAAAAATGTTGGATTTAGCAACTAAAAACAACCGATTTAGACGCTGTCGCCTGTTTTCGCTCGTCTAGACAAACATGCATAAAGACCGTTTATTAGCTTGTACCAACGATTAGCTTTATGTCATGTTAATCAATATTCACTTACTCGGAAGTTTTTTGAGATCTGTACAACTTCTTCAGTATGAGTCCTCAAAAGAAGAAAAGCTACATGGGACAGCATCAGATCAAAAAGAAAATAAGGTGAGCTTGCGAACATTTTAACGTTATTTATGTTGCTAACAGATTTAGATCAATTAGGACCAGATTCTTCTTGTTGCTTGGAGACATTTCTAACATTTCTGAAAGTGATCGTCAGTAATAAACTTACTTATTCCTGAGCACAGTTTCCGAGCCAACGAGGTGCCACCAGATGGACACAGGCTGTTGCAGAAAGCCAGCTGCCTGTCAGACAAAACAAACAAATCACAGAAGTTTAGCAAAGACAGTCGCGTGGTGAGTGTGACAGTTTGAGAGTTTTTTTCCCTTTTCTGTATCTAGAGAGGACAAATTACATGTGTGATTTTCTGTCTAAGGGTGGAGGAGCTGTGTCTCTGCTGGGGGAATCCACTTTAGCTCTTGATGAGGAGATGCTGCAGGTGCTGGATGCTGTCGACCCTGTAAAGCCCGTAATTACCAACGCTGGTTCCATAGCGGTAAACAGAGCTGCTCAGGAGGAGCCAGCATCATCAGCTGCTCCTACCAATTCACGGCCCCCTGCATTGATGGGACACAATAAAAAAAGAGTGACGCTGTGAAGATCATGCACGTGGCAGACCGAGGACCCCAGGGAGCCTCCAGCCCTCAGGTGGGAGTCTGTGAACAGGGTGGGAATCGTAAGAGACCGGGATGGAGAGCTGACTGCAAAGACCTCGCTCAGAAGCTTCTCTTCAGTGCGGACTCTGAGGAAGTGGATCATGCTCAGAAAAGTCCAGAAAACAACCACTCAAAGCCTGCTTCTGCTTGTATCAACAATCTATCTTGTCAAAAAATACAAGACAGTCAGCAAGCAAGCACTTCCAGCAAGTAAGTCTAAATTTAAATTACTGACCAGTTTCATTTCAGTCATCTGTTTATGCACTTTCCTGTGAACATTCTCCTTCTTACGCTCTGCTTTCCTTTTTGTAGGCAGGAGCTTATACTTAGAAGGAAGCACTCTCCTCCCAGCAAAGACAAAAATGTGTCACGTAGTAATGCTGACCCACCTCTGGATGTGTCCAGGGACTACATCCTGTTTAGCCCCACTCGTCTGGCAGCAGCTATGAAGAAGGCCAAACTCCAGCAGAATCAGTCTGCTTCTGTGCTCACAGTCCCCAGTGGCCTCGAGCTCAGCACTCTTAGCGACACGCTACCTCAGCCAGGTGAAATATTTTAGCCCAAAAACTTCTCCAATGATGACATTTGTGCAATTGTTCTTATTTTCCTCTTCACCATCATGGCAGGCTAGATTAACCACAAGGGGGTTAATTCTACCCAGAAATTCAACTCAATTCACACATGAGTGATTTTTTTCTTGTTTGTAACTTGTAAGCAAAGTACAGAATTTGTAAAGGTCTTGATGTCAGGTTTGATATGCAGACCCTCTTCACAACATCGATTTAAGTCCATGCAATCAAGGGGGACCCACTTTCAAGCTCTTGTCACCGCTGTTTACAAAAAAAACCCCAAACTAACAAAAAATCAATTAAATGAGTCCAGAAGAAGAAAGTCTTTACTGTCATTATACAGAGTACAACAAAATTGCTATCACATACTGATGGATGGGGGAAGCTGCCATGCAAGGCACTAACCACAGCTCATCAGGAGCAGTAACGGGTTCAGCATCTTGCTCAGGGACACCTTGACATGAGCTCTCCAGGCCAGGGATTGAACTGGCGACCCTCCAGTTGCAAGATGGCCACTCTACCCATTGAGCCATGCTGCCCTCAGCAAGCAAATGTGTATCAAATGTGGGAAATGATACAAAGACTGAGCAGCCTCGGTGGAGTACTGCGTTCTCTGAGGGCTTTTCTAGTTAGTGTTCCTATCTATCATTTTCACTTTCTTTTTGCTCTATTTTTGGTCTCCTCCACCTCTTTGCTGGCTTTTTAGCTGCTAAATCCCCCACCGGCTACTTTCTAACTGTGTCCGAGCAGGTAGTATGCAGTCAGCTGCTGTCTGCTGGAGCAGAGTAAATATAAACCAAACCATCCATCCATCCATCCATTCTCTATACACCGCTTTATCCTCACTAGGGTCACGGGGGGTGCTGGAGCCTATCCCAGCTGACTCGGGCGAAGGCAGGGGACACCCTTGGCAGGTCGCCAGTCTGTCGCAGGGCTACATATACAGACAGACAATCACACTCACATTCACATCTACGGGCAATTTAGAGCCATCAATTAACCTCAACATATTTTTGGACTGTGGGAGGAAGCCAGAGTGCCCAGAGAAAACCCAGACATGCACAGGGATCTTCTTGCTGCAAGGCGAAAGTGCTAACCAAAAACCAAAACCAAAAACCAAACCAGTCATAATGTTATAATAATAATAATAATATATGTTATGATAATAATACTGCGCTTTCTGAGTGCTTTTCTTGTTCTTTATTTATTTCTTTGGCTTACACCTGCGACTTGAGAACAAATTTTGTGCCACCTGATGTAAATATGGATGCTGGCATGACAATGAAGAACCTTGAATCCCTGAAAAAAGGCTTTAGGACAGGATATATAAAAAATACATAAGGTAGAATAAAAACACGCAGATGCAACGATGAAAATAAAACAGAAGATCAAATAATAATTGCACTGAATTGCGTTTATATCTCACGTTACATTGTGTCTCTGGAATTAGATTTGTCTTTCCCATATAAAGTCTACTTTCTCCCTTGTGTTTAAGACTTCTGTCAATAGTGTGATTTAATACCATGTGTAAAAGGATTACATTTTGCTCTACTGTAGGCATTGCCTTGTGTGCGCCTGCGGGACAAGCTGAGAAGCTGCTGTTATCCAGCTGGGGATTACCAAAACCTGTCCTGGAGCGCTACCAGAAACACGGAGTGACTCAGATGTTTGAGTGGCAGGCTCAGTGCCTCACTGTTGGCCAGGTGCTGCAGGGAGGTAACCTGGTATACTCTGGTAAGAAACTGAGATTCTCTCTACAACATAATTTGCAAAGCCGGTCACCGTTGGCTCATTTTCAGCATTTATTACTGCATTTTCAGCACCCACCAGCGCTGGGAAAACTCTGGTGTCAGAGCTGCTTATGTTGAAGCGGGTGCTGGAGACCAAAAGAAAAGCTCTTTTTATTCTGCCATTTGTCTCTGTGGCCAAAGAGAAGATGCACTACCTTCAGGTGAGAGAGAGGTGGACAGAAAAGTTTTGTTTTTGCGTACGCATCTCAATTTAACTGTATCTCTTGCCATACAGAGTGTGTTTGAAGAGGCAGGGGTTCGTGTGGAGGGATACATGGGCAGCAGATCTGCTGCTGGAGGCTTCACAGCACTGGATGTGGCTGTTTGCACAATAGAAAAAGCCAATTCTCTCATTAACAGACTCATTGAAGAGGATAGTATGGATCTTCTAGGTAAGACATCTGTCATTAGAGCTGAATTTATTTGTTGGTGAAACGACAGAAAATATTAGCACATTTTAGTTTCTGAAGTGTGAAAATTTAGTTTTTCTCTATTTTATATCGCTGTAAATCAAACATTTCTTGGTTTTGACTTGGAGGAAACAAGTAGTATGAAGATTTGACCTCAAGCTTGCATTTTTCACTAGTTTCTGCTATTTTATAGACTAAAGGCCTAATTGAAAAATCAAACCAAACACTGGATTAAACTCCAATAGAATATAGTTGCAGCACTAATTGTGTGTATTCATGCGCATAGATCATTGAGAAGCAGCTTGAATGTGTCATTTTTGTGCTGCCAGGTATGGTGGTAGTGGATGAGTTGCATATGGTTGGAGATTCTGGAAGAGGATACCTGCTTGAATTGCTCCTAACCAAAATCCGCTACATCGCACAGAGGCAGAACACCACAGGGTCTGTGTCCATTAGTGTGTCTATTTTTTCCATAAATGACAGTATTTAAAACACACATTCCTCTTCCGTGCGCAACAATTAGCTGTCTTTCTGCAGGTCTCTCTCTGACGGTGTACAGATAGTAGGTATGAGCGCCACTTTGCCAAACCTCTCTCTCCTGGCTAGCTGGTTAGCGGCAGAGCTTTACCAGACAGACTACAGACCTGTTCCCCTGCAGGAGCATCTCAAGGTGGGCTGCAACATCTACGACAAGAGCCTCGCTGTTGTCCGACAGTTCACCCCAGCTCTCCATGTTAAGGTAATTTGAGTAGTCCAGAAATAATCCAGGTGGACGCCTTTTTTTCTCATGCACAGTCATCTGATGGTGTGCTCTTTACTGCTTGAAGGCGGATGATGACCACATAGTGAGCTTGTGTTATGAGACGGTGAGAGAGGGCCGCTCTGTGCTGCTGTTCTGCCCCTCGAAAAACTGGTGCGAGAAACTGGCAGACACCATCGCTAGAGAGTTCTACAACCTCAGACATACTGGTAAGTGGAATTTAAATACACTTCATGCTGAGGGGAAGTAAAGCTGTAGCTTATTTAAAGTATAATTTGTGTTGCATTGCGTTCTATTATGCATGTTTCAGATGATGTTTTTTGCTTTAGGTTGTTACTGTGTCTAGAATTTGTTGGTTTTTTTTTAGATTGTTCAGGCGAAACTGAGCCTCAGCCGGTGCGTCTGGATCAGGAGGGACTAGTGGATGTAACAGCCCAGCTGAGACGCACTCCGGCCGGCTTAGACCCCATCCTGCAGCGCACTGTGCCGTGGGGGGTGGCCTTCCACCATGCTGGTAATCACATTCACATAGTCCTTTTAATCACAAAAAACCTCTTTTTTCCTGAGTATGTAAATAAGATCTTTGCACTTCACGTGATGCTGCAGGTTTGACATTTGATGAGCGTGATGTGTTGGAGGGAGCTTTCCGTCAGGGCACGGTCAGAGTCCTGACTGCCACCTCCACCCTTTCCTCTGGGGTTAATCTGCCAGCTCGCAGAGTTATCATTAGAACACCGACTTTTAATGGACACTTGTTGGACCCGCTCACCTACAAACAGATGGCTGGACGAGCAGGGAGAAAAGGAGTGGACACTACAGGTAGGAGACAAAAGTCTTCATTGTTAATTGGGTGGCTTAGGTTTGTTTGCTTGGAAAGAAAATGAAAACCAAATCTTTTCTTATGAATCACATCATTCTAATCTTGGCCTCTAGGTGAAAGTGTGCTGGTGTGTAAGCAGGCGGAACGTCAGAAAGGTGTTAGCCTCCTTAAAGGTGCTCTTCAGCCAATCAGCAGCTGCCTTATGAGAAGAGAAGGAGAAGGTGTCACCACTAGCATGCTGCGAGCCATCCTGGAGGTATAGCAATACCTAAATAAACTGCAACAAAGAAAATTACTTCTGCTGTTAATAGTTCATATAATAGTTACCACATCATTTTAGCTGCACTCACAGTGACAAAATAATCCGCTACATGAAGATGTGTGTTTTCTGTCTCTTCTTCACATCATTCTGACTGACAGATAATTGTTGGAGGCGTAGCCAGCACTCCACAGGATGTGAGACTGTATGCTTCGTGCTCACTTCTGGCTGCCAGCATGACATGTGAAAGCAAAGAAGGATCAAATAAAGAGGCCAACAAAGGAGCTATTGAGGCCTGTGTTGAATGGCTGATGGAGAATGAATTCATTAGTATCCAGAAAGAGGGACATGGTAATGCAACAACTGTCTCAGTGCTATCTAATTATCTGTCACATTCATCCTTTACTCGATATCACTGCTGCATGATGAATAGACCTCCAGTAATGTGATGACCTTCTGGTAACTACTGGGATTTTGCTAAAAAAAATGCTCTCACTGTTAAGCTCTCCACAGTTCATTCATTGTCTTTCTTTACATGTAGCTTTTGTATAATTTGAGAATAAATATGAGTTTTTCCTCACATTTTCAATGACATTGTTGCTCTGATGTTTCTGCATATCCAGATGAGCGCTACTGTCCAACCCAGCTCGGTGCTGCCACCCTGTCCTCCTCCCTCTCTCCTCCAGAGGCTCTGGGAATATTTGCAGATCTCCAGCGGGCCATGAAGGGCTTTGTACTAGAAAATGATTTGCACATTCTGTATTTGGTACGCATATTATATTATAACTCACTGAAAGAATTCTGCTTCATCTTACTAATAGAAGCCTAGTCGCTCATAAATCCTATTTATGCTTTAAACCAAGAAAAAACGTCCATACCATCAGTTCTCCAAAGCACAATATTTTAAATTCAGCGTCTGCATTCTTCTCAGATCACGCCGCTGTACGCAGAGTGGACTACCATAGATTGGTATCAGTTTTTCTGTTTGTGGGAGCAGCTGTCGTCATCGATGAAGAGAGTGGCAGAGCTGGTCGGCGTCCAGGAAGGCTTTCTCGCACGATCTGTCAGCGGCAAACTTGTTGCCAAGACAGAAAAGCAGCACAGACAGATGGCTATTCATAAAAGGTAATGCACTTATTTATTTTGATTACATCAGCTATATGTATGTCCATCAGCAGACAGTCTTTCTGATTTCTGTGGTTCAACTTTATAAAAAAATGACTGACAGCAGTAGCAAGCCAAAATGCATGCAACAAAGCATTTCCCCTTGTGAAGCTCATAACAGTGTGTTTTAGACAACATCCTGTCATATTGTAGTTGACTTAACTGATACATTAAACAGCAAATAGCCCTTGTAGTGTGTTGTAGTTCTGGATTATGTTGTATTAGTCACGTGTTCATTGTCAGCACAGTGATTTCCAACACCGTGGCTCTTGGACAGAAGCCGACACAAAAAACAATCTCACTGAAGGATTTACCTCCGGAAAGTTTAATTTCTTTAATTAGACGGGACCCTTTGTCGTTCACATCCTCTTTTTCATCTCTCCTCAGGTTTTTCACCACTCTTGTACTTCAGGATCTGGTGAATGAGGTCCCACTGGGAACAGTTGCATCCAAATACAACTGCAATCGTGGACAATTACAGTCTCTCCAGCAATCTGCTTCCACATATGCAGGTACATTCTTAGGAGTGTTTGAAAGTTGCGTCCGTGAACTTCAGTGCATAGTATGCGACATCCATGAGGTTTGCAGCACAATACGTTACAACACAGCATGTTACTCTGCATTATATACTGCCTTTGAATTCTGACCAAGACTTTGTGTTAAACAGGGAAAGCAGTAACAAGCATAATAGCTCAATACAAAAAGCAGGAGCACTTTTGGGTCATCGATATGGAGGGGAGAGTTAAATCCATTAGCTGATATTTTCTCATGTTTTATTTACAATCACGTATGCATCATTCACAAGTGCTCACGCGTCTTGCATCAAGTTACTGTGAGATGGTTCATGAAGTCCCAGTGTTGCTCCATGAGATACAGAATGAAAAGTAATGCATTTCAGTGACTCAAAATCCCATACTCGGTGGTGCAGCTAGAAGAAATTCCTCTATGCCCTCCATTTAGGTATGGTAACTGTGTTCTGCAAGCGTCTGGGATGGCACAACATGGAGCTGCTGCTGTCTCAGTACCAGACCAGGCTGAGCTTTGGAGTCCAGAGGGAGCTGGTCGACCTGGTCAGGGTCTCCCTTCTGAATGCAACACGAGCCAGAGCGCTGTATGCCCAAGGCCTCTGTACTGTTGCAGAACTAGCCAGGGCTGCTGTAGCTGACGTGGAGAAAGCCTTGAGGAATGCTGTACCTTTTAAGAGGTAGGTGTGTATTTGTGTGTGTGTCTTCCGTTAAGATATGCATTTGTCTTTGGGAGACAAGTATGTTTGTCCTAAGAGAACACATGGGCTCACAACATAGCACACAGTTTAGCTGTGCTGTCAGTGCAGATGCTGAAATTTATGTCATTATTATTTTGAACAGTGAATATGCTGAATCTCTCAGTGATTTTAGGATTAAAGAGCGAATTGTTGCAGTTTGGATTCTTCCAATAAATAACGCAAATACAGCACATTATCTGTCACTGTGTCCACAGCTCAGGTCATTTTAATTAATGTCAGCACTTCAGAGAATAACAGCTCGATTTATTAAGTTGAACTGTAAGAAAAAAGAAAAGCTGTCGTACCGAAAAGAGGTAGGATCGGCTTTTCTTGCAAACCTAATTATTCCAAAATGTGATCAAGAAGTGAAAACGTTTGGTTTGATTTTTTTTAATTTTAGAGCTATAAATAGAATCTATTGAAAGGTAGCAAAACTAAATAAGGCAACAAGACTTTTTAAAAAATAACATTAACTTAAACCCTAAGTAACAACACTTTATTTGTACGCGCTACAGAATGTAAGGGACAGAAAAGCAGTAATGCAAAACGAATCAACTTAACGGACCCTAACTTTTTAAGATGATGCAACTGATGAATCCTGATTTACTCATGTTTGCAGAATTATATGCACATCACACTTCAAGACTTAGAAATTAGCATTAATGAAAAGAGTAAAAGGTACACACTGATTGGAAACCACAAATTTGTTTACATTGACAACTTTGTTCCCAGCCACATCTTTGCCAGACCAAAAATATTTAAAGTAACCCCCCATGTATAAACCACAACCTGTCAGGCTGTGTAACGGTGTATGTGGTTAACCATCAAACCTATCTTGAGTGAAAAGAATTAACAGTTCAAAACTCAATCTGAAGTCAGTGAATAGTAGCAGACTTAGAATCAAGCTTTCCATTTAAATACATTTGTGTTATGGAGCGTGCAGCCGCTGCTACTATAAACATGCATTAACTTGTTTTATTTTGAAAAGATGAAGCAGATAGAAGCAGGCTCAGTCATGTCAACCCCTCTTTAGCCCTAATCTGGTATATAGAGGGTATAACTGTATCACCAGTACTGCACTTCTACTTATAAAACTTCACTCCAGATATAAAGCCAGTGTTGTACTGTTTGCCCTGATCAGCTCAAAGCGTGCGGTGGATGAGAGTGAGATGGAGGCAGCAGAGAGACGAAGCCTCCGCTGCGTCTGGGTCACTGGAGGACGAGCTCTGACAGAACAAGAAGCAGCGGTTGAGATACTGTCTGAGGCAAGGCTCCTACTTCAAGAGGACCTGGCCCAGTTAGGAGTTCAGTGGGACCCGACAGCGCTTCTCTCCGGTGCTCCTGCTGTAAACAGCCTTAATGACCCTCACAGCAGGGACTCAGACACATCGTCAGACTCACATCTCAGCTCACATGAAGCCCAGACAGACAACACTGAAGAGGATCAAAATGGAAAGCAGATCAAGAATAGAGCTCCTGACAAACACAGAGAGGAGAGGAAGGAAAGTTTTGAAACCAAGAAAAGGATAGTTGAAAGGACAGTAGAGAAAAAGAAAGGCAGACAAGACGGAGAAGTCGCAAGGGAGCAGCGGAACTGTGAACCTGAAGTGAAGGAATTAAAGAGAATATTGGAGGATCCCACAGAGGAACAAAGGGCCAAACCAGAAATCAGACAAACAGCCGGTGAAGTTCCAGTGAAAAGAGGTGAAGAAACAGTAAAAGCAGAGTTAAATAAATTAAAGACAAATATCACAGAAAATCCAGAAGAAACGAGGAAAAGAACACCGGAGAACAGGGGTTCAGAGCAAGAAGGAGAAGAAAGCAAAAAAACAAAGCCAAAAGAAGGAGAGACAAGTAAAGGGGCTGTCTCAATCAGACCAGAGAATCATCAAGCCAGTTGTCTTGTTCCTGAAAGGAGTTTGACACAGGAGTTGTCTGAGATCATATCCACCCCACTGCCTCAGCTGCTGCCACAGCCAGAGCCCTCACATTCTCCAGTGCTGCTCCCACGCTTTAGGGCCCCAATATCCCGACAAGAGCAACGGCAAAGTGTTTCCACAAGGACAGCAAAAGGAGACTGCACCACACGACTTCCTGCCTCACCTGTTCAGTCAGGTATACTGAAGCACTCAAGAGCCTTGAGCAAGGTCCTCCAGTCCATACAAACTGACAAATGCCTAAAAGAAAATTTTGAGGCTGCACAGACATCACACTCAAAACCCACAGTAGTTTCTTCAGTCCAACAATTAGTGCCTCCAGATCAAGTGACTACAGCTATTCCTGCTCCTGACTCAATGCAAGAAACGCTTCCTGGTGTTTCTGCACCTACAAACACAGATATGTTAGACTTTCCCCCTTCTGTCTCTCCTGAGGCCAAGCGAAGAAGACTGGATGGTGACGAGGCAGATAAGTTTTCATCTCCTGAACTCTATACAGGAGATAAGACAAATGAAGAGGCTGAAGGAGATGTTAAAATGGGAGAGGAGAGTTTTGGTGACAGCTTTGAATTGGACACTCAGACAGAAAGAATCATTGTTCAACACACACACCAACACAGAGATGAGAGTGATGGAGGTATGGATCAGCTGGTAGCAACACAAAAGAAAAGAGAGGAGGAAATGGTAGAGGCAGCTGTAGAACTGGCTGAGAACACAGATGAGAGAAGAAATGAGCTTGAAGACCCTGATAAAATATCTCCAAGGTGCAATATTTCGCTCACAGATAGCCAGATGGAGCGCATCCTTAACACCAGCCACCAGGTAAGTGACTGGGATCATCTAGAAAACACTGTCCAATCAAATACTTTGCCTCTTTATAAATCAAAAGCTGTGGTGTTGCTTTCACAGATTTCCCCTGGTCCAGGTGGCGGTGATAACACGGATAAAGATGAAGGCACATGTGGTGATCAGAGCCCTGAAGCTAATCAGGCTGCTTCTGAGAGTTTCAACAGAAGCAGCAGCTTCCTGTTCGACAGCCTGTATGACAGTCCTCTCCTGGCAGTTCTGAGCCCTGACCAATCAGACAAAGACCAATCTGTCAACCAGGAGGTCAGAGACAAGTGTCCTCTCCCATCCACCCAGGAGAGACGACGCAGCGAGCTTCTTGCCAACCAGGAAGCAGAAAAGCAGGAAGCAATCCAATGGGGCGAGTCCTCCTTTAACCTGTCAGAGTGGGGTGACTCGCTGTTGGTCGGTGAACACTTTCTGGAAAGGCAGACTTTGTTGAAACAAACAGAGAGAACTGAAAAGGTGCAAGAAGCCGGCTGTCATCGAGAGCAGCCACCAAACACTGACAATGTTCTGAGTGAAGAGCAGCGGTTAAAGTCACAGTCTGAACTCCGTTGGATACAACCACAACATTCAACTGCAGCTCAAAACGAGCATGACAGGGATCAAGCCATTAATATCCAGGGACACAGAAATGAAATCAAACAGCAAAATAATGCACCAGAAGACATTAAACTAGGTGGAAGACAGGAACCGATTAATGAAAAGAACAAAATTCAGGAACAGGGAGGGAAGAGAAGAAATGAAGAGAAAGACGAGGCAGAAGAAGTGGATGTTTTTTTGTCAGATAATGCAGTTTTCAAAAACCCACATGTCCAAGATGCACCTTTTTGTTGCAGCCCTGGTATACAAGAGATCTTTGACCGCTGGCCTAGTATGTCTGACCAGCAGAACAAAACAGGAGGCCTCACAGCCACTCAGACACACACTGCTGCTACTGCAAACACAACATGTGCTCCAGTGATACCTCAGACCCTGACAGAAGTGGGCAGGACAAGGGGAAAGTCTGTTTCTGCTGAGAATGACACTAAAAAGGGACAAACCTCAAAACATGACAATGACAATGTAACGGAAAGACCAGGCTCTGCCGGTGACCTCATTCCCCCGACTCAGGAAACACCACCTGTCACACCGAGAGTAAAACTGACCACCTCATCCGTCCGGTCTCTTCTCACTGCTCGGCCCCGTAACCAGTCGACTCCCTCAAGCCTTTTTCAAGGGATATCACCAAAATGTCCTAAATGTCACCCAGAAGCAGTTGTGTGTGTTTCCAACAATAAACAGCCAAAATCTGCACGAGATCAACACCACCAATCACCAAAAATCACCAAACATCAACCAGAATTTCAGATGCTACTTAAAACTGAGCTGAAATCTGTTCCTCCCTCAAGTTCGAAGCCCAAACGCCCGCTACCCACCAGCTACAATCTCATCCCTACCAGAGATGGTGCTTCTCCATCCTCCCCCGAGCCAAAGCCTCTGTCTGATACAGAATCGCCTGAGATCCATGAGAGATTCACTCTTCAGCTCTCCCAGGATGAATCGTTCTGTTCCAGCAGCTCTGGAACCTTCTCCATCATAGACGTGGCAAGTGACAGGCGCCTGTTTGACACTTTCATTAAAGAGTGGAAAACAAAGCAGCGCTACTCTCTGGCTTTGGCCTGTGAAAAGAGGGAACATAGACAGCAGCCTGAGGGGGAAATAGAAGGGAAACGAAGTAGCGGTAAGTGAAACACTTGAACAAATGTCACATTGACTTGCAGTAAAATTCGATAGAAATATTTGCCAAGCACTCGGTACTAAATTGACTCCATCTGACTTGTATTTATGCAGAGACGCTTTTTTTTTTTTTTTTTTTTTAAATCAACCTGTGTTTTGCCTTGTCAGCTACAACACAGACAGCCAAAGTAGGGCGTCCTGAATGCCCCCTCATTCACGCATCTTTTCTGTGCAGTGTCAGCAGCTCGTCAGAACACAGCTAATGGTTTCCCAGTAAGAAACAGTGAAGGACTTGTGTTAATTGGACTGTCTGTCTGCTGGGGAGCAAGAGATGCATACTATATATCCCTGCAGCAAGAGCAGAGCAGAGGTACTGACACACAAACGCATGCTTTTTGATGGACAAACTCAGTCCTAGAAAGTTTCTTCTCAGTTCAGCATGTCTGTTACCTCTCAGGTCTGAGCTCCAGTCTGGCTCCTCCCCCACTGGATGAGGATTTGCCAGTAAGTGAGCGTCTGCAGCAGGTGAAGTCCTGTCTGATCAGACGGTCAGCTGGTCCTGGAGTGCACGTGGTCATCACATATGACATCATCCAGGTGTACAAGACGCTAGTTCTGAGCTGTGGCATCAGCTTGGAGGGAGACTGTGAAGACCCAAAGGTTAGAAAACTGAAATTACATGTGCACCCTATACATATTGAAATTGTTAGCTTTTTTTGACATATTTGAACCTCCTGTTCTGAAACAATATATACAGAAATCGTGATATACTCAAACATAAAACTGACGTATTGTAGTCATTGTTTAAACAGATTACCAACAGGGAAAACTAAGTGTACATTTATCATTTATCATACCTTCAAAACCACAAAATTTGAAAGAGATCCCACATTAGGTGGTAATGCTTAGAATCTCGTTAGGGAGTGACAAATGGAACCGATCTTATTTAACCTTTGACACCTTTGGTCTGGTAGTCCCTTTGGTTTTGAAGTGTGTGTTGTCATCAAGGACAACAAAGCTCTCCAAGGCCATCAGAAATAAGGTGGTAGACACCTAGTCTTGCAAGAGGTTTAAAAACACCTCCAAATGATTTTGAAATAAGTCTTTCCACTGCAAGGGAAATTATCAACAATGATGAGGATTTCAAATGACTGTCAGTTTGTGCAGATCATCCTGCCACAGCAAATTCAACCCAAGGTCAGGCCTCAAAAATGAATCACAGGATCTGCAGGTAACTCTTGGAACTGTTGGTGTCAAAGTGCTGCATCTGCAATAGACAGAAAATACACACATTTGACCAGCATGGGAGAAATGCCAGGAAAAAACCTGGGCTGTTCAAAAGGAACATTAGATTAACACCACAGTTTGTTAATGGAGAGATGAATCACAGATGAAGTTGTTTGGCCACAGTAACAGTAGACAGTGCTTCAGAAGAACCTCCTACCACCTGTAAAGCATTGATGCTATGTTTGTGGTTGCTTCACTGCCTTAAGGACTGGAGAGCTTGCAGTAGTTGATTCAGGTATGAATTCTGAGTGCTTGAAGATAATATGAGGCTGTCTGAAAAGTGAAGTTGAATCCAAAGTGACCGTTCAACAGGATAATGTTCAAAAGTGCAAATCCACCACCGAACAGCTTCATAAGAGGAAATGAAGGTTTATGGAATCATGTAGTCAAAGTTTAGACTGACTGAGATTTGAGGACAGCGATATACATTTCTTTTCCTTTTACATAAAAGGCTATTACGTTTATTGATATTTTTGTTCAATAAATGACAAAGAGAGTTAAATTTCCTCGTGGTTCCTTAAATGTACACTCCCTCTATCTATAGGCACTGTTTCAGAGCAGATGTTTAATTGATCAAATATTTTTAAAAATCCAATTTAAAAACTATTTCCCTTTAAATAGCTTAAGTTTTCATACGACGGATTTTGGTAAATAGAGAAACATGCATTCCTTTCTTTATATGTCAGTAGGATTTTGTAATCAGCCCATTTCTGACATTCCCAAACTGAAAAATATGTGAAGTTGCAAACAGCTCTACTTCAGTGTTAATCAGGATTGTCAAAAATTTCTTCTAAAGCTTTTTACTATCAGAATAATTTGAATGAAGCTGTAATCAAGTACGCGTTCTGCACATTGTGGCCTTATAAACAATATTTAATGTGTAAAAAAAAACTGACAAAATGCTATGTTTAGATTTCACAATGCAGCAACATGATCTGTTTGAATGCCTCATAAAGGTTGCATGCTGGCTGCTGGACCCTGGCAGTGAGGAGAGGACTCTGCCCAACATGGTGACCGTCTACTGTCCTGAAGAATTATCTCTACTGGAAGGGCTCGGGAATGTGCATTCCTACTGCCCTCGAGTCAGAGCAGCGTCCACAAGTGTGCTCATATATGCTGTCATGAACCATCTCACTGCCATGCTGGAGAAAGATGGCACACTAGGTATATATATATATATGTGTATATATACTCACAGTCCATAAGACCTGTGGTGAAAATGAGGTATTTAGACTTTGTTTTAATATGTTTGTATATTTCAGGTTTATTCAGGAACATAGAGATGCCTTCCCAGGTTTGTTTGGCCTTGTTGGAATTGAACGGGGTTGGCTTCAGTGTTGAAGAATGTGAAAGACAAAAACACGTGATGCAAGCCAAACTGTCAGCGCTGGAATCTGAAGCTTACAGTCTGGCTGGACACAGCTTCTCCCTCACCAGCGTCGATGACGTAGCTCAGGTCTCTGTCCCAGCTATGTTTTTGAATTTAATCTGTGAAGTACAACGGTAGATGAAGATTTCCAAACTTATGTGTGCTCCCGTGCACGCTGTAGGTGTTGTTCCTGGAGCTCCACCTGCCTCCAAATGGAGACATGAGTGCATCAAAAAGTAAGAAGACTCTGGGCTACACTCGGAGAGGTGGTGGCAGAGTGCGACTTGGAAAGCAGTTCAGCACGACAAAGGTGAAACCATTTTGCAGTATACAAATTTATTCCAGCTGTTACTGTTTTTGTATAGCATAGAAATAATGATTTATTATTTTTTGAGAAAAACGCACGTTAATTTTGTGATGGATTAAAATGATGGGGTCAGTGTTGTAGAAATTTTCTTTGTATGTTTGGGAGATGGGAATATTCTGAAGAATTAAAAACTTCATGCGGTGATTGAACTCATATTTATTGCAACATGAAGACGGGAAGTGTTGTTGGCTGTTTTCTGAGGGACGTTTTGAGTGATAGACCACTACAAGTGGACATCAGTTGTTAACCTCAGTACAATCAGTCACAATAAGGCGTTAACACTGTGTCTTGTTCACAGCCTGTTATAAAGTTCTTTCTGCCTTCTTCTGCACAACAGCACATTAATGTAGCCTCAGCTGATTCTCATTTGACTACCTCATAAGTTAAACCCCAAAAATCCCCAAACAAACACACTAAGTTCTTAGATCTGAGATGTTTATTTCCCTCATCAGGATGTCCTGGAGAAGCTTCGACCCCTGCACCCGCTGCCAGGTGTGATCCTCGAGTGGAGGAGGATCACTAACGCTTTGACTAAAGTGGTGTTCCCCCTGCAGAGGGAGAAGCAGTATCACCCCTCTCTGAAGATGGACAGGATATACCCCATCGTCCAGACACACACAGCCACAGGTAAGACACACACCAATACACAAAGACCAGTACTTATTGTAAGTAATGTAATGTAGACACACCCACGTATCACTGGTTAAAGCTTACTATTGTACAATGCAGTTGTAGTTCAAGTAGCTATAAAGCATACAGTGACCCTGCTCATTGTGTTTTTAGGTAGAGTGAGCTTCACTGAGCCCAACATACAGAATGTCCCCAAAGACTTTGAGATCTACATGCCAACAGTGGTGGGTGAGAGCCCGACTTCACAAGACGGCTGCCACATGAGCAGCAAAGCAGGGTAGGTCAAGACTTCTGGGGTCAAAGTTCACTGCTCATGATTCACACGTCTTCAGGGGAACCTTATTTTTAGCTCCTGTGGGTTTTTTAAAGAACTAAGTAAGTAAATTAAGTTGGCACTCTGGCTCATTAAAGCACACCAGCTTTGTTTTTGTACTTGCAACTCCTGATTTTTGATACAAATAGTTTTAGAAATGTGTGTGCATACAGTATGTATTTACTGCAGTATTATCTGGTTTGTATGTTGTTTACCCAGTGTGTGCTAATGCTATACACCTTATTTACCTTTTTTTGTTGTTTACTTTTTTGGACATTGAGCATAATCCTTCATCTTGCTGTTTCACTTTCAATTGATTTGTGACATTTTATGAAGTATACTCAAAAGAATTAGGGAAGTAATGCCTGCTATGTTGAGGTAGGGACACATTTAATTTTACAAGGCTTCTTTGAAGTTGAACCTGTGAAGAGTTAAGATAAATAAAAGTGACTTGGATTTATACAGTGAGGTGGGCTGCTAGAATGATTTTCTTGCTGTTACAGAAAGAAGAGACGCTCTGTGGCGCCCTCAGTTACAGCTAAACCTGCAGAACAAGGCCCTGCCTTCTCCGTCAGCATGAGACATGCTTTCATTCCTTTTTCAGGTTACTATGATGAAACAGTTGTTCAGTATGGTTAACTACCTTTTCTGTCTGCAGCTTTTTTCCTCCGACTGTTCTTTCAGCTGTATCTGTCTGTACTGAACTGCAGGTGGAATGATACTGGCTGCTGATTACTCCCAGCTGGAGCTGAGAGTATTAGCTCACCTCTCAAGGGACCAGCGCCTCCTGCAGGTCAGTGGCTTTTAGATAAAGTGAATAGCAAGAAAACGTATTGCATCAACCATCAATAAACAAAACTGAAATGGCTGACACTGTGCAAGGTGCTGAATGGAGGAGCAGATGTGTTTCGCTGCATCGCTGCTGAGTGGAAAAGTGTCGACCCGGATTCTGTGCAAGACAGCCTGAGACAACAGGCAAAACAGGTACAACCAGGCAGAAAAAGAAAACACAGATGTAGATTCTTACCTGTGAGCTCACCAGCGTGTATCTGTGTTTGCAGATTTGCTATGGCATTATCTACGGGATGGGAGCAAAGTCATTGGGGGAGCAAATGGGAGTGGAGGAGAACGATGCGGCCTGCTACATCGAGAGTTTCAAAGCCAGATACAAAGGTATACACTGGGTCTGATGCATCACACACACCTGCAGCACTAGTGAGAACTCATGTTCCTACTTTTGGAAAGTAGTCACAGTAATCACCTCATTTCTTGTCTTTTAAGACGGCAAGTTTTATCAGTGTTTAAGAGCATCATGTCACTAACAAATACTATGAAAAGTTTACAGTGTGTAACATTTCTGAGAGTATTTGAGAAAAGGACTTTGATCTTAACAGTGTTGTGAAGAGCAAAATCATGCGTGTCCACCTCTTAATATGCGGTAACATTATTGATCTTGAAACCACATTAAGGGCAAACTGAAGCTACCAGCTGGGTGAATGTGGTGCAGTAGACCATGGTGTGACCACTGTGGGATACGCTTTGCCCTGAATGCAGATTAAAAGCAGTGTTAAGGAAAATTCGCATCAAGTGCAGACTAAGTGTGTCATTTTAACACGGGACACACTTGTGTACTACTTGGTGGTGCATGAAATAGGCTTAAGAGCTCGAGATCTTACGTGCTAGTTTTGGATAGACTCACTGTTTGATACCAGTCATTGCTACCAGAGCCTAGGTATGAATATACAGTACTGTGTATTTATAATATGTGTACTTGTGTGTTGTTTTCCCTATAATCACAAAAACATATGCAGTTGTTTGAAATGTATTTGAGTCAGATTCTTTTCTATTTTGTTGCCCATGTGGACATGTAAAACCGAGAAGGTCCATTCTAAACACAAATATACACTACCGTTAAAAGTTTGGGGTCACTTAGAAATGTCCTTATTTTTACAGAAAAGCATTTTTTTTCAATGAAGATAACACTAAATTAATCAGAAATACAGTCTAAACATTGTTAATGTGGTAAATGACTACTCTAGCTGAAAACGGCTGATTTTTAGTCCGTCGTGGGCCTGCGTATGATTCTGGCTGTAGTTCAGGTTGAGTTTAACCAATATGATAAAAGGCTGGGTGTCTCTGAGGTCGGAAGGTGACGGATACTTTTCCCAGACAAACTAAATACAAAATCAGTCAAATCTTTGAACAGGAAGAAATTAAAATAGAGGCACTTTAAACTTCGCATCAACTGGAAGTTAAAACACATCTACACTACTGTTCAAAAGTTTGGGGTCACTTAGAAATGTCCTTAATTTTGAAAGAAAAACATTTTTTCAATGAAGATAACATTAAATGAATCAGAAATACAGTCTAAACATTATTAATACAGTAAATGACTTTTGGTTTTTAATGGAATATCTCCATAGGGGTACAGAGGAACATTTCCAGCAACCATCACTCCTGTGTTCTAATGCTACATTGTGTTAGCTAATGGTGTTGAAAGGCTAATTGATGATTAGAAAACCCTTGTGTAGTTATGTTAGCACATGAATAAAAGTGTGAGTTTTCATGGAAAACATGACATTGCCTGGGTGACCCTAAACTTTTGAACTTTTGTTACTTACACACATTTACATCCATGTCTTGTCTTGTGTTTCAGGGATCAATACTTTTCTTAAACAGACAGTTAAGAACTGTGTAAAGGATGGCTATGTTCAGACGCTGATGGGCCGCAGGAGATATCTGGCTGGGATCACCAGCACCAATGCGCACATCAAAGCTCACGTAAGCAAGCTTCTACATCGGAATTCATCTGGAAAGTGCAAGTTACATAGAAGTCATGGAAGTTTTGTTTTAGTCCATGTTTAATGCTCTCTCTGCGTCCATCTCTTCCTCCTTAACTCATTCAGGCAGAGCGACAGGCAGTGAACACAACTGTACAGGGTTCAGCAGCCGACATTGTTAAACTCGCCACTGCGAATATACAGAAACGGCTACAAAAGACATATCCTGCAGCTCCACTGTCTCACCAGCACACACAACCAGGTGACCTGAACATGACCTTTCCCCATTCCATATGAATGAGACACACAGAGGTGACCACTGTATGAACAGATTCATTAATCGTGTCTGTAATCATCTCAGCTCGTAATAACCGCAGAGCCGTGATGTCTCAGCTCAGAGGAGCCTACTTGGTCCTGCAGCTGCATGATGAACTCATCTACGAAACCACAGAAGAAGACCTCATACAGGTACGAGATTTACTGTTTGGGTTGTCAGTTCATGAGTGGTGGTTGGTAAATAGGTTTGCTTGAATGATACAGAGTATATCCTCAAATGCTGGGGAGATTCATACTTCATGAAGTGTATTTTCAGCACATTTTGGAGAAAAATGATTTGATCATTCCAACTTTTCTTTCTGTCAGGTTGCACAGATTGTCAAGAGGGAGATGGAATCAGCAGTTAAACTATATGTGAAGCTCAAAGCCAAAGTGAAAGCGGGACCGAGTTGGGGGAACCTGCAGGACCTCGATATATAATAATTTAATATTTCATATTGAAATCAAACACAATACACTTTTTTCTCAGTGTTCTTTAAGATATGTATATACTGTCATTTGCACAAACTCACTTTTCAATCACAGTCATGAAATGTAACTTAAATCCAGTCGATGATTTTGGTATGAGAACTAAATGAAATATTGAATGTATTTATGGCTGTTGTCTAGGGTATAGTTTCATGAGTGATGTATTTTCCCAAAAGACAGTGATATCTGATGTAATAATATGAAAAAAATACTGTCTGCACCAGTTGGGAAGTTTAAGGATTTTAAAACAGAGACTCAGCAGTTTTAATTTTGAAGACATCCTGAAATCTCACATTTTATTGGACCGTTGGTTGAGCTGTCTGTCACAAGAACATACATCATTTTCATTGTCACTCATTAACACCGTTTTGTTATACATGTAAATTTGCTGCACAAGAAGTCTTGTCAATGCGGTAGACATTTGCTGTGCAAAGAAAAACTAACCACCTCTGGTTATGGGCAGAAAAATAAAAAAAATGCCAGGAAAACATTTTGTGTGACTTTAGTTTTGACTGGCTTCACATCAGAAGTTTATTCAAGACAGATGACAAATCTTGCTTTATCTTCAGGAGGATCTCAAACTCAATACAAAGCTTGACTTTAATTATTGAATTCAAAAATATACTGACATTATTGCCAATATAAGCCAGTACAGGCCATTTCAAGGACCATTTTCCACAACCTTGAAAGGGAACTAAATGGAAAGATTTCTATGCCTGGATGAACAGTTTTAGGATGACTTGCTCATTACTGATAAACAATTAACCAGTGCACCATGACTCAACAGAGCTCATCAACACAGGCTCAGTTTGACACAAAAAAGGAGTAACAAGTAAATAAATACATGTCACAGACACACATCCATAAAACAAATACAACAAATAAATCATGAACAGAAAAGATTTCTTTCTTTTAAAACAACTCATTTTAAATGGTAGGAGTGTGATCCCAGATGTTGGTACAGATGTTTCATGTCTGTTAAAATAAGGCTTTTCTGTGTGAAACAGTCATTGAACTCATGCCAGTACTTAATCTAATGATGAAAATATTGTTTTCCCAAACATAACTGATTTGAGTGCAGTCGTTACTGAAGTATTTAACAAGGTAGGTAAGACTAGCAGCTACAGTTTGGTAGTTTTACCCAAATTGTTATGGGCAACACACACCAGCTGTGTCACTTAATGCAACTGACCAGGAATGAACAGCAATGTGATAAAACTGCTGCCTTACTGTAGCAGCTGTACATCAACGTGTGATGAAGGATCACAAGACGCTGCCGGTGTGTGTCGCTGTTGAATGTTTGGGTAATATCCATCCCCTATGATATAGAGCAATCATCTGCAGACATAGTGATAATCAGTATCTTTGGTGGTTTTGTCATTGTCCACTGACATGTTGCACCTCTAAATTACACAACACATACAGGTGGGAGCGGTTTCTATAAGGAGAACGAGCCAGCAACTGGCAACTTCTGTAGATGGCAATATTACCAAAGTGAGAGGACTCTGAAGATGATATGATGTCTACTAACTACAAATCTTTATTGCGCCAACAGACCTACTCAAACCCCCTTTCAGACGCTAGCAGAATTAAAACAAAAAATGAGGAAAAAAATGGGGCTGTGTGCTGGGAGTACGCAGGTTTCTGTAAACATATTTTTCAGTCAGACACACTGCCACAAACAGAAAAAGGTTATTAATCAATTAAGGCATCGACACAGGCAGAGCTGTGTATTTCACCAGAGTAGAAAACAGAAGAGAGAAAATATATGTACACTGGTACAATTATAAGTGCTACTCAAGCAGCCTTGTGTTCCACTGGCTAGATCTGAGGCAAGAGAAACTGGGACCCCGACTGGCCTTTCTAGCTCCGTGATGTACAGGTGGGGGGCTGTGCTGGGGCCAGGAGCTTTGCCGTTGTCATCGTGAGGGAAAGCTCTTGGCCCCGGCCTCGGTTATTGGGGGTCTAACAATTTACATGAAAGAAGGGAAGTAAGGACACAAGAGGTTTGAGGATGACATCTAGGAAGGTGTCACGGCGTCTCGCCATCGGGGCTGAAGTAGTACCTGACAGGGGGACCAGGCAGGTCCTCGTCTCCGTCCGCTTCTGGAGCGAATGATACAGTGAGGTCAACGTAGCGCCGGTCCACCGATGGCTTGATCAGCTTCTGCATCCTGTGGAGAGTGAGACAATCAAGATTATATTCATTTGTTCAGCTTCGGTAAAAGATCATTTTAGTTTAAGAAGGAGACAACTTCATGAGCAAATAAATTTTCTGTGTAGGTGCTATGCTTCACTTTAATTCATGAAAGCATCACGTATACATGTGTGGTGATAAAGGAGACCATTTGTTAGATGTTGCCTTGAGCCACACACTCACACCCTATGGACTGAGGAAGGCGCTTCTCCTTAGAATCATAAAAAAAGAATGAGGAGAGACTTTAGAGGAAAGCACTTACGTCAGTTTGAGTCTCTTCGAGTGTCCAGGCATCACAGGCACATAGAGCATCTTCACACCATGGACCACCATTGTGGGCTCAATTCCATACTTTTCCTAAAATGACAACAAATTACCAACAAAATCTAATTTGGCTAAAGACAATAGAGACCTGTGTGGCAACTGCACCTGAATTGCAAAGACAACACTGAAAAATGCAAGGAAGTGTTTCCTACCCTGACTGCATTCATGAAGTCAGAGAGAGTGAAGTCCTCATGGCCGAAAATAGTCCAACAGTCCCAAATGGAGAAGTAGATGTTGTTCCTGGGAAAAGAAGCCATGGAACAGTTACTACATTGCACTGTAAAAATAACGAAACGGTGCATTAATAGCAAGGTGTGGTGATGAGGGTAAGGTACTGGTGACATCTGTAGTGTAGAAGAGAAAAAACAGCAATGCCTTGTTGCCTGGTGTCTTTCATTCACCATCTCAGTTAAACTGTGTGTCATAGAGAAACTGTAAATATATGCCTACCTGATGAGCGTCTGTTTAACTGGAGCAGGCTCAGTGAGCACAACCACAGGAATGGCCAAGTTAAAGAAGCAGTTCTTGAAAGACTCAAACCTGTAGCCTCCAACCACCTTGATCAACTCCAGGGCAACCTGAACATCCACATAATACAAAAAGTTACCACTTAGCTTGATACTGAACAATGAACTGCACTTTAACAAATTAACAAAATGTAAATTTTCTGACAGCTATATACAATACTGCACAGCTTACCTTTAGATCAATAAGCAAAAAAGCATCAGTGAATACAGAATCATAATGTTTGCTGCATGTAATAATGGTTAAAAATCCAATCTGAGTATATAAGTGACACTGGTTTGAAGCACTAGTGTCCATACATCAAAAATGTAAATAAATGTCAATAATTCTTTCTCACAGACTAAACTGTCTTTGCAGAACAAGCTCAGTATGTAGACTTTACTAATAACAATGTTCTCACCAGTCCAGCAACAGCAGCTGTTGCCGTGGCAATAGCAGGGATAATCTTGCCAGCGATGCGTTTGGTCTTTAGCCTGTCAGCAGGTTCGATGGAGTACATCCTGGCTCTGAGAGATGACGCCGATGTGACAAAATCCAAGTGACCGTTGCTGTCGTCGTCCTTTTCAAACTGAAGGGGTGTCATCTGTAAGCCCTCTGACAGAGCGCATGTGAAAGAACACACAATGTTACTAACTACTGCAAACAGTTTTAAAGTGGTTGTAATACAGGTCTACCCATTTAATAGTATGGAGAAGAAAAAAAGGGAAAGTTCTCAAACTATTTACACAATAACCAAATGCAAATAAACCCTCCAGAAGGGTGTACTACAACACATGTTTGACATAGCCAGGCTTTTTTGTGTTAGCTGGCAGAGAGATAATCAGAAATAATGGGGTTCACACCACATCCACTGTCTGTGTTCACTTAGGTTTTCTTCATCAGGCTCTGTGGATACGACATCATTCTCATCTCATAATTCTCTCACCTTTGTGCACAAAATTAACCAATCACATGCTGTCTACTTCAGTCAGGAGGAACAGATTATTATAATGGAGAGTTAGGAAGAATAAAAACTATTAACCCTGACTAAAAGCACTGTTACTAAACAAGGAAAGAAATGAATGCTGGTTGTTACAGTGCTAATCCTGCAACTCAATCTATTTGTTTTACCACTCAATGGGCACTGAAGCTCTTTAAGTTTAAACTTAAACACAACTAATCATGATACTCAAGAAGTGCATTTAAGTCTATTACTGCCCAATAATGAAGAATACGTGAAAATCACTTTTTCCTACTGGGCAGCAGAATTAAGTATAAAACCATATGTACGCATTTTCTGTATCATGTAGTTCCTGTGACAATGCGACAAATACACACTTTACTCCTGTAACTGCACAGTTTCATTCTGTGGCATTACCAGCGCATGGCTAAACAGGTTTACAAAAAGAGTAACAGTATTTCTTCAGTTGAGAATTCGTACTAATCATACAGAATATCCTCGGATGAAGATGCTGTGAAAAAGTATCTTTTTGACTGATCAACTCCAAATCTCTGGCCTTGCAGCATAAGTTACCATGGTGATTTTGCAGGTTAAGAGAGTATGGCGTCAAATTTGGGTCAAAAGTCGCGCAACACTCTATTGCGTGCACGACACACGTACCCCGCGCGAGCGGGAAAAAAAGTCTCCGGGGGCGCAAAAAACACTCTGCGCGCGCATGGCAATGTCTCCGCGCGCGAGGAGCTTCTTACGCATGTGGAGACATTGCTACTCGTCTGTGCATGGTGCCATAATTATCCGTGGAGCTCTGATTTACGCGCGCGGGGAGAAGACTTTTGACCCTTTGTGGGCAGATACAAGTGCTAGCCACAATCTCCCTATGATTGGCTGTCTGCCACAGCAAGAACTCACCCCCCACGTGGGCACAGTCGGCTGGAGCCCTTGATGCTGCTGCCGCTGTTCTGCAGCTCCACCGAACACACACAGAACCAAGCCCAGATCTCCAACTGCCGGTGGGTGAGTGTCTTCACGTATTTCTGGCTCTAAACGGGGGGGCTGTCAGCCTTTAGTACAGCGATTAGACGTTAGTTAGCTCCATTGCTAACGGCAGTTACCCAGGTGGACTGACTGGAATCGGCCCAGAAGCCCAGCGTGTCTACTCCAGTGAATCTGACAGGGAGTTTAAGAGTGAGTCTATAATTAGGGGTACATTTCAAGTCCACGGGGAGTAGACACGCTGGGCTTCTGGGCCGATTCTGGTCAGTCCACCTGGGTAACTGCCGTTAGCAATGGAGCTAACTTCACTGTACTAAAGGCTGACAGCCCACAATGGAGCACTGAGACCTCCCGTTAAGGGGCAGAAATACGTGAAATGCGCGCGCGACTTTTGACCCAAATTTGACGCCACAAGAGAAGACCACCATTATGACACTGAAGTCTCTGGCTTTAGGCCCAACATACCTCACTACCTCATTAGTTGGTTTCAGAGTTTAGGTTGCATGTCTGTTAAAAAAAACCTGTGTTAGTTTGTATACCTGGTGTGACCCTGTCAGCAGTAATGGCCTGTTCTAGCTGTATGATTGCCTCCCGCTCTTCTTCACTGCTTACAGGCATCTTCATCTGATCAGGCTTCTTTGCTGTCTCATCTGTCTCTATGGACTGGCAAGGACAGATGCACAACAATGTTAGGATCGTGTTTTCAGACTCAAACAGAAAACAAAGAGCATATCAACTGAGAATCATACTTTCTCTGAGGGCTTGTAGTCGGGAATCTTGACGTCAGACAGAATCCTGGTCACTGCCTCTTCAGAAAGATCCTGACACATGGAGTCGGCCCAGTCAGTCAGTGATTTAAGATTGTGTGTTTGAAAGAGCCTAAGAGTAACAACACCTACCGTTTCTGAGTAAGGGATGTTGTAAATCCCTGCAAAGAGCCGGGCAGTGCTGACAATGAAAGTGAAGTGCCTGATGGGAACAGAGGAGAATTTTGCGAGCTTAGATGTGAAAAAATGAAGTCTGATTAAGGCTTAAATAATAATATAGGAGCATACTCACAAAGAATCTTTCAAGTCAAAATCAATAGGTGCTGGAGGTCTTTTGGGGGACTGCCAAAACAAACCTAAGGAAAGAAAATGTTTATGGTACATTATATACTCTACTTATGCACGTTAAACTAGTAAGAAATGATGTGAAAGGTTTACAGTTTCGCATGCAATTTGCAAAAACTCACTTCCATCTTTTAACCTTGTGTCCAGGGGGAAAGAGTGCAACAGCTGTAGGGCCTACATGAAATACAAACACCATAAGTAACATGTAAACAATTCATAACAAATTGTGGATCTTGCAGCACATATATGTAAACACTCTGACTGTATGAATATGTAACTTTAAGTAGAAACCCATTACCTTCCTCTTGAAATACTTTTCAAATTTCAGACGAGCAATGGTGACACACTGTTCCCACTGACTCGGCCGTCTGCTCAGCAGCTTAATGACCTGGAATGACCCTTCCAGACTTTCTCCCGCCTGCATCCTCTACACAAAAACACACACAAATTATGTTAAAAAAAACTGAGTTTTACTGAATGAATCACAATGGTGACGGCACAGATTTACAAAACGGTTATGTTGATGAGTAAGAACTAGACTTGTGATATACAAAGTGTTACCTGTAGCACTACTTCAGCTGAGGAGTGGGTCTGCCAGAACGAGCTGTACATGGAGGGCTTGTGCACAAAAGCATTCTCAAACTAGACAACCAGAATAATAAAAATAAAAAATTAGAAAGCCCAGTGGCAAATACTCTAAAATAAGAACAAGGATCACAGTAAAAGAACAGGCTTTAATTGAAACACCAGACCTTATCTCTAGCCCACTGGATGGTGTGCTCTATAACAGAAGGGAAAGACTTGAGAGTGCAGAACGGGATCTCCTCTTCTGGAGGGTCCCTCTGAGAGGAAAAGGGAAAGCTATTTTAGGTCGCTGATGGGATGGCGATAATTCAAGTATTTTTAATATATCTGAGCCAAAAAAGACAACACAAAACATGGCCATAAACTGCTCCAGACTCACATGGCTATTGTAGGACTCTGTTAAATTTGGCACAATGATTTCTGTGTGTCCTTTAGTTCCCATGGTACCAGAGTCCAGCAGAGGTCTCTGATTGGACACACAGCGGCTGGAAATGACAGAAATACCTTTAATATACATGAAATACTTACTCAACTGAAAAATATTTAGACTCCCATCACGAGTAAATGTATCACAGAGTTTCTGCAGAAATAAGCCGGTGAAATTTAATGCTTTTTAATGCCATTTTAATGCTATACTGTAAAAATTTAATGTCATGACCATGAACTCAACAAATTACACAGGGTTGTTTTTTTTGTAAAAGAAGATGTTTATATGAAAACTGACCCTACATTTCAGTATTTCTGAATCTAGAGACTACCTCTGACCACCCACGGGTTGTAGTCATTCTCTGAATTCCACGTTTTTTTAGCCATTTCTGCATTTCCCCATTTCCCAGTTATCCTCCACCTGGTCCAGCGCACCAGCCACTTTCCCAACATGCAGTTTTTGAAAATGTACCCGACCGGCTGGAAGAATTATCACAGTGCTTCAGCATGTTTACAAAGATGCACATATCTGATGAATCACAGTCTATAATTATATATTATTATCAAATATTTTTCTTGAAAACTGCAGAAAGAATTTTTAATGCCACTGAGAATCAAATTTAATGATTTTTAATGCCATTTAGGGCCTTAATTTTCACTAAATCAAATTAATGACTATTAATGCTTTTAAATGCCCCGCAGAAACCCTGTATAATGAGGAGATGGACTCAATCAAATCAAGTTCATTACACATGGATAATAGCTTGCTGTGGGTCTTTAAAGCAGTGAAGTCTTTACCAACCTGTCGACGTATCTCCTTGCCTCCACGTTGTCCAGCGCTGTAACCACTAGGTTCAGGCTGGTGAAGAAGGAGTCGCTGTAGATGTTCTCAGTAGCAGGACACACCTTGTTGAGGTGAGCATCCACCTGCAGGTCTGGGTTGATGTCATGAGTGGCTTCTGCTGCTGTGGTACTTTTGGGTTTCTGAGAAAGAGAGGAAGGCAAAAAGAAATGTGTGTGAGCATGTACGCTGACTGTGGTTAATACACAAACATTATCTGCACCGTAGCGCATAGGAGGATAAGGAAGTGAACGCCGATTCACCTGTATATGATGTGGTCTGAAGAGAAACTGCCTGTTGAGGTTTGACTTTTCTATGAGGTCTGGGTCTGTGATGCACACCTGAAAAGTGACATATGCAGCATGATAAAATGCACCAGCCAGAGATGAAGAATACAGAAATACCTAAGAAATGCAGTCAGACAGTGGAAAAAAAAATATGGAAACAATCCCCACCTCTCCTGAGCTCTTGGCCAGTCCCACCCCAAGCAGGGCAAAGTTTTTTAGCATCTCGCAGCCTATGGCACCACAGCCAACCTGAAAGAAAAAAACAATGTGGGGCTTATTCAGACATAACCTTTAGCATCATTCAATAGATGCCTTTAATATGCTGAGAATATTTACCATAAAGACCCTGAGCTTGTGTAGTTCAAGACACATCGATTCACCGATGCAAGCTCGTAATCCATCGTATCGATCGCCTTTAGGGAAAAAATCCTCAGCAGAAAGAGACTGAAGTGGCCTGACTACCTCGATGGCATCAAGATACAACTGAACAAGAGAGAGAATGAGGTAAAGTTAACAACTAGAGGGAGAAAACTGAAAAAAACAAGAAATCGATACAAATAATTTGCAAAAGTAGTTAAGTTAATTACACAGAATGAGCTATACAACTGCCAACAGGAAACAGTTTTTCTTTGAAACAGAATTTGACAGTTCAAATTTAGCAGCCTACCCATTGCTGCAGTGGTGCAAACTTTCCTGTGATGGCCTTAAGAACTTCCTGACTGGCTACGCCTCCTACAGCTGCTGCTAATGGAGGAAGAGTTCCCCTTGCCGTCCTCGACAGGCAGCGCACCAATTCAGTGTTTACAGGGGTCTGGAAGGAAAAAGAGAAAGACACATACATGGTGATGTTAGGATATGTGTGCGTAAGGGGATGTTGTTTTTGCAGCTTCAAGATAATGAAATCGGTATAAAAAATTAAAAAGAGAGAAGAAAAACACTCACTTTGCTCTTCAGAGTTGCATTCACTTCCTCAGTCAGCTTTAATAAAGCCTCTGCATCCTGTAAACATCTGAAAACATCAAAGCAGAGAGATCAGAAAGTAGAGCAGCAGATTGGATGCGACAGCAAAAAGCACAGATATAGAAATGCTATTTACCCGATGTTAGGGAGTCTACTGTGCTGCTCCTGAAAGGTGTCCAGTGCCAACATAGCTGCATGGATCTGTAGGGGAGCCTGTTGGGTTGATTTGAAACAGGAATGTGACTCTGGTTAAACTCAAACAAAAATAGCCAGGCATCTTTGAATTACCTGATTTAACGTTTTTTTAGAATGTGACAAACTCAAGAAAGACAGTGATTCTACTGGTCTGCATGCATTTTTACAATTGCTGTTATTTGCAAATGTGACAGAAGGGTTTTTGAGCATTGAGGTAATCCGTACACACTCATAGGTAGGCTGCTAACGACTTTTGATGAGTTTAATACTCAACATGCCCTTGACCACACAAATCATGCAGGATAGTTTTTCATGGTAATGTGTGGGAGACAACCTTAGCTGGTTAGCTAGCCCAATATTCTTCCTTTATGATACAAGCTTCACAGCTCTCACCTCTGGCTTACTGAAGTCTGGAGTCAGAACCTGAGGATCACACAACTGTTGCTCTATTGTTTCCTGCAATATAAAAGTGAATAAATGCAACAGGACACGCATGAATACAGGTTTTGTAACATTTCTGCATCTAATGCTGTCTAACTGTAACATTTCTGGATGATATGAAAACCAGTTTCTCACAACTTACAAATTTATATGTCTTCGGAGTTTTCACCAGGACAAAGAAACCTCCGTGTGCATATGGTTGTAGCTGGGATGTGTCTCCTATTGCAAAACTGTGAGGGGAAAGAACTAAGGCCACACACATTCAAACACAACACACACACACAAACAAACGAGTACAAACATGGCTTAGATTAGATTACTACTTCATTATGTGATCTCATACAGAAAACATCCCAGTAAATATGCTCTTGGAAAAAGCTGAACTGAAATTAAAGGCTTGGCATGTTCTGAGAAAATCAAAGTGTGCTTTACTTGATATAAATATCGACTAGAACCATATTCTCAGTGTTGTTTACATCCATGACCTGTTGGGCATGCCAGTGTTGTACAGCCACAAAAATAAAACTTATTTACATTTCTAATGAAGTGATTATGTTATCCACAGTGCAGACATAATACCTGTGACCTGTCGTGCAGTGCCGTTGAGCTCCGTCATACCGCTGACCTCTCTGAAGACAACACTCTGGCCTGTCTGTAGGCCATGGGGTTGGTTGTCCATGCAGGTTACCACCCCAGGATTGTCCTGAAGCGGAAAAGGAAAAAGTAATAAAATAGTTTTCAGACAGTCCAGCTGACTCTTGCAGCACACACGTACACAAATCTAGCGCATTACTACATTTAACCCTTTAAGCTTCAGTCAATTCCAGCCGTTTTCAGTACAAAAAAATCGCTAATATTCTATTTTTAAATTAAAAAAATGACGAAAAATACAGGGAATATTGGACGCACATCGCGAGGTGCATTTCCTTGAAAACGACCGATTCGTGGATTTTATACCGACTTCAGGACATGTTTTGGATAAAATAGTTCACTGGCTTGTGTCGTCTGGATGTAAAAGGTTGGATAATGGCTGTTTTTTGTGGAATCTTTTTTTCCGTGTGTAATAATGAACCCGGAAATGTGAGTCGCGCTGTGTGCGTTGAAGCCGTGTATAGAGAACGGATGGATGAATATTTGTTTTTGTCGGACAAATGTGTTTTTCTCACCCGCTGTGGTAATCGCATCTGAAAGTGGTTTATACCGGCGGATTCATGAGAATCTAAGCTTTCCATCGGCGTATAGTGTTTGTATAATCGGGTTTGCAGCCGTCGGACATTCTTGAAATTCCTATGCAAATTAGTAGGTGTACCGCCGGCGGTACACCTACGACGCACTGAAGCGTAAAGGGTTCACTAACAGAGAAAAACAACTTTGTTTAGCGGACTACGGAATAATAGATTAGCATTACTGCAAAATGTATAATCCAATATATTCCTTACAGAAAGTTGGAACTGTCCCTTTTGGGCCCAATTTTTGAAAGCAATAAGGTTACCCGAGTGATGCTTTGGATGAAGATCTCCTTGGGCTCTTCTCCTGTGGGATCTGATACCTCAAACTCTTCTCCAAAATCACAAAACACCCGCACACAGATGCCATATGCATCACAGCCAATGAACTGGAAAGGACAAAAGTGACAACAGTTTTGTTAATATTCGACCCTTTGCGTGTTCCCCATCAGCAAGTCATGAGTTAGCTGATGCTCTGTAATGTATAACCACTGTAGGAAGTGCACACTTACTCTGATGGGGGGTTGTTGTGAGTGGCAGAACTCATTTACTCTTTTCTGTAGACTCAGTCTGGCCTCAGTTAAAATCACACACTGCATAGGAGAGAGCATTAATGTTAGCAGCAGTCTGCAGCAAATTCCACAGCAGAGAACAATACTGATTTGACCCCGTGTTAAATTCAATCTATGCCAATATGTCAATGCCTCAAAATCTGAATTTTTCCATCCATGAACAAGCAAATAGGTACTGCAGAAAGTTCATGGGTCAGTTAGCCACTAGATACATCACCCCTTAAAGCATCATCAATCTCTGACAGATGGTTTGGCAATTATGACCTTTTAAAAGTGACCTATAAGTACAACATTCCTATGGACTGAGGAAGAAGCAGCGTTTACTTAAATATGATTGCTGGGACCATCTGGAGTGACAGCTGTTAAGTGGATTATACTGTAAGAATGGTTTAATGAGTTTTTATTGGCATTTTCAAACTATGACATATATTTTATATTGGAAACCATAGTAACTGTTATGGATTTAACCTGACCATATCAACTGCTCTCCCTACAAGAATAAATAGTAACTTGTGCAGTCATGTTACTAGTCTGCAGAGGTTGGGTGTTTCCATACGTACATACAACACAGTTTCTAATCACCAGTGGGGCTGCTGAACAACTATTTTACTACCACACAGGAAGTAAACCCTTCAAAATGTCCTCTGAACCATAGATTTATTTACAGTGATGACGCACCTGATACTTTCTGAGAAAACTTAGATCAGTGTTGTCATCCAGAGCAGAGGAACACGTGTCAACATGGACATAAGGGTTCAACTCTGCGACACGAGGGCTCACCGCCTCCACCCTGTGGTCGTGACAAAAGAGGCCGGATAAGCACATGCAAGACAAAACAAAGAAAAGGAGACTAGATGCGGGCATAAAAAGATGGATCACAGGACAGGAGTGAGTGGGCGATATTCCAGAGTGCGAGTCAAGTCAGAGGTTAAGAGGAAGAGGGCAGCCTTGTGGTGTAGATTACCTCCTCCTCTGGCTCAAAACATCCTCTTTGCGAATAAAGAAGTTGGAGCCGAGATCCCACGTCTCACACTGCTTTGTGTCATGAAGGGTAACTGCCTGCACATTCACAGAACACACATATACACAGGTACTGTATGTGCACACGCAAACATTATGGCTATGAGACATCTGATTCTTAACACCATGATGTTTAGAAAGCGTGCCTACCTTTACACCAGCCAGGACGATGTTCTTTGCTGTGAAACAAAATTGCTTTGTGTCAAATTACAACTGGCTGGGCAGATCATAGGAGTACTGTGGCAATAAATATCTTAACCCCTGTTTGGATATGGAAAAAAAAGAACTTGCTGTCTTTATCAGTCTGTAAAAGTGAGAGTATTCTGTCATTCAGACTTTGTCACTTCTCCATTGATGTTGGTTCGAGCTTTAATCGGACACAGTGCACATGCAACATTTGGCATTCATATAAGACTGGACAACACACCAAGTGATGTATAATCATTAATAATGTAATAACATGTGGGCAACTCCATACCTACAGTTGTGATGAAGCTCAGGACTCAACCTGAGGACGGCCACTATTCAATAAATAACTAAACTGCAACTTGGGGTGTGACAGCTCCCCTGCTTAAGTCCACAGTGCCACTACAGCCTCACCTGGACTGATCTGTGCTTCATGTTGGGGATAATTTATAAATAGACTTATTTGATGAAGTTACTAACGCTGTTGTTCCAGGTGCGCAAATGAGCACAACTCTCTTGCTTTCAAGGTAGTCATATGGATCCTAGTGCTGTTTAAGAACGTAGATTTTTGATAAATGCATGAGGAAAACTCTTACAAACAGCTGGAAGCAACAAACTGAATTTCAGCTCTACTGTCTAGTAGGAAAAAACATTACATGCATTTTTGGTGAGGTTCATTAATCTGCTAGTCTCTGTTTCTACTGCGGTCAAGATTTATCATGATGGACATTATAATTTGTGGACTAACAGATGTGAAACATTAGAGGCAGGTAAACAAGAAAGTGTGTTGTGATTTTGACACAAACTGTGTCTTTTGTGCTATCCTTGAACCAATATTGGTGCTGAAATGTGGAGAAATCCTTCTCTGAATTGCTTCATACAATTTGAGGGAACATTGCCAATCCTTTAGTATAATGGCATGCAGTTCAGACTTGTGTCAAGCTAAAACTGATATGGAAATAATACCAGGTCTGACCTAATATGACTGGAGAGAAAAGTAACCAGAGTGCTCATCCCAATATGAAGCTTACATGTTCAGTTGCCATCATATAACAGAAAAGAATGCATGTCTGAAAAGAGCTATACAGTCCTGTGGGGCAAAAATGTGCAGTTCTGCCTACCTATCTCCACTCCCAGTCCTCCCATTCCACTGAGAAAGACTGAGGACTGGGCCATCTGGTGCATAGCACTGTCTCCAAGCACATATCGCTGGCGGCTGGAGGGAGAGAAAAGGAAGGAAGGGAAAGTGTGTGAGAATGTGCGAGAGAGATCAAAAACGAAGTACAGTAACTGCACTAATTGCAGTTTAAAGCACAGTCTGGTGCCTGCTTCCTACTTCATGCTATCTGTAGTTTCGAAATTAACGAGTAAGAAAGTACACTATTAGACTAAATGATGTGCAGCCAAAAAGTAGACTTGCCTGTAAAGCGAGTCGTCAATCTCCATCAAGTCTGTAGCCATGCTGGGAGGGGAAGGGGGGAGTTTAGCTGTCTCCGAGATAACGACTCCACCTATTGATAATATAAAAACACAGACGGTGATTAGCGAGGATTAAAACGTTTAGGATGTTAGCGGTGATGATCTAAAACCAACGCCCTGCTGTAAGTTAGCTTCACGGCTAACTAACTGTTAATGTCAGCTAACTCTACTTGTCAGCAGTGTTATTGATCTGACAACTGTCAGCGACGCGACAAGGGGAAGTCCTGAAATAATTAAGCGACGTCCTCTAAAAGTCTACCATAATAACGTAGCTACCTGAATACGGCTAGTTGATTTATGAGGCTGCTGAAGACAGCTCAACGTTAGCGGCTACAGCTAGCTAACACTGAGTGCCACTGCTGTCTGGTGCCGGTGGCGAGGACACATGTCGTTAAAACTCGTTAAAAGTAATGACACACACGTTAGGCTACAAATAACTCCGTAGAGTAAACAGAGGTTGTAGATATTATCAGCCCATCTAGCAATATGGCAAAAATCGTTTTAATTACTGTTAAAATAAAACAAAATATCATGCGCAGCTACCTGTGTGCCCAGCGAGCTATAGCGAATGAATGGTTGTGACTGGTTAAAAATTTCGGAGTGATTCCGGGTTACCACAGTCACATGACCACAGTCATCCAATCATTTCACATGACTTTTCAGGCCTGTTTGTGAACATATTTCACTTATTTTGGCGTTGTCATGTAACATAACCCACTTTTGGAATCAGCAACAATGGAAATTTACAATGGAAAATTTTCAGAATACGAATTTTCACAAATTCAATCCCTTGTTTAACACATGAACATTTTTTCCGTTATTAGCATCAGAATCAGAAAACGTTTTCACATATGTGAAAATAAGTAGGTTTTCACATGTGAGGAAATTGACTTGTTTTGATACATAAAAGTAAACACTGACAAGCCGATTTTTTAAAAGAAGGATAAACAATTTTAAGGAGCTAATGACACAAACCTAATCTGTATATACAATCTATGCATGCAAGTCAAGCAGACAGCCAGTGCTACAAGACTAATATGCAAATGTCAATAAAAAAGCTAGTGTAGAAAATCAAAGTTCTCATATAGGGAATAAAAAAATTGGAATTTTATTTGAGACGGCCATACATTCACCTGGGAATGTGTAAAATCTTACAGTATATAACAAAAACAACTTGGAATGGACAAACTAGGGACTTCAAACATCTCTTAAATACTATGGAAATATAATCTCTTATGGCTTGCTCTTGTTCTTAATGTGTTTACATTTTAACTTTATTGCTTGGTGCTTTTGCACATCCATTTTGATGCCGTTGCTGTATTTTGTCATGTCTGTCTGTAACTCAGTGCTATGCTGTATTATTATAGTGTCTAGTACAGGTCACCAAGTGTTATTTGTCAGGGGCTCAGTGTTGTTTTGTTATGTTTTTTGAGGACAGGTCTCTCTTGAGAATGAGTTGAGATTAAAGATTAAATAACATTTTAAAAGCACAATAATAATCCCATTTTAAAGCTGTGTGCTAATGTAACAGATTGAGTCAATGCACGATATATTATTCAGTTTATCAAGGAAAAACAAAAGAGAATAGCAAATGAAGAAGGGTGGGTTGTGCACAATGCCTGTTACAGTTTACACACTAGAGGTTGGTTTTGTTGAAAACAGGATAGAAAACACTACCTGATTCTAGAATACTTTCTACAGGACGCGCTGCTTTATCAGTGTAAATTTGAGGTGCAACATTGCCTCCTCAAATAACAATTTATGTGATGGTGATATTGATGTTTCTCAGTCTGAGGAGAATCAGCTGTCAGCTAAGTTGCGTCATTTCTTCTTTCACACAGACAAAGAAATTTGTCATCAAATTTATATTTTCTGATGACAAAACAATTAGAAACACTTTCAATTCTGATTTGTTTTATACTTAATACACATGCACAGTATTTTTGTGTTCTAATTTTAGTTTTTTTGGTAACGCTTAGCTCTTCATTTTAGATGTTTTTTTGTAGCATTTGTTTTAGTTTGATGCAGTATGCTCAACTTGTGTGACTGATCTCATAACATTGCTTGAACTCCACAGCTGAACCAGTCCCAGCCAGAGACACGGAACAGAACATTCAAAGTTTAAGTCCTCCCCTGTTTAAAGAAACAAAGTTCAAGAGACAAGTGAAACATTTACATCCCCCTGACTCGAATTTTGTGCAATGATATAAGAAAGCACAAATCCTGTGCTACCTTTAATATATTTGTGTGAGAGTTTCTTTGCCTTAGGTAGATCCATGTTTGTGTGTTTTTAATAAGTAAAGCAAACATACCTGCCTCTACTTTCATTTAATCCTGTACAAAGATTTGACTCAGTGATTTTGTATTTGGTTTGTCTGGGAAAAGTATCCCTCACCTTCAAACCTCAGAGACACCCACCCTTTCATCATATTGGTTAAACTCACACAGGAACCTCCCCCTGAACTACAGCCAAAATCATACACAGGCCCACAACGGACTCTAAACCCCACATTCATCCTGTTGACACAGACTCTCTCTTGGCAATGTGGTGCAGTCGTATGGCACTGCGTCAGCTCCAGAGGATCGCCGTTGCTCCTTTGAATGCTGCTGGAGGTTTAACGAGCAAAGTGCAGAGGGAGATGTCGACCCTGCCACGGGTGTATGTCACCCGACAGATCCCACCAGAGGGCCTGAAGATCCTCAAAGAATCTGGACAGTGAGTCATGGTATCTTGTTAAGTCAGTTAAAATGATTGATTTTTACATAGTGCATCTTTACGATCAAATGTCTGTCTGCTGCAGCTAATTTGACAGTGCTATCCTAATGTAGTTTGCCTGCTTAGTAAAGTTCATCATTTACTTAGAGCAAACAGGCCCGCTGATGTTTGCATTTAGGTTGGTCAGATAAGAGGGGGGGCCTAAAGGGTATTCCCCCACAAAAGATCTGATCTAATGTCTCAGTGGGGCTTAACGACCCAATATTTCTAAGAAGACCTAGAATATAGATCACATAGCCAGAATGACTACATATCTAGAACTTATCTGCATTAAGAATCCCTGAAGTATTAAAAAAAAAAAAAAACAACGTTCCTTTTCCTCTTCCAGCATGCCCTATTTTGATTCATTTTGGCTGTATTTTTGTATCGCTTGTGTGTGTGTTTTTGGAGCCTGTCTCCACTGAATATCCCTTTGTGTTGATGAAAGAAATTTTAGAAGCTGACTCATGGTTTCTATCTCCTCAGGGTGCAGTTCGAGCTGTGGGATTCAGATGACCCAGTGCCCAGGAAGGAGCTGCTTCAGAAGGTCAAAGGCGTTGATGGTCTGCTCTGCGTCCTGACAGAAAAGATTGATGCAGAATTGTTGGATGCTGCAGGTCTTAACACAGTCTTTGAGTCAGTCGATTAACCTAGATCCAAGAGCAGCCTCTCTGTTTATGCGCGTGTTTGCTTGTGTGTGTGATGTACTCTTGTAGGTCCTAACCTGAAGGTTCTTAGTACTATGTCAGTGGGTTTTGATCATCTGTCCTTGGAGGAGCTGAAGAAAAGGTGATTCTGGTCTTTCTATTTCTATAATACTCATTCAAGTCAACAGGGTCTCCATGTGTCTGTGTTTATTTTTAGTGATTTCCATTAAAAACAATCCAGTATGCAGACATATGTGTGAAACATTAAGTGCAATGTTTGTGTGTTTCTCCTCAGAGGGATCCGTGTCAGTTACACCCCTGATGTTCTGACAGATGCTGTTGCTGAGCTGACTGTAGCTCTGCTGCTCACAACCTCCAGGAGGCTCATAGAGGCCACACACGAAGCCAAGACGTAAGATTATCAATCACACACTCATGGGCCCCACAAATGCAATTTAAATTCTGCAAACACAAACTCTTTTGTTTTTTCTGTCAGAGTGTGCATACATTATTCTGTCTCTTCCTTGTGTTAGTGGTGGCTGGGGCACATGGAGAACTCTATGGCTGTGTGGACATGAGCTGGCCAACAGCACTGTGGGTATTTTTGGTTTAGGGAGGATTGGTAAGCACATAATTCACATCATCAATCTCTTTCCAATTTTGTTCCCTTCTTTTATTATTAGTATACACTACCATTGAAAAGTTTGAGAATGCTTCATTTTTCCCATTTTGTTATTGAAATTCAAGTAGTTCAAGTGCAACAAGTCCCAAATTTTCTTGCTTACTTACAACCCCCTCTGCAAAAAAGTACAATTGGAACACACTGTGGCTCCATTCCTTCAAGAGCATTATTGTACTGCAGAAAGCATTGTGTTGCTATAAAAATGGCAAGGAAAAGGCAATAATAGAAGAGAGACAGACCATCCCAACATTTAAAAATGTAGGTCTTTCCTGCAGAGAAGCTGCGAAGAAAGTCAAGGTGCCAGTGAGTGCAGTTTTCTTCACCATCGAAACACACCAAGAAACTGGGGGAAACTGACAGGAAGACGTCTAGAACACCCAAAACCACAACAGAGTCAGAAGACAAGTTTCTGAGAGTCAACAGCTTGGTGATAGGCGACTCACAGGACAGCAGCTTCAAGCACAGCTTATTAGTGGTCGTAATGAGAAGTCTCAGTTTCAGCTGTGAAGAGAAGACTTGGAGTTGCAGGTTTGACAGGTGGAGCCACTGCTAAGATATTAGAATAAGAAAAGAGGCTTGTCTGGGCCACGAAACACCGCCAATGGACTACTGAAGACTGGAAGAAGGTATTATGTACTGATGAATCAAAATTTAAAATCTTTGGTTCATAAAGCAGGATGTTTATATGCTGTTGAGTAGGTGAAGCATAGGGGAGGAAGCTTGATGGTCTGGGGCTGTTTTGCTGGATCCAGGGTCAGTGACTTGTACACCACAGCATTCTGCAGCACTATGTAGTACCATACTACATAGTGCTGCAGAATGCTGTGGTGTACAAGTCACTGACCCTCCTAGTCGGTCAGGGGTTCATCCTACAGCAAGATAATGACCCAAAACATAAGTCCAAGCTATGCCAGAACTACCTTAGGAAAAAGAACCACGTGGTAAGCTTGAAAACATGGAGTGGCAGCACAGTCTCCAGACTTAAACCCCATGGAGCTGGTTTGGGATGAAATGGACAGAAGAGTGAAAGGGAAGCAACCTACAAGTGCCACACATTTATGGGAACTTTCGTAACAGAGTTGGGAGGAACTTTCTGAAGAATATTTGATTTTCATTGTGGAAAGAATGCCACGAGTGTGTTCAGCTGTTACATCTGCCAAAGGTGGCTACTTTGATGAGTCAAAAGTTTAGAATACATTTTGGTTTCTAAACTGATTTTTTAAATATTTTTATTTCAGAGTACAATGAGACACTAACATGCATAATTTCCATATAAAAGGAAAATTCGAGGTGTTCTAAAACTATTGACTGGCAGTATACATACAGTGTTTATGAATCTTTACATAATGTTCTCCACAGTCATTAGCACAGTACATAGACTAAAATATAGCATATCTATAACATCACTGATGTTGTAGTACTCTTTTCTTTTACAGGCATGTACTTCTAATGGTAATTTTTTGTAAACGTCTGTTTAGATGCTCATTACATTTCATTGGTTCTGTCCCTCTAGTCTGCACAATAACCATAATGTTGATTCTAATCTAAAGTAATTTGATGTTTTCTGCTTCAAGGCGTGGCTATCGCTGAGCGTCTGGCACCTTTCAAAGTAAAGAAGTTCATCTACACAGACATGGCTCCCAGGCCTGAGCTGGCTAGTGCCATCAATGCTGAATTTGGTAAGACATGGATTTACGGTCATGCAGAAAGTCTCAGCCAGCATGCTATCCTCTTATGAAGAATACACAATGGATCCTCTGTCAACAAGGAGGATCAATGATGGGTTTAAGGGGGATTTAAAGCATTGGATTGTGAAAAGCAAAGGTCATTTATCTCTTTTGGCCTTTCACATCTGTTGACATGTTGACATGGCAAGTAAGGACCTAAATTACAGTAGCCATGTAGACAAATGTCAGACTTTTCATGTAATGCGGTAACATGAGTGACCCTTTGTCTTATTTTAGTGTCTTTCGATGAACTGGCAAAGCAGTCAGACTTCCTGGCTGTGTGCTGCGCTTTAACACCAGAGACAAAGGAGATCTGCAACAAGAATCTCTTCTCAAAGATGAAAAACACCTCTATCTTTATCAACACCAGCAGGTACCCCTAGCGCAAACACAAACGCACACATTAAAACAAGACCAAATAAATTGATGATTCATCCTAATTGTTGCTTGAATCAACTAATGATTTCAGTTTGTGTCTGCAAAAATATACATGTGCTTGCATGCGAGTATAATTTTGGTCTTTCTGTTGTGTCAGAGGTGGAGTGGTGAACCAGGAAGACCTGTATGAGGCTCTGTCCACTGGCCAGATAGCAGGAGCTGGTTAGATGTCACTGTGCCAGAGCCCCTGCCCACCAGCCATCCACTGTTTACCCTCAAAAACTGTGGTAAGTCTGGCAGATACTAGTGCTTTAGCTGCATTGAATGGTAATGTTTTCTGTTATTAACTTTTGTCTAATTCTCTCTCCCCACAGTGATTCTTCCGCATATTGCTAGTGCCTCGTATACGACCCGTAACGCCATGTCCAGCCTGGCAGCAAACAACCTCCTCCTCGGCCTGCGGGGTCAGCCGATGATCAAAGAGCTCAAGCTTTGAGAAGAATCTGGTTCCACCCTGAGAACTGATTAAATATTGAGCAATTAGTTCTACCATCATCTCTAATTTTGCTTCATAGGACTGAATCCAGGATATTTAGTAAAAGTCCTCAACAGTAAACAGTTCAGGGAAACTGTTTTTGCTCTACTTTCAACTTTTCAGCCAAATATGTACAATAACAGTATCTCTTGTAAAGCCTCTATCAGTTCCTATTTCATATAAACGTCACAAGCAAACTGAATTTCATCTCGTTTTTATTCAGTATACAACAACTGAACATACTATACAATCTTCATAGTCTTCAACAGTAAAGAGACAAACACTTAGTCATCTCATGGTTACACTACATGGGTTATACAGAAAAAACACAGAAATCCTTCAGTTTTGGCATATCAATAAAAGCCCGGCTTTTCAAGCTAGAGGGCATAAGGCAGTGACTGATAACTTTTAGGCCTTTTACTTTTTTTTTTTTTTTTAAAAATCTGGCATATTTATACAGGGCGTAATACAATCAGTGCATTTTTCAAAGATTCACATGAACTGTTGATACAAGTTTTAGCAGACAGCACCATTAGAACTCCTAACAGGCCTTTGTGTGAGACATTGACGCCATTTTCGTGGACATCTCTCTTTTGCTTCATCACCTCTACAACTATGTTTCTCAAGACCATTTCCATGACCAGAGTTGGCACTGCTTACGAGTAAGAAAATTTGAGATTTAACCATCATTTTAAAATCTGCAGCCACACTTTAATGACTTTACTATTGATTCCATAACGTCACAAATTCTAGATCAAACTGTAGGTTAGCTTATGTTTACAAGGAGAACAACCAACAAAGCAATATTTATCCTGAACTAAAATGTAGCACATGTGTGAAATATGAGTGTTATTTTGTACAGGCTAACAGTGTAATGACTCAGCAGTACAATAAGGTGCCAACTAGGAATGGAAGCAATGACCATGTCTCACTGACAGCGCAGATGTCACAACACATCGAGCAATAAAGTATACAAAAAGGCAAACATGTATTTTAAGGTGTTACTTTTGTCATCTCAGTTCACTAAAACAGAACCCTACAACACTGCATGAACACTGTTTTTAGTCAACAAAGTGCCGACCCGTGAAGCTGCTCTTATTTTCAACCTGCGTTAAGTCAGGCAGGTTGATGTAAAAATCCTCGATATGATGGTATTTTCTACGAGATGCAAATTTAGATTTCTTCTGTGTTATTCTTGAATCTTACACAAATCGTTAACTGAAACATAGTTCGTCAAACTTAGGACAGCACTTACCAACTTACACGTAGACGGTAAAACACATTTACATTGATTAAAAACAACAGCTAAAAATCCTGAAATCAACACGAAAAAAAGACAAAATGTCCCAAAAAAAAAAAAACAACTTCGTTTTTCTACTATCCTTTTGTGGACTAGTCGATACGTTTTTAGACAACTGGACATCCTGCATGATCGACTGCTTGCTGAAGAGCAAAACTGTTAAACTCTTGGCTTTCAAACTGAAAATAGCAGGAACATGTCAGAAGGAAGAACCTCGAGTTTGCAGGATAAATGCAGCACAACGTTTTTACAGAGTACAACATTCCAGTAAACATATTAGTTATAAAAAAGACTGATTTGTCTAGGTGCTTATATAACAGATGCAACATTATATGTAGAAAGAGACATGTATAAAGCACTCATATCAAGTACAGTAGCAAACCTTTACACAACTTTTACTTCTTAATGAGTTTTTTGCCTCTTTTCACGAGAGAAATTATGAAATTGACCATAAATGTGCAATATTTACATTTCTAAAGCATTTTTTCAACACAAACTGAACTCCTGCCCCTCAGCACAACTTCACTGCCTTTATAACAAACACACAGGAACACCAGCTGCCAGAGAAACTTTGCAATGCGTGGACGGTTGGTAAGCTTGCTGGCCACACTTGAACTTTTTAAAACGGTTAAAATCAGTAACAAATAAGTCGGGAAATTTGTGTTGTGCCAGACCATTTAAAATTGAAATCACAACTGTTTTACAAATGGCAACAAAACACAAGTTTTATATGTAGCATACTTTCCTGTCAAGCTGTTATTAAAATGGCACTTTAATGCAATATTAGTTTTCTCAAAAACAGAACACAAGGCCCAGTAAACGCAGAATTTTTGGTGCAAACTGACACTTTTCCTTCTACCTAATTGCTCAGATCTTTTTTGATTCCCTTAACAATGCAGCTAAATGATAAGATAAACAGCTAAATCATAAATTAGCAAAAGGAAGGAGTAATTTAGTTTCCCCTTTGCCCAAAACTTAAACATGACAAACAACAAATATTACAATGTCATAGCGAGACAGTTATTCTTATTGTCGTAACAAATGTGAAGGCCCCATCAGTACAAATTGAATTATTTGTCACCTATCACAAATATTTTAAACAATAACTGAGTGCAGAAGCATTATCACTGATGGTTATTCAAAGGTGCTTGGACTGAAAGGCAACGACAAATATCCCACATCAGTTTGAGCATGTTTACATGCAAGAAAATCTATAATCAGTTATTGAGGAATGGAGAAACAGTTTTTTTTGGTTGCTCATTTCTTGGTAAAGAATGCCAACTACCTCAAATGCCATTAGTTCAGTAAACAAAAGAAAAAGGTCATCACATTTACTCAGTTCATGCCATTTTCATTGCATAAAACAGAATGAAAACGCTAATGCAACACTAGATTCTCTGTCATCTTCTTCCGGTTAAACTTTCAAAAAGCTACAGACTGGACTCTGTCTTTATCCCTCCTTTTTGTGCAGTATTTCTAAGTATCATGAGGCACACAGTCATCAGTTTATCATCCTTTTATAAAGATATCTGGCACCCAAACTACGAATTAGACATCCACAGTCTGTGTGACGCCCCTTGCACCAAACAAGGCACAGTCAATACGCACAGTTGGGATAACTCATGTGGGATGCTGCTACATGTTTTACAAATGTGCAATGGAACATCTAAGAACAAGACTTTACGTGATATCAGTTCTTAGGGCTGATTCTGCAGAGCTGCCTCTGATCTGCAAACACTCCGAGTGTTACAATGATTGACTCAAATGTGCGCTTACACACACACCACAAACGATAAATCAGCATTTAGGGATCCCCTCAACAGAACAAAATTTCACTTAATGAAGAGAGGTCCCACATGATTGCTTCTTTTCCTTCAAAACACAATATAGTTAACAGTTTTGCAGTTTTAAAAGACAAATCATGGACTTGCCTGGATCATTTTATGTGAACTCCATGGACTGCATAATGAAAAATCCTTATAATACTCTTATGGTATTCATACAGAGTACAGACAGAAAGGGTGGACTATCTGTGGTTTTCCACAGAAATACATTTTTTCATGTCCTGCACCCTATAATCTTTCTACAGTCTGTGTTTCAAATAGTTTTTAGTAATTTGATAGTATTTTTTTGTCCTGATATAGAAAATGACATAATCATCCCTATCTTTGGTCTGTGATCAGGACTGGTTAGATTGGACAGAGCAGATGATCAGGTCTGGCTGTTCTGTCAGAGCTTTAGAAAATCTTCAGAGTTTTTGGAGGTTTTAACCTCATCACTCACCACTGATTCCAGTGTTTTCATCTTATCACAACATACCAGCCACTTCTGCCCCTACAGGAGGGCATTGGACATGTTGCTGTTCTGCCAGCGCAGACAGGTGGTCTTGGAATGCTTGTATAGATGTGAGGACTGACTGAAACGTTCCACACTTGAGACATGCGTAGGGTTTTTCTCCTGTGTGGACACGGATGTGTTTCTTGCAGTCAGTCAGGGTGAGGAAGGTTTTGCAGCAGATTTTGCAGGCGTATTTTCGTGCTCCTTCAACCACCAGGACATTGTGCTCTGAGAGAAGCCTTTTTGCACTTGGACAGAACATCTGCTGAAGCTCTGGTGAGCTGTGGAGGGAGGGAGGTGGGCCTGCCACTGTTCATTTCATATCCTCCGCTCTCGTTGAGAAGCAGGGGACTCGTCAGACTTGAGGAAGAAGAGGCTGCATCCTGAAGAACCCCACCTACTCCTTCTTTCTCCTCCCATGCCAGTGGCCATTTTTGGAGCAATACGCCTGTAGCCTGGATAAGCAAGAGCTGTGGTACCTGCTCCTCCTGCTCCTCCTGAAGGTCGCCCCAAGAGAGTGAAGCCCCAGACTAGAGCGCTGGAAGTCCAAACCAAAAGGATCTACTCCTCCATGTCCTCCACTTGCACTTGCCACACTTCCTCTGGGGTTTCCCAAACTATCCTGCAGGGGTGAAGGAACAGAGAATCAGCCTGCAGGTTATCTCCAAAGCTGTTTCTGCTCTCACCACTTGACTGCAGAAGAGCAGAAGAAGCAGAGCCAGATGGCCCAGCAGCTTCCTGTCTCAGCAGAAAGTGATGTGCTACAGCATCTCCAGTTGTTGTATTAGGAAGGTCATCCTCTCCTGCAACCAGCCGTGACGTGCCACTTGCAAAATCCTTCGGGCTGAGGAAGCTGGAAATACTGAACCGGGTTTGCCACTCATTGCACTATTACACGCAAAAGCCTCCTCCGACTCCACTGCTTCCTCCCCTGCTTTTGAGGAGAAGCTGGGAGCTGGGCTGGAGCAGAGAGTCTGAGCTGGGCTGGGGTTCAGAGGTGAAGCTGCGGTCGCTGCTCTCTGGGCTCAGCTCCACCTTCTCCTCCTCCTCCTGACACCCAGGCTCAGCTGGGTCGCTGCCTTCTGCTTGAGATGTCACGTCGCTGACTTCATCCGCTGGCTCAGGTGAACTTAGTGGCTCCCGTTTAACCACCACCTGGGCAAAGACAGATTTTGTCTCTCAGAAGCTAATTTAAAAATGAATATGCAGCTTAAATATGTTCCCCAAATCCATCAAATTAAACAATGCCTTTAACACAAAATTAACCCTCGGAACCCAAAAATCTTCTGACAGATTGGAAAAGCATGCTTTCTTTAAAAAATGACCAACAAAAGGTATCCAAGTCTCAGCTTAAAATTGCAACATATCATCAAAATCACCTTTTTCTACATGCCACATTTTAGAAATTGACCTGGGCTGAACTGCAGGCTGTGTTTACACAGAGCAGATAGGAGACAAGTGTGGAAACAGATTAAAAAAATGTAATGAATAGCACCTGTGGGTACTGTAATGTTTTTCAGTCTTTGTAAAATAAATGGTTAAATAAGTACAACTTTTTTGGATTTATGGCACTATAGCTGTATTATATTGTACCAAAGATATTTTTAAATTCTTTCTATTTCCAGTCATAGTTGTGTCGTTCCCATAGAGTTGCGGGACTTTACATCCCAGTAAAAAACAGGAGTACCTAGTGAGTTAAATGGGGCCCCAACTGCATGGGGTTCAGAAGATTAATAATCTGTTCACCACAAAATCAACAAAGGGTACCAATTTACTGGAGTTTAACAGAAATTGTTTGTAGATTTCATGATTATCTTGGAATGTATTGATGCAGCGGTTTATACAGTTCAGTAGTTGTTAGGAAAATTCTCACACCTGCCTCAGTCTTTCTGCAAGAACAACCTCATCTACTGTTTAATAATCTCTTGACTGCCTCCCATCTGAGCGATGGACTGCTTTGCTTTAGCAGGATGTTTTTCTAGCGTCTAACTTTATCACAGGCAATTTCCTCTCTATTTCCATCACAGTACGGTGATGCTTTGTTGACAAGTTGATTGAAGCAGCCGTTTTTTTCTCACAAACAAGAGAAGTCACAACTTTACCTTTTGTTCCTCCTCTTCGGCCTCCTCCTCCTCTGTTCCCGATTTTATCTTCACCCCTGCTCTGCTGCCCTGGTGATCCTGCTCATCCATGTCTTCTTCCTTACTCACCCCTCCCTGCATTCTCCCCAAGTTCCCCCTCACAGTGTCCACTGTCTGACTGACTGGGCATCTGAGGATCATCCTGGGACACTGCTACTAGCCCAGTGATTGCAGCATCTAATTTGGAATCATCTCCCATCTTGTGGGAGTCCGGGGACAGAAGTGCTCCCTCCTCTCGCTCTGCATTTACCCCTTTTTCTCCCAACAGCCCCAGGTTAGGGGCAGAGGGGCGCTGCCTCTGTCTGGGTCGCTCCTCTGAAAGCCCCAGGGCCAGAGATGGCTTTCGTTTGTGGAAACGTCGGATTGGGAAGGAAGCTCTCTGCTCGACCACTCTTCCCACCCCGTCCTCCTCCATCCCACCCAAAGCAGAGCTCACCAAGCTGAGCCCCAGCTGCTGCAGCAAGAAAGATCGCTGCAACTTTGACGTGGCAGCATTTGCTGCAAGGTTAGCATTAGCTGCTAAAGTCGGGTTCGCCGCCAAATCTGCTACTTGCTGCTGCCTGTGCCTTTGCTGCTCTTGCTGAGGGTGGTGATGGGTGGGTCTGTCGGATGAGGGGGACATAGGCAGCGTGCGGGTGGTCAGATAGTGTTTGCAGGCCTTGACTACATTGTTGAGGTGTAGATGTGAGGCTGCAAGAAGAATATCCATGACATTGCTCTCCCCCAGCATCAGCGTTGACGTGTACATCATGTCCACCAGAGCAGCGAAAGCTTCAGCTGTCACCACCTGCAACACGGCATCATTAGAATCAATAAAAACAATGGCAATATCAATTATCAGTATTTTTCAAAACTGTCACTGTTAAGGTCTTAACCTCGCTGTCCAGTTGGATCATGTTCATGCTGGCATCTCCCTCAGCAACAGTGAACAGGGCTCTGAAATGGGTGCTGCAGGCCGCCAGCACTGAGCGGTGGGCCTTAAAGTGTCGGCTGCCCACCACGATGACACAATCACACAGCTGTCCATGAACACGCTGATAGTTAAGCTGTTGGAAGATCTGCTCGAAGTGGCCCGGGAAATCCATGGCCCTGCAGGCATAAACAAGCAGAAAGACACGGCAAAAACACACAATTACTGATCAGAAATTATAACTTAATCAGTAGAAGATTAATCAACATCAAATATCTGGCTTTTGCAGCTTTTGAAAAGTGCTGCTTTTCCCTGCTTCATTACTGTAAGTTGCATTTCTCTGATTTTTGCATTATGACTCAGACATAAGAAGTAACCCTAAGATACCACCTGGAGCTCAGGGAAACTCATGATTCACTGACTTCACAATTAGGCCATTGTTCTGGTGACTAACACTGAGATTAACTGATGTGACAAATTGCAGCCGGGGACAACTGCATGATGATGAGGGTGGAATACATGAAGGTAATGATGGGATTTCAGTGAGGATTTACACAGATGAAGATGATTTGCATGAGCTAGTTTTGTTTGAGGAGGTGTTGATAATGTTGTGTAGATACAGTGCCGTAGATGCTGAGGTCCTGGGGTGAGGGCCTACAATAAGTTAAATAAAATTATTCATCAATATGCACTGGGATCAGTACTTCCAGTGGGTTGAATTTCCTACTATTAACTCGTTATTGTGAAACAGCTTGCACTTTTGGTGGTCGAACCGTCTACTCGTGCTTAAGGCAGGTTGCAAACACAGTAGCTCCGGAGTAGTAGTGTTCTCTGCACAAGTCTAGTCTGGCTAACACGCGACTAGTTAGCTAATGTTATTAGTTAAAGTGGCACAAAAAAGCCTTCTGTGGTTACAACGGTGAGATTAGAGAGCTAGTAGCATCTAATATTACCTTGATTTTATCCGAAAACGCAGGTATCAAGAGGCAGAAAGGGGCCCTGATCAGAGAGGCTAAAGTTAGCTGGCGACAGCCCAGCAAATGTCCGGTTAGCTAGAGCACAAGTAGCGGCATACGGGCACCGAAACGGACCCGCTTCTTTATATCCGAACACCGTTTCCCCCACAAAATGTCCCCTCAAATGCCGCTATGAGTAGCGATAATTTCCGCTGCTACGCCCCTCGACGCCTCGTTTACACAGTTACCGGACGGTTCGGCCGTTCGGCCGAAAGCTGCCCGTGCGGTTGTGAGGTGTCACGGTGACCGTTGGTCTCACAGAGCCGGACACGTCGGTCCGTCTCACCGCCCATCCACAGGCACATAAAACAACCGCTACAGTCGGTAAGAAAGACCGGCTATCGGGCATTATCCGGGAGCGACGTGCATGTGCTGTAATATCTAATAATTTCCCCGCACTCAGACGGTTTTTCCGAGCAGACTCACAGGGTGGCGCTGTGCTTCACTTCCATGTCCGTGACCCCGCCGAGGTGAAGAGTTGCAGCTGCATAGAACCACCACAAGCCTAGAGTAGCGACAACTGGGGTTTTGAAGCCATTTTGTTTCCATTCACTCAATATGGGACGCGCAGCGCGAGGTGCACATTCACGAAAGCTAGCTATTTGTGGATTTTTACTGATTTCAAGACGTGTTTTGGACAAAATATTTTACTGGCTTGTTTTGTCTGGATGTCCAAGGTTGGATTATGGCCGTTTTTTGTGGAATATTTTCATCTGTGACTAGTTATGAGGATTCAAAGGCGAGTTTTGCTGTTTACGTTATTTGTTGAACAAATGTGTTTATATTACCTGCTGTGGTAATCAACTCTGAAAGTGGTTTATACCGGCGGATTCATGAGAATCTAAGCTTTCCATGGGCGTATAATGTTTCTATCATCGAGTTTGCAGCTTCGGTCAATTTAGCAAAATACGTTTGCACATGCGGGCCGCTGAAGTTTAACGGGGTTCATGCATCTCCATGCATGAAAATGGTCAAAGTCAAAATAACCACATCTGCCTAAAATCACATCAAACTTTTCTATCTGTCATTCACCCATACATCATAACATGAAATTACATACATGGGACTAACGTGGCACAAAAACGATGATGAAGTCAGTTTCTATCCCTCTCTCCGGACTTTATTTTTCCCACAGTTTCCTTCTTTCAGGATCACTGGGAAACCGAAACATGTGGGATCCCTTCTCTGACCGATTTGTGCACCCAAAGGCACAACAGCCCGTCATTTTTCTGGTATTTAGGGAGTGAAAAAAAGACCTAGAATTACACTCTGCGGTGTAAACAACGTTTAAAGGAAAACCCGGCATTCATGAATTGGAAACAAAATGGTGCCTATACATCACGTGACCAAAATTTTCTGGACCCGTCATGTCGCCACTCTGGTTATACAGGCACTCTAGCTGTGAGTAGAGTCCCTATATTATCAGAGTATCGACATGACGGGTCCATAAAATTTTAAATACGGGTTACCCCGTTAAACTTCAGCGGCCGTATGTGCAAACGTATTTTGCTAAATTGTCCAAAGCTGCAAACTTGATGATAGAAACATTATACACCCACGGAAAGCTTAGATTCTCATGAATCCGTCGGTATAAACCACTTTCAGATGTGATTACCACAGTGGGTAATATAAACACATTTGTCCAACAAACAGCAAATAACGTAAACAGCACAACTCACCTTTGAAGGCTCAAAACTAGTCACAGATGAAAATGTCCACAAAAAATGGCCATCCAACCTTGGACATCCAGACAAAACAAGCCAGTAAAATATTTGGTCCAAAACATGTCTTGAAATCAGTAAACAATCCAGAAATAGCTAGTTTTCGTGATGTGCCACCTTGCGCTGCTCGTCCCATATTGATGAATGGAACAAAATGGTTTCAAATCCCTGCTCACAGCTAGAGTAGGAATTTACTCTCTGGTGGTGTAAAACAACATTAACAGGCAAACCCGGCGTTCATGAATAGGAAACAAAATGGCGCCCATAGATCACGTGACCAAAATTTTGGACCCGTCATGTCGATACTCTGATAATTAGGGACTCTACTTACAGCTAGAGTCCCTATATTAAGAGAGTAGTGACATGACGGGTCCAAAAAATTTCGGTACACACACAGTCACAGGCGGGGAAACAGCTGTTTCCCCCCAGGAAACTATCCGAGCCGGTCAGTGTGGTAAAGAAAAAGCACGTTAGGGCGGACTTTGACGCGGGGGGGCAAGTTACCCCCTACTTTCGTAGCTGAGCTGCGAGCTGCCTGCCTGGCTAAATACTGGCGCTATGTCGAAAATTCATTCTCCATCACTCACATGTTATGAAATGACATATGGAAAACAGACCCCAGGTTGAAAAAAAACGAAGTTCCCCTTTAACATTGTTTACACCGCAGAGAGTAATTCTAGGTCTTCCAATGCTTTCTAAATACCTGAAAAATGACGGGCTGTTGTGCCTTTGGGTGCACAAATCGATCAGAAAGGGATTCCACATGTTTCGATTTCCCAGTAATTGTGAAAGAAGGAAACTGTGGAAAATAAAGTCCGGAGAGAGGGATAGAAACCGACTTTATCATCGTTTTGTGCCAGGTTAGTCCCATGTATGTACTTTCATGTTACGATGTATGGGTGGAATGACAGATAGAAAAGTGCAAGTCAAGTGACTGTGACGGCAAGCATGCATTTGAGTTATTATAAGTTAAAAACATATTTCCATATTTCCATTTGTTTTATTTTAAATCCAGGAACATTTTGACATTCATCAGTTTGAGAATGAGTGACAAGATGGAAGAAGAAGCTGAAGACGACTGCAGTGCCTACTATTTTCTGCTACACTAAGCCTCCCAAGGTGCGAAAGTCTCAGAAGAAGCGGGGCGTCAACTTGCACTAGACCTACTTGTAGAACTGGACACAAGGTTCATTTGCAAGACCACGGCTACTCTGCCCCTCCACCTGAGGACAGCTCAACTGGTTCTTGTAAGGATGCCTTTAGTTATCAGTTATATTTAATAGGAAACCAGTTAACAAATGTATATATTTGGGTTATCATGTTGATGAGGAAAATTTGAATATCAGTTTACCTGATTTCTTTGGGATGCACATAAAAATGTAGGTTTTTATTTTTATTGACGAAAAGAGATCAGAGATGAGATGAACATGAGAGAGATGAAAATAGATAAAGAGAGAGGTGAAAAGATATATGAAGAGAGAGAGAGAGAGGAGGATAGATGAAAAGAGGGAGATGGGAGATAAGATGAAGAGATAGAAACATGGAATAGCTTGAAGATGAGAAGAGAGAAGAAAAAAGTTGAGATGAAGAGAGATGAGGAGAGATGAAGAGAAATGAAAAAAGATAAAATGTAAGATGAGACGATGGAGAGAACCTATATAAGATGAGATGATGAATAAAAGAGATGAGAGATGATATGAACACTAGATGAGAGAGATGAAGAGAGATAGTTAAAGAGAGAGAAGCTAAAAGAAAGAATAATGAAGGAGATGGGGGCACCAAAAGAATATACCAGAATGCCAAGCAAATTATTTCGCATTGCTCAATAAGTCTACATAAGTGTTCCTTCCCCCTTTCTGTTTCTCCTGTCTTCATACACAAATCTGTCCTCTAAATTGTAAAAAAAAAAAATCATTATTATTGATAAGCAATCATCCTTTTTACTTTCAATGATGACTAGAAAGTTAGAATGTAAAAATCCAAATGAAACGCATAGTGCGCTAAGCGAGTACACACACAGTCACGGGTGCATTAGTGCGTGGCACAGTGAATGGAAACAAAATGGGCGCCAAATCCCCAGTTGTCGCAACTCAACAGGAACACTACTCACAGCTGCTAGTGATAGATAGATAGATAGATAGATACTTTATTTTACGAATTTCAAGGCATGAAGACATGTACAGTCTGTTATAGACAGTCTTATTATGAACTCCATTCACTGGGTTGCCTATGAATCACAATGAGGGATGAGCTCCTTAAACAGCATTCATTTTTTACAGTTTTACAATATCTGTGTAATGTTTCTGTCACAGAAATAGAAAATGCTCTTTTAAGATGCTTCTTTACACTGATTTTTTTTTTTTTTTTTGCATGAAGTTACTACTGGGGCTGCACAGTGAAGTAGATAAGGCTGCTGCATTGAGCAGTAAAGCCAAGAGCAGGGTCAAATGCTAACTAAGAGGAAGCTGGCACTGGAGACACCCAGGGAAGCTTCCTCTTCTGCGTCCTCACCCCACCCCACCTTCATACCAAACCTCCATGACCTAGGCCAAGATCAATAACTCAGTTTAAAGAGGATGGACTGTAAATAGAGACCATGGATCCTGCCAAGGAGGAAGCTTTGACCACTGATGGCCTCGGACCGGAGCGAAAGCATCTGATCAAGTCAAACGTTGATGGCTGTCAGTTCGCTCACTACAGATTTTTAGATCGTGTCGTTGGAACTGTTGTGGAAATCTGGATGAGTCATAGCAAAATCAGTTGCAACAGTATTTGTAGGTAGATAGATAGATAGATAGATACTTTATTAATCCTGAGGTAAATTCAACAGAGCTTAAACCTTAACTGGTTTGTTTCACTGGCAAGACAAAAATGTAATTGATACTCATGACCAAAATCAAACAGGAAGTCAGCCATTTTGAAATATGTGTCATATTTTCTTTGATTTTTGGTCATTTGTAACCATTTTCAAAAGCTATATACTCAAACAGGATAACACCAAGAGAGCTGAAATTTGGCCAGGATGTACAGCAGCCATGGGTGATCAAAAGTTATCAAAATGCTTCGCAACAGTCTGAGGGCATGGAAATGGCAACCCCTGGAAATTTACAATTTGCCATGAATTCGCCATGAAACGACAAATACAGTGTAACTGCCCTGAACATGCTCCGATCTGCATCAAACTTTAGATGTATGATCTCTGTCATCAGTCCTGGCCTGATGACATTCACATGTACATATACAGCCGTAGTCATAGCGCCACCTGGTGGATGGAAGGAAATGCTCCATAACAAGAATGTACATGCACCCATCTGCGTGAAACGTCTGTGAACACACTCCAATCCTGATTACATCCATGGGTCAACATACACTCTCAGTCGCAGCACCACCTGGTGGATGGACAGGAAAAGCTCTATAACTAGTCTGAACATGCTTCAATCTGCCTAAAATTTTACATGTGTGATCAGAGTCCAGGGCTGCACAGTGGAGTAGTAGTAGTGGTTAGCACTTTCGCCTTGCAGCAAGAAGATTCCTGGTTCAAATCCCGGCCTGGGCCAGGGATCTTTCTGCGTGGAGTTTGCATGTTCTCCCTGTGCATGCGTGAGTTTTCTCTGGGCACTCCGGCTTCCTCCCACAGTCCAAAATATGCTGAGGTTAATTGATTACTCTAAATTGCCTGTAGGTGTGAATGTGAGTGTGATTGTTTGTCTGTATATCTAGCCCTGAGACAGACTGGCGACCTGTCCAGGGTGTCCCCTGCCTTCGTCCTAGTCAGCTGGGATAGGCTCCAACACCCCCCGCGACCCTAGTGAGGATAAAGCGGTGTTTAGAGAATGGATAGATGGATCAGAGTCCAGCTCTCATCACATCCATAGAATAACATACACTTTCAGTCACAGGACCACCTGGTAGACATGCGTGAATTCGCTGACCAGCAAGGATGCGAGGACGCGTCCAACGCTGCTTGCAGTTTTAATTTTTTTGTTATTATTGTTATTATTACTGTATAGATATTTGCTGTAACAAGTATACACTGTCAGAAATATGAGGCAACTAGAAGGCATCTGATATATTATTCAGAGAGATAAAACTAAACATAAGACATTTTAAAAAATATAAAATCAAATCATATCTCATATTTTAGACAGACTAATTGCATTAAGAGGGTAATAATAAGCATATACTGTATGTTTATTCAGTAATTTTATATCATATTAACTTAATATTTTCTCACATTAAATAATATTTTAAATACGTATTTATTTAACATTTTCTTATTAGGTGTATAATTTTTAAGTGATAAACGACATGGTCATTCATCCTCTGCACCAGTGGGTGGCGGTAATGCATCAGTTTTCCTAAACGACAATAAACGTCAGAGAAGAAGAAGAACAAGCCCGATGACAACAGTCATGGATGCCTCCTGCGCGTTCGTGTGCTGCGGAGAGGAGAGAGATACCGACAAAGCTGTTATAGGTGACTGTCTCCGTTTGTGTTGCATGTCAGACCTTTAAATGAACAAAAATTTAATTGTAATAATGATATTTAAAGGTTGGTTGTTGATTAGGTACTACTTTTAGACGTCCGTGTGCTTTACACACGTGGGCGCTCGCTGCAGAGTTCAGTTGTCTGTTCAGGTTTCTTCCCACGTGTGTTATTATTATACTTACGAGTCCGTTAAAAATGTGTTGTCTGTCACACAGTCCGCTTCGCAAATGGCAGCGTCAAAAACCCAGACAGGCTGGATTTCTCTTTGTACAAGAACACAGATGAGACGAACCCAAGAAAAAAGAACAGGCGGATACTGGTGAGAAAGAAGCACGACTTTTATGTTTCTACACCTATTTAAGTGAAGTTGAGTTGCTGTAGTCTCAGTACTTTCATTAGTGTGTCTCTTGTTTTTGTCTCTCAAGGTGGCTGAATCAGACAGACTGTCCTATGTTGGACACAACTTTGGAGCGGGATCACTGAAGTGCAACAACCTTTGCAAGTGGGTAACTGTAGCTTGTTTTGACATATTACGGCCGCTGTCTCTGTGACGAGGATTAACAAGTGTGATGTTTTGTGTCTATTTAGATATTATGTTGGGGTGTTAAACAAACAGACCATGCAAATGGAGGTTCACAACGCTCAACTCTTCAACATGCAACCAGCTATACCAGGTAAAAGGAAAAGTCACCAATAGTCGACAGTCCATACAAAGTATTCACTTTGGTTTGGAAATTTTCCAGTCTTATTCCTTTTTTTTTTTTACATTGAATTGTGGGATTTTGTTTTTAAAAGAATTTACAATAACACTCTTTTATGTCAAAGTGAAAAAATAATTTACAAAATAATGTCACTTGTTTAAAATTCTAAAACATAACATAAGTAACTGCATGAGCATTAACCGTTTCAAGTTAGTGTTCAGTAGATACGCCTTTGGCCACAACAACAGCATTGAGCCTGTGTGGAAAGGTCTGACTCAGCTTTGAACCTCTGGATACTGGAGTTTTAGCACGTTCGTCTTTGTTAAATTGACCCAGCTCTGTCAGGTGGCACAGGGAATGTGAGTGAGCAGCCTATTTCAGGGGAAGCTACACAGTTTCAGTTGAATTGTGGTCTGGGCTCTGACTCAGCCAGTCAAACACATTCACCTTCCTGTAGTTCTCTTATAGACCTCATCATTTTGTCCTCCAGGATTTATTTATTTTTGCTGCATTCATGTTACCTTCTACCTTTACAAATCTACCAAGGCCTGCTGCCAAGAAGCATCACCACATAATGATGCTGCCACCACCATGCTTTGCATTGGGGATGGCGTGCAATGCTTGGTATCTGCCAAACACAGTATGTAGTCTGATGGCCAAAAAAACTCATTAGGTTAAAGAAGCTTGTTCCAGTTGACTTCAGAGTCTCCCATAGGCTTTCTGGTGAAGTCTAGTCCAGATTTATTTTATTCAGCCGTGGCTTTCTCCTTTCTGCTTTCCTCTTAGGCTTTGACTGGTAAACTGGCCAATAGTAATTGTACGCGTACTCTCTCCCATCTCAGCTGTTGACGATTGTAACTGCTTGTACCATTTATGTTTCAGTGAAAATGCAATTTCAAAAGTAACAATAAAGTTAATCTTATTAATAACTAATTAGTTTATATTGATTTTAATAAGATGTGGGAAGACCTAATCATTTACTTAGGTTTTATGTTTGCAACTCATTCACATTACTTTTGTAATATATATTTTTTCATTTTGACATTAAAGAGTCATTTTAAAACAATTCTTCACATAGAAGAACTAATTAAATTGACCACGATGAAAGCTAGTAGAGGAACGCTTTCAGTTACTTTTAATAGCTTCTGTACCTAGCCAAAATCAATGACAGCTATCCAAAAGACCAGATCATCTTTTGAAAATGAAAATGTGCAAAGCTTTGTGTGGCCTGAGATGTGGTCAGTGTCAGTTTGTCTGACTTTACAATGTCTTGCCACCAGGAGAAACAACAGATACTGCACAATCCCAGGACACTACTCAGACCTACAGAGACAAGGTACACTGATTAGTCCTGTTTTTCTTGGTGTAAAAGAAGACTGTACACAAATCAGAAAGAAACTGCTACTAATGTCTCAGTCATATCTGACATTTTCTCTTTAGGTCGACTCATTGATTGAGGCCTTCGGCACCAACAAACAGAAGAGAGCTCTGAGCTCCCGCAAGCTCAATCAGGTGGGCAGTGATACTCTGCAACATGCAGTGGACAAGGCTGCCAAGACTGTGATTAACAAGAAGGGTCTGGAAGGTAAGCTACGCAGTCACTTTGCCAAAGACATGTGGGTGTCTGTTTTCTGACGCCGCTGGTTAGCAAAATGTGGAAGAGAAGTCAATGAAGGGAAATTAAAACATAAGCTAACCTAAACATATGGATCCTTATGTTGTCATCTTTCTCACCATGGTCTTGTCATTTTATCAGCATTTTTCTCACCTCTCTCTTCAGCTCTACAACAGGAGGTGGCTGACGCTGAGTCGCAGGGAGAACTGGCTCTCCACCTGCCGCCCTGCAGTGCCGACGCAGACAAACAAGAGAACGTCTATCCATTTGATAACCGTATCTTTTATCGGCTCTGAGTCAGCGTATTGCGTGTCAGTACGACAATGGAGATATAATTTTGTGTGAATTTGGTCAGGTTTCCATCCTTAATCAGTATCTGCAGTGCTGAGTCCAGTCGAGTTTGAAGCTTTGGAAGAAGCCGGTTCTAAGATGGCAGCAGTCACCTCTGAGGAGCTGCAGAAGATGAGAGATGATGGCGGGTAGGGCAACGATGGGCTCACGTTTGCCGAGACATTTTATTAGCCAAGTGTCTTCTTGCGTTCTGATTTTTGTTTGCACTTTTTAAATTTAAGGTGCCTGAGTGTTGTGAGGCACCTAGAGAACCTGCCAACTGCAGATGAGGCCAGAGTGAAAACAGCTCGATGTGCCTTTTACCTTTCTCTGCTCCTTAAACTGGTGCGGCAGAGGAGTATGACCCGCAAGTGTGAGTAAAATACTTTATTTTTCGTCCTATATATATGTAAAGTGCTCTACAAACTTGCTGTTCACACATTGACTAAAAACATTAACGTTCATGTGTGCAGTTGGGCAGGAGGAAGGCTGCCCTCGCATCATTCAAACCAAACTCTTCAAAACGTTCACTGTGGAGACTTTCAACAGCGGCAGGTATGAAGATGATGGTCAAGCTGTGAACTTCTGTTCAGTTGGATTATTAAGTAAAACATTTGTGACTTTCATTCATGACCACATGAATGTGTCTTGAATTTGATTTTGAAACTTGATATTAAAAATCTCTATAAAATGCCTTTTACTTTGCTTGCCATGTTTCCATTTCATGAGCAAAGTGGCTCTTTCACATGTAGAATTTTACACCAGTCAGGCTTTATTCATATACATTTTTTTGCGTCAAACACTCCATATAACGCACACAAATTTAGCTCTTAACTGTACCTTTTCCTCTTAGGCTGCAGAACACAGTGTCTGCATCAATGCGTGCCAAAATAGCAGCATACTGCCTGGCTCTGCTGCTGCATTTGGGCCACATGACTGCTGACCTCACATTACTTCACCGTGACCTGAGAATCACAGAGGCCAGGTAAGAAAACAGGACCTTAGATATGTGGAACAATGTGCTAAAGTAAGTTGTACCAAGACCACTGTAGTGTGAACTCAACACATTTCAAGCTATGAAATGTACCAATCTTTTCAAATACAGATATGATCACACAATTATAAGTCACTGTCAGTATGAAGGGTGATTGAACTCCACCAGTGTAACTCATTTATATATTTCCCTATAGGATGATTGAAGTTGCAAAGTCAATGGGACTGACCATAATTAGACCAGCTCGGGCCAAGGCTGATGAAGCCGGACTGCAAGATAACCACACACAGGCCTCTCTTCTTCTACCTCTGGTTAAATATGAGCAGTTCACTGAGAGACGGAAGCGCAAAAAATGCACTGAAGACCATAAGACAAGACAAGACAAGAAACGGACAGTAAAAAAAGGAACCGCAAGAATTGAAAATACCACAAACAAGACTTGTTTATTATTGTATTTTGTAGACAAATAAAGTGGTAAACTTTGAGTTGTACATGATATCATTACTGAATGCTTACACTTGATTATACAAAAAAGCGGACTAACAAGCTGTAAACAAATTCTAGATGATGGAACATCTAGCTTAGACTTTCAAAACGTATAGGCACGTTTGTAGACGTCACATATTGCACACTAAACATCTTTTTCCTTCTCTGACTGGCTATTACCGAGTGAGTCTGCGTGGTTGTGTGTCACTGCGCAGCATGTTGACAGTGTCGGGGATAAAATTTATACTGGGTCTAAATTATGACGTGAAAATGCTGAGCTGTGTCATATTTTCAAAACAACATGGAGGACATTATACAAGAACACAGACTCACCAGGAAACAGCTCTGTGCAAGAGGCAGAAGCTTCATTTTGGCTTTGTTTCTTTGCATATACACCTCACACTCTGAACGCTCCTTGCCTAGCTACAATAATTGATTTAAAAAGTCAAGCAAGGCACAGCTGTACCTTTTACCGTGGTTGTAGCTGGCATCTCTATAATCTTTGACTCTTGCTAGGATTTATAAATGTGCACTTCCTAACCAGCGAGTCCCAGAAGCAAACGGACAAAACCAACATAGTCTACAGTAAAAGAAAACATCGAAGGTAAAGCTTTAGTGGTGAAATGGATATCGAAGGTGTAGGATGACGATGACGCTTGAACGTGTTGCATTCAAGCTTCACTTCATCAGTCCACATTTTTTGAGTGCACTAGCACAAAATTACAAAAGGGATTTACAAAACGCTGTATGCCACCCTTGCATACTGATCCCTTTAGTGTTTTTGTGTAGCCTCCTACTACTTAAGACAGTTGTAACCAGGAGAGCATCAGTTTTGGAGAGTATTCTCTGAAACTGTACTCCACTAGTACAGCATACACCAGTACAGGCCTCTTGACATTGGTTTTCGTACTGGTTAAGTGCTTGCCACTATTCACAGGATGGAGCAGAACATGCTACCGCTGTGGCAACCACTTTCCACAGTTGCACTGATCCTGGTTGTCATGGAAATTCCAAGTCGGGAAGGATACTGGGACGAGGAGAGGCCAGCAGGGGAGCTGGCCGGTGGGCGAGGCGGAGGGTTTTCGAAAACCCACGGTGGAGACGATGTACAGCTGTAAAATGGAAAGAGACAAAAAGTATGTGCATTTAATTAATAGAATATCCTTGATAAGTTAATTTTCTGTGTCTGTTAGCTGTGGCTAACTTGTCTACCTGGCAGATCCAGGCTACAGCCAGAATAACATACTTTGCCTTTTTATTTTCTAGCAATACTACAGTTGTATATAATGAGATAAACAGCATTGACATAATAATCCGCCTCAAACTTTTACAGATTCAGTCTGTAGTGTGAAGTGAACTATCACCCATCTGTGCTCTTACAGCAATTAAAGCTTGTTTATGCTCCAAGTCACCACAGAATATGTGAAGTACTGTGCAGAGAATTGTGAGTCAGAATGGCCAGGCAAGCATGCTCTCTTAAGTACTGCAAAATCCAGTGGGTGTAGTTAAGACATCCTGATATTTTTGGCATTCTATATTTGACATACTATGAACTGAAAGGTACCACATTTTTTACTGTTATTGCAATACAGTATGGTAGCATCTGTGTACTGTATGGAGCTAAGCAAACAGTGTATGGTGGACATTTAGAGGTCTGTCTGTCAAAATTGTCTGGAGCTTTGACAAAGAGCAATCTCCATCACTAAAGTACAGGAAGGGCTGCAGTTTTGTGTGAGAATTCTACAGGTTGATCACCTAATGATTATGACCAGCATGTGGACAAAGAAGTAAAAGTGCAGAGAGCAAAGACACTGATGGTCTCTGAAAGGCTGCTACTTTTTACGTACCTGTTATTATGCCTTAGAATACTGTTGTTGCGCAACACACAGCTCTCATTGGCAGGATCCATATGTAGCAGTGTCTTTTTGTTTCCGGGGTGACCCTGGAACAAGATATTGTCATGGACAACACCCTTTACTGCCCCTAGCACAGCAATGCCACAGCTCTGTGCTGGTTGGACACGGTTGCGCACTACCTAAAGAAAAAAAAATATCACAAAACACACACAAAAGGTACAAAAGTAAGTGCATCCGAAACAAGTAAGTCCACCTGTATTCATGTTTCATTCCATCTCACCTTGATATCAGCACCCCCAGATACCTGGATCCCATAGCCGCGGTTTCCAACCATATCATTCTCCACGATCTGCCCATTTCCACTGAAACTGACACCATGGCCACTGTTTTCATAGACGCCATTACCACGAAGCTCCACTCTGCAGTCTTTCTCCACCGCAACACCACCTCGACCGTTTTCGAGAATGCAGTTTGTAACAAGTCGGGTCAGCTGACTGCTCTGCAGCACAGCGATGCCAAGGCCTCGGTTATTGTTTACGAGATTAGCAAAAACATTAAGGGCCTCACTGCTCTTCACATACAGGCCAACTGCTACAGAAAGAGACAGAAAGATGGAGAGAGCATTAGCGAGTGAGTGACGATCTGTGCTTGACACAACAGATTAGTTTAGTACCTCCATTGTAGCTCATGCAGTTGCTCTCCACCAGAGCCACGCTAATGGAGCGACGAGCAGAGTGGCGCTCATCCTCGCTGTCCAGGTCGCTTTCCCAAGCAAACAATTCACCTTCTTCATTGAAGTTCTCTTGACCTTCCCTTCCTTCTCCTTCGACGCCCCTTCTCTCCCCACTGCCTCCATCTCCACCAATTCCCTCCTGTCCAGGCCAGTTCCCCTCCCTTGCCTCGATGTTCTCCGGGTCCTTCCTGCAGAACACTGCCAGTCCATACATACAGTTATGGATGATGTAGTTTCCTAGGAGCTGTGGGAGGCTGGATGACATAACCCACACGCCGCAGCCTTTGTTACCTAAAGCAATCAAAAGAAGGGGGAATGAAATGTCTGTGCCATAGCTGTTAAAGATGAGCCGTTTTGTCCAGAAATTACATACAATAGACATGGTTTCCTTCAATAAGTCCGCGCCCTCTCTCTCCCACCACCACGCCGTCTGAATAGCCATAACAGATGTAGTTGTTCCTCAAGATGGGATCGCCTCCTCGGCGGATATCCACACCTCCCCATTGGTTCTCTCTAATCACATTCTCTGGAATTATAGAATTCAAATGTAACTGTAAGTAGAAAATATGAATGGACCACAACCACAAATGGGGCTGTAACTTTATGTAAGTGGTACATCAGTGGGGGAAACTAAAGGACCTTTTTTCAAGCAGATGTGTAATCTAGACAAGGAGATATTCCAGACTTAGATACACACCTGTTATCATGCCTCTGCCATTCTCGTTTATAGCAATCCCTGCTGCCTGACCTTGGAAGATGTGATTCCCACTAGGAGAGACAGTGCAGACAGATTACATATGTGGGGCAAATGCTGAAAAAGCTCTGACTTTGTCTCTGCAAACACACCAGACTTGGCTTGCTTATGTATGTGTGCACCTGAAACCCCAGCATCACATCTTGCAACATTGTGTAACACTGCTATTACCACATATTCACTGCTCTAACCATCCCCTCCAGTCAAAATCTTTTTTTATTTACCCTTTTAACATATCCACATAGTGTTTCATCTACAAGAAGACCTCATGAGTGAAAAGAGCATTTTTTTTTTTTTTTTTAGAATGTGCATTTTCACCTTCTAACTGTAATGTACACATGGCAGTCTCAATATCAAGGATTGGATTATCTAGGGTTTCACTTATAACACACTTAAGGAACCATTCTTGTCTGCTGGCATGGTAGGGCTTTCCGTATAATCAGTTTCTGGTTCAAACTTATATGACTGAATGACTTGAATTCATTCAAAGACAAATAGGGATCATATTCATAGAAAAAAAAATCTAAATGTGTAATTCTGGTGCATGGGGTTGAGTGTCTGGAGTTTATTCAATAACTGCAGAGGCACTTCAAAGTTTAATAGAATGGAGGCATCTTTAATATTATTAGTAACATCTGTATTACTGCTGTGACATCAAAATATCTGTTGTGAAAAAAAGGTGTTTTGTCGAGGTGTTTGTTTTCTACTAAACAATACTGCTTTCATATAATGTGTTACAAAAGCAAATAGCTAAGCTCTAAAATGGTGAGAAAACCCACATAGTCTGTTTGAATAATCTGAGTAACATTCATGTAACGGGAAAAGCAAGGAATAAACGTGATGTTTCATGTTTGTGGAGTCCAGCGTACCTCACCACAGGATTTCCACTGAAGAGAATATAAACCCCCGCTTCCTTGTTGTTATAGATCTGGTTGCTCCGAATTGAACCTTTTCCATTGCCAAGGACAACAACCCCAGAACGCAAACCACTGTGTATTCTGTTGCACTGTGGAATAAAAGACAAAAGGAGAGAATAAAAACAGAGAAGCAAAAACACAGCTAACACCAGTTCATGTGGAAATATATCTGCTGATATCACATACATTTTAGGCAAATGATAGTTGCAATAGACCATTTATCGTGTTTCACAATAGTTTACATGCAGGATGCATGTAGTTGGTTGTACACTAAAAACAGCATCTTCACTTCATTTAACTGTAACTGGCTACGAGACGCTGTTGGGACAAGCTGCTTTGTCAAAAGTTGGTGCTGTTTATATCTTTAAAAACAGACAATGGCGCAGCAGTTACCACAATGGTGGGGTTAGCCCCTTTTCGGATGTCCAGCCCCGCCTCCCCATTCGAGTGGATGTTGTTTTCTGCAATGAGGCCCTGAGCTGAGAGGCGCAGAAACACACCTGACGCACGGCACTCGCAGACTTCGTTTCTCAGCATCACTATCTGAAGCAGGTGAGAGAGAAGGAGGGGGCTCAAGTAACTGTTTTAATAGGAAACTGCTGCTAAATTACTAATGATCTGAGCTACTTCCTTAACTTGATACGTTACTCTCATGGTACGCTGTGTATAAAAGTAACTAAATGTGGAAATTCTAAACATGTTGAGATGCATTTTATTGATACATTTCATGTATTTGAAACAAAGTTATTATGGTGTCATTTACTGTGGAGTTCTGGATGCAGCGGACCGCGTAGTTCAGCCCACGGAAAACATTCTCCTCCAGACGAGCTTGTCCATAATTAGACAAATGTACACCACCCTTCCCGTCCCTGAAAAGACAGCGTCGGAGAATGGAGCCAAGCATAGATACTGCCAACATGTGAGCCTCTGGGTCCCTGTCTAATTCCTGCTGAAGGGTGAGGGGTTCAGGGGCCACAGATGGGGGATCAGGGGAAGAGGCAAGTGACAGAGAGCCATCTGGCCGAGGCTTGAGGAAATGGGATAGGCCATGATGGTCACATGGGATTTTGTAATCCAGTGTTAATTGTTTTTTGGTGTTGCTGATTCCCTCTCCATCATGATTTTCCCCCTCTCCTTCGCTGTGTTCACCGTCACTCCAGCCATCTTCAATCACTGTGCCCTGACACACGGCATCTACCCCTGTCCTTTTCTTCCAGTCCTCTATGCTCACGTGTTCCTTTTTAACATTAGCCGCTGGAGGTTGAGGTCCACCAGCGGAGCCGGCCTCAGGGCCTTTGAGAGAGCTATTATATCCAGACATCCCACATGATGGGAACGTCCTGGCCAGGGCAGCCAAATGTTTACAAGCCCAGTTCCTCTCTGACACTGGGGGACCTTCAACAGTCACTGAAGCTGTGTCACTTCCAGAAAAGTCGCAGCTGTCCAATAAACTGAGAACGACACCCAGCAAGTGAGCAGAGCTGCCCTGTGAGAAGGAGCAAAACCGAGCCTGGCAGGTTCCTGGGCCTCGGATTTGCAGTTGAGCTCCTTCAAAATTGCAGTTGTCTAGTTGGACGTGGCCCCATGATGTCTGGAGAAGAGCAGGGAGAAAATAAAGTCATTGGAGTCAGACAGCTTGAGCAAGAAAGACATACAGTGAGGCCTTATTTGGTTAATATGGTTATAGGAATGGGCAGACTAGGCCACTTTAAACCTTAAATCTCTAATGAGACATTGCTCTCTTACGTTCCTTACATACATGCGCTCGTTTCTGGTAGTCTAACTTCATGATAAATGAGATTCACCAATAATGAATCTACACAAACACTGGAGCAGAAGTTTAGTTTTTCCTCCTGGTTGTTTGTAAGAGTCTTTCCTCTAAGTTATTTACATGTCTGCATGGTATCATTAGAGGGTCTTCAAAGTGAGACAGTAAAGTGCATTTGTGCATGTGGACGTCAGTGACAATGACTTAAAGGGGAATTTCAGTTTTTTTCAACCTGGGGTCTGTTTTCATATGTCATTTCATACATGTGAGTGATGGAGAAATGAATTTTCGACATAGCTCCAGTATTTAGCCAGGCAGGCAGCTTAGCAGCTCAGCTAGCAGCTCGGCTAGCGAAAAGTATGGGGCAGCTGGCCCCCCACGTCAAAGTCCGCCCTAACATGCTTTTGCCCCACACTGACCGGCTCAGATAGTCTCAATGAGTGTCCCACAACATACTAGAGATGAGAAGTGAACGAAAACCTCCACATTACCTGGCGATCGCTCTCTGTTGTGGTCTGTATGCAAAGCTCAGGACGCTAGAAACCAAATCTTGTTCCAAAATCGCGCGAGAGCTCACGCCAAAACCAGATGGTTCTCTGTCACTTGCCTCTTCCCCTGATCCCCCATCAAAACCAGTGTTTTGGCGCGAGCTCTTGCGCGATTTCGGAACGAGATTTGCTTTCTAGCGTCCTGAGATTTGGATACAGACGACAACAAAGAGCAATCGCCAAGTAATGTGGAAGTTTTCGTTCACTTCTCATCTCTCGTATGTTGTGGGACACTCATTGAGACTATCTGAGCCGGTCAGTGTGGGGCAAAAGCACGTTAGGGCGGACTTTGACGCGGGGGGGCCAGCTGCCCCATACTTCTCGCTAGCCAAGCTGCTAGCTGAGCTGCTACGCTGCCTGACTGGCTGAATACTGGAGCTATGTTGAAAATTCATTTCTCCATCACTCACATGCATGAAATTACATATGGAAACAGACCACAGGTTGAAAAAAACCAAAGTTCCCCTTTAAATAATTGGTTATAAATATAAATTAGGCCCAACATTGATACATAATCAGTCAGGATCTAAGGGAATGTACTTGTCCTCACTTCAGACAGGTGAACTGTCATGTATGGTCACAGTTCATAAGCTCCAGTTAAATCATTTGGTACAGCAACCCTCAGGTTGAGTCTTGAGCTCCATCACAGCAGTTAGGATACTGTCATTTTACAGCTGATGAGGTGGGATTTAAATTATCACAGATGGACAGAATTTTTAGCACCTAAGGAAGTACAAATAGTCAAGGCAATCAGATATCTGGACAGTCTGATAAGCTTGCAGTTGGTTAAAAGGTAGTCTTTTGTTTGTTATTGCATTATTATATATTACACATCATTTGGTGTACTGTCCAACCTTGCATGAATGACAAAGATTGCAAGTGTTGTATTGGGAAAAAAAACAATCCTTTCAAAAATAAAGACCTTTCTCAGGGACCCCAAATTTTTGAACAGTGGTGTATGTCAACCTTAATAATATTTTGTATTTATGCCTGGAAATGGTTTTAGGAAACCACAATAACGAGCTGTAACTTCACCTTGTAAACAACAGTGGAGAACCAGGGCGGCATGAACACCAGATTACACAGCCTGGCAGTAGGGCACTGCTGATCCATGCACACCAGCAGGGCCACCTCGCCCAGCCGGCCCAGCCCAACCAGCTCCACAGGCACCTTCAGCGCCACCTCAGCCTGCTCCTCATACACCCCTGGATGGAGAACCACACGGTCATACGGCCCGGCCACCCCGAGGGCCCCGCGGAGGGTCTCAAACTCGCATCCGGGGCCCACATGCCAAACCCTGCGGTCTTTTCTACGCCGGAAAAAGAGGAGGCAGGCAGAGGACTGCAGCTCCGGCCCATTCTGAGTCCAGGTACGGGTGGCGAGAGCGTGCTGCTTCAGGGCCTCTCTCCAGGACGGAGGCTCCATGTGGGGCTGACTGGGCCAGTTGGGGTGTCTGCACTCCGGGCACCCGAGGCACAGCTGCCTCCAGCGGGTGTTATCCAGGGAGAGGACGAGCTCCCTCCAGGCGCGGCACACCTGGCAGCAGCGGCCCAGGTCAGGGAGGGGAAGATATGCCAAGATAACCCTCCACAGCTCCACGGGGAGGCTGCCCACCTCCATGGCAGCGGAGACGCCGGCTGGGGAGCGCCGAGCCTGGAGAAAGACAGTCAGTCACGTAGCTAGCGTTAACCGTCGCACAACAATAATAAAGACACACAACTGCGCTTATCGTTAAACAACTATGCCAGCATTTACAGCAACTAGCTACAAATTGTTAGAATAAAACGCACATTTCGGTTACCTTACCGTTAATTTCACGTCAGGTCTGAAATATTTAGCTAAAAGTTTGCTACGATAAATGTCAGTTAGCTAGCAAGGCGGCGCTGGTTACTGGCAACCCTCTACCGTTAGCTCATGAAATGATAAAATCGTTACCTTCTTTTTTCTTTTCCTTTCACCAGTTTTCCATGCTGCGATGAATCAACACATGTCGGCTGGATGTTTGGAGCTGCTACCTACGGACGGCTACATGTCTGAGACTTCGTCCTCACAGCCTCCAGAGTTCAAAACAGTCCATGATGCCTGCAGATGTGCCACCGAAATGGAGTTCAGACGGTTGCTTCCAGTTTACGGCAAGAGACCACGAAGAGTATTACTCCTCCATAGAAGAGATCTCCATCTTCCGCTTACCCAAGGTGGGCGTTTACCTTCTGTGCTCCTTAATGCATCCATAGATGTGGGGAGGTGGGCTGATGTTAGCTGTGATACAGGAGAAGACAAACTTCCATCACATGCAGACATTTTGGTCTAAGTTTCCTCCTCTAAGGATGATCTAGTTTATCATAGCTGGTGTATTAACATCATTTCTATCAGTAATAACAACACTGTCTGCTCCAAATTGGACCCAAGAACATTTAGAAAGACTCCTGATCGGACACTTTGGATAGTTTAACTGATTTATCGAGCAAATTGCCAAACTTGATCTCACTTTACTTCATCAGATGTGACAATTTGCTGTATTTCTCAGGTTCGTCTTTTAGTTTTCAACTGATATTCCAACCTGAGAATGAGTTTGAGGGTCACTTTGGGTCCTGAAAATGTCCGATTGGCATTTTAGACTAAATAATTTCTTATTAATTGATTAAATAGATGCATTAACATTGGGTCACTGACTTAAGGTTGTGTGAGGAACAGACGACTCAAAAAGGGAACTTAATTTTCTGTCTGTTTCGGCTAAATGTTGAAATTGACACTGGAGGCCTTGCAGATCTTTAAATAGAACCCCTATTAAAGGCATTCACAGCCTTGGAAGTTTCACCTTTAATTGGTTTTCAATCCAGGAACAACACAGATTCTTTCATATCAAAATCAAAACAAATTTCTACAAAGCAATGTCAGTTTTTTAAAAATATAAAAGGTAAAAATAATTGATTGCATAAGTATTCAAGTGAATATTTAATAGATGCACCTTTGGCAGCAATTGCAGCTTTAAGGCTCTATGGATAAGTCTGCACATGTGGACGCTACAGTTTTACTGCATTCTTCGTTGCAAAGCTGCACAAGCTCTGTCAGGTTGCGCAGAAATCATGAGTGAACAGCACTTTTAAAGTCCAGCCCCAAATGCTCTACTTGATAGTGGTGTGGATTTTGGCTCGACCACTGCAGAACATTCACCTTGTTTTCTGTAAACCCTTTCTGCTGAACTTTGGCGATGCTCTTGAGGTCATTTACTTGCTGAAAAGGAAATCTTCTCCCAAGTTGCAGTTCTCTTGCAGACTGCATCTGTTTTTTCTCAAGGATTTCCCAAAACTTTGCTGGATTATTTAATCTTTTACCTTTACAAGCCTTCCAGAGCCTGAAGCATAATGATGCTGCCACCACCATGTTTCACGGTGGTGATAGTGTGTTAGCTGTGTCGTGTCTATTGGCCAAGAAGCTTTATTTTGGTGTCATCAAACCAAAGAATATGCTTTCTGGTGAATTCTAGTCTGGACTTAATTTCAGATTTTTTTAACAGTATCTTTCTCTGCCACAAAGCTTTGACTCTGCTGCTGAAGCTTGTTTACATTCAGTTTTATAACGGCAAAGTTGTTGTCTGTTAAGATGAATTACCTTCTAATTTTGTTCACTTACTGCTATTATATTGATACTCAAGAAATATATATGTTTAAAAAATGGACATTGTTCTTAAGGAGGATGCCTTATCCAAGTTTACCCCAGACATTTAATGTAGATGTCATTTTAAACCAGCACACACAGTATGACTATTTCTTCAGTTGAGAAAAATTTAGGCCCATGCAGTGTCATAGAAAGGTAACAATGGCATGGAGACGTTCAATACAAAGTATTGTAAACTATGAAAATGTTTAAAAAGGACAGAGTGTGCATCTCCAGTTCCATGATTATGATTAAGTGACCAAGGCCAGACAGCAGCCATGTAAGAAGCATTCAGATCTTTTATTCAGGTAAAAGCAACCGTGCAAGAATATAAAAACACTCAGTCACAGGTAAAAGTTCTGCATACGGTAATTATATTAAGTACAATGGCGTTACCTGTTAATGTGCTTTAAATATAAAAGAAAAAGGGCTTTTCTCTGCAGAGAAATGTCCTCTGTGACTCCGAAGTTGTTTGTCATTTCAAGATTGAAACTACTGATGTGCCAACAGTGTTTACAGTTATTGAAGGTGTGGCTATTTTTTTCTACTTTGCATTTTTAGCTTAGTCTAATGCTCCTAAGAAAGGTCACAGAATAAATCTGAATGGCCATGAGACAATTAACTGTTGTAGCCCTTTGTCATAAAAAAAAGCTTCTGAACAAAGATTCAGTCATTAGAGCTCCTCAACTTTAACGTGAAATGAACCCATGATATAGAAGAGACACTTGTGAGAATTTTGAAATTGAAGAAGTGAACCTGAGTGGAAAAACTCCAGCAGAATTTTAAATTTTTTAAATTGTTTTTACTTATGCTCAATCAAAACTATAAAGCTGTGAGAGTTCGGGAGTAAAAAACTGCCTTTTAACAATCACACGCTGATGCTTTTGAACATGTTCTAAACTGTTCAGTTGCAAATCTAAGAAATGTGATGCGATATAAATGAAGCACTGTAATGCCGCATTCATGTCAGTCATATTAGCTGACTTCTCCATTTCAGCCATTTGAAGAACTTACAGTACACACTATACATTGCAGGCTTTTATGTAAAGAATTGGATTATTTGGATTATTTTAACTCCTTTAGTCTTAAAACCACCATGTAAATGAAACCATGTGAGAAGTTTTTAAACCATTACCACCTTAGATATATGAAGCACTTCACAGACTTAGATTATTGTTGCTGCAATGTATTTTGAACTTGTGGTTTTTTTTTTCCAATGTAAAATCTGAAAAATGACTACAGCTGTGAAATATTGTAATGGAGTAAAAATATATACTTGAAAATACTTCAGTAAAGTAAATCAAAGATGCGTAAGTATTTGAAGAACTGCATTTTACTTTTTGATCTTGTTTTCACAGCTATGGTATATTCGCTCACTAAACATTTTTACACACACACACACAACTCAAAGACAGAACCGTTTGCTTGGAGAGTGAATGCAAGCAAGAGTCAGTCACAGCCTTAGTAATGCAGAAAAGCCTGGGGTTCATGACAGACAAACTCCTGCAGACAGAGCAGGAGGCTGAAACACTATATAGTCTGGCAGGTAGTGAAAGGAAGTGGACTGGTTAAATGCTTCTAAGCTGGTGACGTAATGGACCACAGGTGTGCAGGTGGGCGTGTAGAAGTCAGGTGATAAAGAACTGCGGGAACAGCAGGGTTACTGAAGGACAGGTGGGAGTGGCTGAACCAGAAATGACTGGAGAACTGCTGCTGGATGAGGGTGAAAAGCAGACATAAAACAGAGAACTGATCCTTGAGATTATTTTCTTGGAAGGTTTCACTCCTTTTCATTTCAAAACCATTTTTTAGCCTCTTCTTGTTTTTCTTAAAAATGCAGAATTCAACAAAAACAGATGACCTGTACATGTCCTGAGCAGTCTTTCCCATATGTACCACTCTGCAGTTGGCTCAGGAACAGCAATGTCGTGTTGTTATTGGCTTTTGTCCTAATCACTTCATGGGCTATAGTTGCACAACAGCCAAATGTTTTGCTTGAAAATTATACGAAGAGAAACATTTGAATTTTGGAATAATGTTGCACTAAAATAATATAATGTCAGTAGTGTCAGCTGCTATTTAAGAAGTGTACAGGGTGGGCCATAAGTTTCCATACGTAGGAAAAATAAACACTTTATGTTGGACAATCGTTTTTATTTATATAATCTGCTCTATATGATCACCATTGTTTCAAAAGCACATATTGATACATATTTTCCACTGTTGATGAACTTGCATTAGCACAGCTGAAGTTATGCTTGTAATGGCATTGGTGATACCTTCCTTGAGATGATTTATGTCTCGTATCTTCAACTGATACACCATGGCCCACAAGTGCCCCGAAAGACAGCGTCAAATGCATCTTCTAGGGTATCTGAAACATGAAAAAAATACACATTTCTACATATTCCTATGTATGGAAACTTATGGCCCACGTTGTATTTTGCAGTCACATAAACTGACACAGTCCTGATGGTGCATATGTTTGTCCAAGAGGTGGCGATGTCCATCCACTGACTTGGCAGGAGCAAAGGTTCCAAATGACACAAACAAAGAAAACTCTGCTTCATCTGCTATTTTATTTGTGTTAATTGGTTCATTTGTGTTTTTAAAACACAGCAAAATCTAAGACAATGCAAGTATTTAACAGAAAGATGGAAAATCACACAAAGTTCATGTCCCTAACATGAAGAAAATACAAAATATGAAGAGACAGAGTAACATTTATTGAGACACAGTGTTTTTCCCAGAGAAACTTGTTCTTCCTGAATGCGTTGTTTTAAAACAGAATTTAGTGAATTATTCTGTGTGGAATTTCAAATGTCAAAATACAGAGATCTTGTCTGACCTCTGGGGGAGAATATTGAGGTGTCGAACCTGAATATGTCCTGTCTTAGAGACTGTATGAAATGAAGCATACTGTGATTCCATGTTGCTGTTTCAATCCAAATTTTCATTACTGTGGCTAATGTCACCAAATTCATACTTTAGAGTCTTGTGTTTTTGGATATACAGACAGAAAATATAACATCCACTGACAGATTAAAATACCGTCCGTGGGGGCTGATATTTTTTTGGAATATCTGGAAAGTGATCTTATTTCTTTTTTCCCCACAAAACCACAAAGAATGACCTAACTGTTCTGGTGAAATAATGGATAAACCTTTTTCGTGACTTGCTGCTGTATCATCCTTCCTCACTTGTGTCCAGTGAAAAAAAGTGAAGTATAAATAACCTCAAGTAAGTGACTATGAGCACGTTTGTGGTTTGTAAAATCAGTTTATTCACAATCATTGTCTTAATGTTTTGCATAAAACATACAGTATACATACGTTTACATTTACTATGCTTCACATTTGAAATAGAATAATTTGCATTTCTTACAGAAATATCATCCTGTTAAGTAAGTAGACATATGATGGTTAACATATTGCTCAGAATATAAGTTTGTGTCACCATGCCTTCCTTTCTTGCTCAGGAAACAGACAATTTGGGAACAGATGATCTAAATGCCACCTTTGAAATATAACAGCCAAGCTTTGTGCTCCATCAGTGCAACCCATCCTCCCATTTCATCATTGGGGATGCTGAAAATCTGTGCTTCTTTCCATTTGAACCAAATCTGGGAAGGTTTGTTCTTCAAGTTGTCTGCCTACAGAGAAGAGAATTTTGTTTATTTATTATCATTATTTATTCATTTCATGGTGAAGGCTATCACACTTCACTTAGACACGCTGAATAGAAAATTAGTGACATGATATCCGCCCACTGTGTGATCACGAGAAAAAGAATTCAAAGTATGAATTTCTGGATTCAAATAAAATAGCATGACAGCTTTGAAATTTAATACCATGACTTGAAATAAAATGTTTTAAACTATAAGTTACGGACTCGCCTGTAGCAAACTGATGACTAACCAGCTTCCTAGAATGCTGAACGTTAAGGAGAACTTCACTTTTCTTCAGCAAACATCCTCCTTTTTCTCCGAGCTGTGACTAAGAGTGGAAAGGCAATAAAACTTCTGTTGCTGCCATAAAGTTGCCAGGATTGCCTTTCAGTTGAAGTGAATGTGACAAAATGCCCACGTGTAGAAATCAGAGTGTGCAATCATGTTGCTATCAATTAGTTTGATCAGGAAATTAAAATTAAAAGACTTTATTCTCAGGTTAATCTGTTAACAAATTCACAAAAACACAGTCAATATACAGGTAGAACATAGTAAATAGACTTACACAGCTGGTCTATTGGCAAGCACTTTTTTGACCCATGGAGCATCAGGGTCCAGACAAATCTTTTGTCCATCCTTTTTAAGAGTGGCACTGCAGGATCAGATCCAAGACATCAGACACAGTGGACAACTTTATATTACCTCAGACGAATTAAAACACAGCTTAGGCATGCTTTAGGTGTTTTATGTGTACAAATTAGAAAGCCAACTTTGATCCTTCATGCTTACATGATCTCTATTTCAGTGCAGTGTGAGCTTGCAGGCCTCACTTCAACCTCTGCGATTAAACGACCAATCTTCCTTTTTTCCTTCGTAGGTGGGCACTCACATCGCAGAGGTCCTGCTGGACCCCCCACACTGATACCTGAAATTGCAGAGGTGAGATTTCAATATCTAGACAGAAACAAGTCACGTGACACAAACCTCAGCACTGTTGCTGGCCACAGACATCAATTACAAATGTCAAAGAATATTTCAGCCATTATCTATATTTATTTAATATTTTTGACAGGATTAAACTCACCTTCATGGATGATCAGCAAAACCAATAGTGCCACAGTAGTGATGGTAGACATATCCGCTGTAAATCTGAATTCAGAGATCTCAGGGATACAATCTAAACTGTCAGTTAGTAGCCTGCAAACATTTATACGAAGCTTAGCCCTTCCCTCTGCAGCTGCAAGATGTGATGCAAGTCTGCTGTTTTGATCATTTCTCTCCCAGTAGTACTCCCTCCTCCTTATTCCAAGGAACTGAGATGTAAAAAAAAAAAAAAAAAAGAAATATCAACACTTCCGATAATGATCACAAATTCACATTTAATGGTCATTTTTTTTTACATTTCCAAGAACTTTGTTGACTAAAAATATGTATAAGAAACTAGATGAGGTGCATACTTCGTATTTGCTCATTGGGACATCAGTGATTTTGTTTTCTTATCTATTTTAGAGATCCTTCCATAGCTGCCACAGAGGTAAATTAGCAGGAACAACTGGAACATCTACAAATTACTTGGGGGGATTAAATTCTTGGGCTGCACAGTGGTTAGCACTTTTGCCTTGCAGCAAGTAGACTGGTTCAAATCCTGGCCTGGGATCTTTCTGCATGGAGTTTGCATGTTCTCCCTGTGCATGCGTGGGTTTTCTCCCACAGTCCAAAAATATGCTGAGGTGAGCTGATTACTCTAAATTGCTCGTAGGTGTGAATGTGAGAGTGATTGTTTGTCTGTATATGTAGCCCTGTGACAGACTGGTGACCTGTCCAGGGTGTCCCCTGCCTTCGCCCGAGTCAGCTGGGATAGGCTCCAGCATCCCCTAGTGAGGATAAAGCGGTGTATAGAGGATGGATGGATTAAATTCTTGTCAGAAAATCACTTTCCCATGAAAATTCAGTCCACATTGTTGCAGTCGATCTCAATCAGCAGTGAATTATCTGGAGCTTGGATTTCCGTGCCAAACCTGCTACCACTATTTATCCTCCCTACTCCATTCTGTTATATTTCAACATCTTTGTTTTGGTCATGAAGTCGTTAAGCCTTGCAACATCACCTAACAACTCTTAAAGCAGCATAAAAACCGCAGTGATGTGGAAAAAATCTTTTTGTGTGTAACACAGGCAATGAGATTAATGTCAGTGTAAATGTATTTTTTTGTTTAAAGAATAAAACTGGAGAAAAACTATTGCTGAACAAAAAAATAAAAATTTGAAAGTTTATGAATATTATCTACAGTTATCTTTTACGGGTAGGTTATGACAAACCAACGAGCATGTCCTGGCTTGACACTTCACCAGAGGAATGCTGTTACAAATGGGTAGATTATAAACTTGGAGGGTCACCCACCCTCAGACAGATACCCCAGCTCAAAGTGTTGTGTGAGTAGGTGGTGGGGTTCAGTCTTCAACCACCTATTTGTAAATCGGAAAACTCCCTGACATTATCCAAATCCCTCAGAGGCCGACTGCATTAGTCTCGTTTCGGAAGGCTGTTGCTTCCTTGTGTTGTATATCATTCATCATCATGTCAGTCAGCAGTTAAACCCTTGTTTGAAACTGTGCGCAAAGTAAATCGCACATGCTTATGCTAAAGTGACACACTAATGCTCAGGCATAACTGTCAGCTTTACACAAAGGCTAATAAACACAAACCATTAGGAGGACTAGCTCGTGACACGCTCATGATTCATTCCTGGTTTTCCCAGCTCCTGTTTTCATCCTCATTATCTCGGCTGTTTGTAATTGGTATCAGTGTGTGGTGTTTTGTGTGCAGGAGCATATAGTGAATGTTATCAGGCAGAATGCCATCTCAGACGAAACTTCCATCTACAGTCTTCCCACAGCTTCTCTTCATTTTTTATATGAGTGGACTTGTCCCGATAGTGATAAAGGATTTCCCACAGGTTTTCAATGGGGTTCAAGTCTGGAGACTGCGGTGGCCACTCCAAAACTTTAAACTTCATCTTGCTCAGCCACTACTTGGTCTTCTTTGCTGAATGCTTCAGGTCACTATCATGCTGGAAAATGCCTCGCTGATGTCCCAATAGCTGCTTCATACTTGGTAACATCGACTTCTGCAAGATGTGAATGTTCTGCTTTAGACCAAAGTACAAAACTGAATGTTATTGCATCAAACTATTCCATACAATCTTGACATATTTATTGTGAATTACCCAATCAAATTTACATTTGTCAACATCACAATTTAAATTTTGTTACACATAACTAAAGACAAAGAAAATGTTTTCTAAATTCCAGGTGGTCTAAACTTATGACTGTTTTTTTGTGTTTCAATATGTAAAGAAATTTAGTCCTAAATTGAGCTCAAACCACATTTTTATTTAACAACTACCAATAATGTAGTCTATGTCAATAATTTGTAGGGTATCCCACCTGTTGACATGCACCCCCACACCATGATATTGCCACCTCTGTTTCACTGCACCATGCAAGTTTCTTGGATTGACAGCCTCTCCTGCCTTTCTCCTAACGTACACTGTGCCATCTGATGCTCTCATGTTGTACTTGTAGAGGTGGGCAACATCATGGTGTACGGGTGCATGTCAACAGGTGGGGTTGGTCGTATACATCGAGTTAAGGCATCATGGAGACAGAGCAGAACATTCACATCTTGCAGAAGTCGATGTTACCAAGTATGAAGCAGCTATTGGGACATCAGCGAGGCATTTTCCAGCATGATAATGACCTGAAGCATTCAGCAAAGAAGACCAAGTAGTGGCTGAGCAAGATGAAGTTTAAAGTTTTGGAGTGGCCACCGCAGTCTCCAGACTTGAACCCCATTGAAAACCTGTGGGAAATCCTTTATCACTATCGGGACAAGTCCACTCATATAAAAAAATGAAGAGAAGCTGTGGGAAGACTGTCAGTCAACCTGCTCAAAAATTACTGGAGACATCTGCAGAAAACTGGTAGAGTCTATGCCTCACAGGCTGCAAGAAGTCATCAAGCAGAAGGGATACCCTACAAATTATTGACATAGACTATATTATTGGTAGTTGTTAAATAAAAATGTGGTTTGAGCTCAATTTATCACTAAATTTCTTTACATATTGAAACACAAAAAAAGGTCATAAGTTTATACCACCTTGAATTTAGAAAACTTTTTCTTTGTCTTTAGTTATGTGTAACAGAATTTCAAGTGTGACGTTAATAAATGTGAATTTGATTGGGTAATTCACAATAAATATGTCAAGATTGTATGGAATAATTTGATGCAATAACATTCAGTTTTGTACTTTGGTCTAAAGTATTGGCCACCAGTGTTCCATACATATGCTATGTAATGGAAACCTACTGTGCTTTTTGCACTTGATGGGTGTTTTTCTAGTTCCAGTCATGCTGGAGGAGTGTGTCAGATGAGAATATTTGTTGCATGCTTGCACACATGGCGAGAATGTCATCAGTTTTATATGTATTTGGTCATAAACCAACATATTCCACAAAATAACATTTATTTGGTGCAGGACTTGATGTACGTGCCGCATTTCTCGTGAATTCATGCAATCGTTATTGGGAAGCTGTCGGGGCAGGTTGAAAGATTATGGGATCATCAAAGTAATTAAGCGTAATCCTATGGGAATTGATCAACTCTGTGTGCAATCCATCTAGTGGATGTAAAGAAACTTCACATGCTTATGGGAAAAATTGGATCTGCTACAAATTCTTGTGAATTTGTCCTCCTGGGACCTATGAAATGAGGTGACAATAAATCTATGATTTGATGGTCTACACCAAAGTAGTGGGCTGAGAGCGACTGGAACTGCCTTCCACTTAATCTGCTTACTCAGATTTATTCATCCAGTGGAAGTGCTTTTCTTCTTTGAAATAATGAAAGTTTTGTAATAACCAAACATTTATGTATCATACTGTCAAGTTTTTTTGGAAACTTCCTGTCCCTCTGAAGTGACAGAGCCTGTTTGCTCTATTGTGTGTGTGAAATTCACCCTGCTTTTATAAAATTAAATCCTGCATATCATTGACAATAATAAAATAGTTCACGATTTGAAATAGACTCTGTTAAAAACATAAACTGGCATAAATGCACAACACTTTTCTTTTCACTCTGATCGATCTGTTATGAAAAATCTGCCCCCAGCACCGTTATGAAAAATCTGCCCCCAGCACCAAATAAAATTTACTCAGAAGACCAATAAATGGAAATGGTCATTTGTTTCCAAACATATGATTGTCACATGCTGCCTATCATTCTATTTTTATTGATCTCACAACCTATACTGATTTAAACCGCAGCAGGGAGATGGTAAATAAGAAAATTTCCATTGTGGTTCATCACGTGCTCTACAGAGAGTTGGCCATACAAGGACAAGTATGGTTTTAGTTAAGACCTGGTCATAGCTTCCGGTCTGCCTGACTTTTATTTTAGTTCTTGTTCAACAGTGAAATAACTTCAACTGTACCAAAAATGGTTAAGCTGCCAACAGACAGAATGTTGGCGTCTGTTCAAAAGTGTTCAATCAGTTCAGTTGATTTATGTGAGTCAACAATTGAAAAATATGTGTCAAAACCGCAACAGTTGGCCTCTTGTTCATAAGTTTCTCAACACTTCCTTCTGCTTTGTGAGAGTGTCTGCAGTGACGTAGTTGGCGCCACAAGATCTGTTGGAGCTTGTTGCGGTTACATCAGATGTTCGTCCCATGAAAGTTTTTTGGCACGTCGCCTGACTTTGCTTCAGGAATGTCAAACGCATGTGCTAGCAATGTATGCACCTTATGATGACTGTAGTAACTGTCTGGCATTGACATGCTCACATATGAGTGTACATAAATGTCAAAAGTTCAATATTTATTTATTACATGCACTATATAACTATAAGACTGCAAATTAATAGAAAACTTTAAATTATAAAAAAGAAAGGATAAAAATACTGATGAGGAAGAATACTGTATGTACAGTAAAGGAAAATAAAAGGTGCTTAGTCTATAACCGTTATATACAGTGAACTTTGCAGGAGTGATGCATGGAAATACAAATATCAGTAGAAAGTGCGGTATGCAAAAGTTATTCAGTAATCATCAGTAAAATCCTAAGACTGTTGTGATAAGAACAAGAGAAGGCTGCATGTACCCATTGCTAAAATCCAGCAGTTGTGTAGCTCTTGTTCCTGAGGTCTACACTGATTTGCCATTATTGAACAAGCAATAAACCTGGCAGCGCATTTGGGGTAGAGTTTGGATGCCATCTAATTGAGTAGATGTCTGAGTGCGTTAGAGATCTGCCAACAGCAAGTTCACTAATGGCTCTTGGCACAATAGACTGCTCTTCCTGAAGGTGAAATTTTAAGTGACACAACCGGAGGGTGACATTCATCAGCCACTCATTCTGAGATTGCATTTAACTGTTCATTTTATTACATGTCATCGGTGAATCAGTTATCAGTTGATCAATGTCGCATCCTTGAACTCAGCATGAGCAATCCTGCACACGTTTATAACAGGAAGACAGACATTTATATAATATTATAAAAGGCTTCTCAAACATTCCTGTCGTGTCTGTCAATTTATTACAGAGTTTTAGTCACAGTGTTTTTCCAAATCACAACTCTGTCTGAGTGACAAATGCTGACCTGGGAACTCTCTTGATAAATCACTGATAAGGAAAGAAAGAGAGGTAGAAACCTGAGCGTAAATTCCCGCTGAGTCCCAGATTGCACAATCCTTCAGAGCTGGGAAATGACTCATTTCCGGGAGACGGCTTTAAAAGGAGGGCCTCTTCAGCGCTAGATTCAAACAGCAAACAGCTGAGAGAGAGAAAGCAGCTGAACACAGAAGAGGAAAAGTAGATAAGAAAGGGAACTGAAAGAGAAGTACTACAGAATAAAATATACCTTCTCTACTCTTGCATAGCGCTCAGGCTTTATCTGACGGCATCCTGAAGAACATTCTTTCATTCTTTAATTATTGCAAAATTTGAGAAATCAAAATGGCAAGCAGCAGAATCATCATTTTCTCCATTGTGGTGCTCCTGTCCTTCCTGGCCATCAGTGAAGGTAAGCTTTTTGTGTCATTTAATATTCGAATGTAACAGCAATTGTTCAGTTTCTGATGTCCTCTTTTCCTCAATGCATTAAGAGTTATTAGCTCACATTCTTGCACTTTATGACCATGTACAACTCCTGCCTCTTCACAGGGATGAGTCTGAGAAGTCTGGGAGTGGAGCTGCACTGTCGCTGCATCATGACAGAGAGCAAACCCATCGGCCGACACATTGAGAAGGTGGAGCTGATTCCTGCCAACTCCAACTGCCAGGAGACTGAGATCATGTAAGAGCCAAAGCCTTTATCCCATCTCTATAGCGATAATGATGTCACTTTGAGATAATGTCATTGTCACTTCTTGGCTCTGGCATGAGGCCTTCATTGAAACTTACATCTCTTTGTATTGCTTTGTGCTGCAGTGCCACCTTGAAAAAGACAGGCCAAGAGGTTTGCCTCGACCCTGAGGCTCCCTGGGTGAAGAAAGTGATCCAGAAAATCATGTCCAGGTGAGATTCACTCCCAAATGCACTTAGACACATTAGTCTGTTACTAAAAAAATGAACAAAAAATGTAGTCTCTGGTTCTAGTGACGGATCTAGTAATAATAATACTAATAATGTATCATACGATGTTCAAGTCAACTTTTGACACACAAAATAATCCTTTTCTGTTTCTTTTTTCAGCAACAGAAGACGCTGAAGAAATGTGGCAGATGAGCTTCGTGAGTGAGCCGTTTATGGTCAAATGAAAAGCACCGAAGAGTATTTTTTGATCAGATGATCAAGTCAAGACATTACACTTATTTTATTTTAATACATGGAACCACTGTCCTGATCATCTGTTGAAAATGACAGCAGATTTTATCCAATCAACTTGTTTGTATCAAACATACTGTTTATGTCTTTCCTGGTTTCTATGTCACATATGTATTTTGCAGTTAGCAACTATTTTCTGCTTGTGGAGTTTGTAAAAACTGTACAACTCTTCCCTTGTCTCATTTAACATACTTATTTATGTATTTATGAACAATTAGTGTATTTAAATATCTATATATATGGTTGTGTGTTTTGGGTGATATCTTGTTCATTGATTAAAATATTATCTTTAAACTGAAAATGAATTTGCTTTGTTTTGTCTTTCTTATGTTTTGTTAATGAACTCTTTGTGTTGTATGTATTGTATATTCCCATGATCTCAGCAAGGCAAGGAAGATCCTGTCTTACCTCTCACACCCTGGCCAGGGTCTCAACATTCTGCCTTCTGGCAGGAGGTAGAGAAACACTGCATGCCGGACAAACTGGCTGAGGAGCACTCTATTATCTGTGGGTAATTGGGCTTTTAAACTCAAAGGAGTAACCCCACGTGTCCTTCTTTCAATTTTTCTTTTGGTCAAACATGGGACAGTGCAACATGTGTGTGTAAATGTTGACTTTTATTGTTCTTTATTATTTTTTATTACAGCATGCATATTGCATATTTTTGTATTTTTTAAGGGTACTATGGGAGATGCTCCCACCAGTTTCATTGTACAATTTTTGTGTACAGTGGCAATAAAGCTGTTCTATTCTATTCTATTCTATGCCACTTGTATATTCAATGTCTTGATATTTCTTAAGAGTGGTGGAATAATTAGATTAGTTACTTGAGTAAAACCATCCATCCATCCATCCTCTATACACCGCTTTATCCTCACTAGGGTCGCGGGGGTGCTGGAGCCTATCCCAGCTGACTCGCCTGTCAGGTCGCCAGTCTGTCGCAGGGCTACATATACAGACAAACAATCACACTCACATTCACACCTACAGGCAATTTAGAGTCATCAATTAACCTCAGCATATTTTTGGAGGAAGTCGGAGTACCCAGAGAAAATCCATGCATGCACAGGGAGAACATGCAAACTCCATGCAGAAAGATCCCAGGTGCTAACCACTACACGACTATGCAGCCCTTCACTTGAGTAAAACCTCCAAATGTAAATGTACTTAAAATTAAAGGCACACATTTAGCACAGAAATGACCCCTGTGGCTGATTTATTGCTATATATTAATGTTAGTATTATTACTAAAATCATTGTTGTTTTTGCTGAAATTGACTATTATATAGTCACTACTTATACATCAGTGTAAAAGTAGCTTTTGTACTGTTGGTCACAGATAAACTAGATCTACATTTTGCTTGAGTCTAATGGGGGTCATTCCATACCAAATAGACAAAAATCCAGAAAAGTGGTTGCACCCACCACCTCAAAATTGCTTCATTTTTTTTGTACCATTCTTTGGTACATTTCATTGGGAAAGCCAAAATTCTGAGGTCCTAAACCCAATCCTCATGGTTCTACAGGCCCACGAAGGGGCAAGGGTCATGTTTTTAAGTTTCCGTCTGTAATTTTTTTCATTTTTCACAACTTTATATCTCAGGAACCTCTCAAGATATCTGCTTGAAATTTTCAGGACTAAAAATATGTATATAGTACATAATATTTTGAGCTTCAAGCAAGGTATATGTTGCAAAAAATGACTATTTTTGAACTAAAATTTCAGATTGTGGACATAGTTGTACAAGTTTCGTACTTAGCAAAAAAATTTTAATCTTTATTTTAACTTTAAAAAAAACTACAAAAGAACTTTGGTTCTGCTTGTCAACATCTTGAAAATGAGGCAAAAAGTTTACAGGGGTAGATGTTTTTGACTAGCTGGTGGTTTCTTACAAATTACAGCCTAAACACAAACTAGACAATCAAATGTCACTAAATTAAACATATTAGAGACATGGAAGTTATTTAGACAGCATTTTTTTTTACTTCAATCTCCACAAGTCCTCAACTCTCTTCAAAATGCTTGAATCAGGAAACCTATGACGCCTCCCTAAACCAACTGCGTCAGGCACTGGGACAACACACAGGATATGTTCGTTGGGCACCCAGCACTCATCCGTATGTTTTGGCCAGTAAAAGGACTTGGCTGGTCCTTGCGGGTGCATAATTTGTACTTCAAAATCATCATGCACTGAGGAATCTGACTTGACATTGCCAAGCCACCACTGGCCATCATATAGACATGCTACATACTGCCCAGGGGATATGTCTTCTGACTCAGCTGTGGATTCTGTAGTGTCACCTGGTTCACTAACTAAAACATAAGAACATATACGATTTGTTCACTATGTTTGCAGCACCACCTGAAAGAGAAAAACGTCCTTATTGGTATAAGCTGTGGAGAATGAATACAGCAAGAACCAAAGTTCATTTTAAGTTTTTCTACAAGGTTTCATGTGTATCTTCAAACCTACAAAATTTCAAAAATGTACCACCTTGTCCACATGGAGTAATTTCAACCTAAATATGGTGAATTTTGGCAAACGACCTGTGATTGACAGCTTCCCTAGCCCTCCCTAGGCACATTTAGTGTCCCATAAATGTATCAAAAATTGCTTATGACCCAGACAACAAAATCTGACCTATCCTGACCCAGCAGAGTAATGTTAAGTACCTAATAAATGCATTTCATTTTGGAGCTTATTGTAATCTTATGCACTTTTTAAATGGTTGTGCCTCAACGGATTTTCATCATAACACTTGTCTGACCACTTTATTTTATCCATCTATATACATTTTTTAATTATTTTTTTTTTTGCCTTTTTATTGTGATAGTCGCACTGAAGAGTGACAGAAAATGGGGAGAAGAGTAGGGGGAAGACATGCAGCAAAGGGAATCGAACCCAGGCCGCTGTGTTGGAGACCAGCCCCTGTACATGGGTCGCCTGCTTAACCCGATGAGCTATACGGGCGCTCCATCTACATACATTTAAAAGAACTTGAAAATTTGAAGAAGATATATTGAGTACTTCCTGAGTTATTAGGGTTTGAAATCATCAAAAAATGACAGACGGATTTTAAAAATTAAGGACCCCCTCCTTCAAAAGGCTGTAAAATGAAAACCAGTGGGCCTGTGAGGCTGTAACTTTGGGTTTCTCAATCATTTTTACCCTTCTGCAGAATAACAAAAAATGAAGACAATCTGAGATGGTGCTGCAACCATCTTTTGTCTATGTGATATGGAATGACCCATGGTTGATCAGTAGATTTCACCAAAGGCAGTTTTAGGGTGTCATCCGGCTTTTTGTGAAATTAAACGTTAACTTCAGTTCCCGTAACCTCGTCTCATTTAAGTTTGTTTTCCTTTATTTGGGCTGTTGCACACTTAAGACGCCTATAATAACAATCTTCTTTGGAGAATTTGCAGTGAATCTAGCTTCCCACCATCTGAAGGGACATACACACTCATCTGCCTTTGTAAAACAGCCAATATAAACACTGTCTCTTCAAAAAGCCTTCCTGGAAAGAAAATGTTTGTGTGACTGGTGAAAGTCAACCGTCACATACTACATTTTCTAAAACCTAAAAACAGAGCCCAGGGAAGTGCACAAGTCTAGTTTCCTCTCAGACTGCATGAATTACAGCATGTTTAAAACTGTTACTGTGGAATTTTTGCCCAGTGACACAAAACAATTATGACAATAATAATTAATTGAAGAAAGCTGAATTCTTCATTGGTTTGATTTTAACTATGCGTTGTAAGTTAGAGGCTTATCATATGTGAGCTTTTAATATGAAATGTCTGAACTAAAGCTGCCACATAAATGTAGTAAAGAAGAAGTAGCTGAAAATGAAGTTCTCAAGTAACCCGCAAGTGTTTCTGTTGATTTTTGGATATTCCCAAAAATCTCCCTCTACTCAGTGAAATGTTGTGTTTATTGTAACTTTGTTTGGATTTTTGAACAGTTTGTCTCTGCTGTTTGTGGATTTGTTTTGTGAGGGAGGGAATGTGTCTTAGTGCAAGTACCAGCATGATTTTGTGGCCTGAGTGCTGTGTGGAAACCTGACACCTTTCAGTGCACAAAAAAGGGTGAAGTAGAAGACATTTTCACTTGTCAAACGAGTTTAAGCTTTATACATGTCCAAAGACCGTGCATTTTTCATTGAGAAAGAGAGAGCGAATTGTTTTTAGATAATCATAAATCCTTGATGGACTGCTGCAGTGGAGAAGGTATATCACATGCATGATCTTTAATTGTACACAAGGATAATCATATTTAACAAATTACATGCACAAGAAATGAACCCAAACAAGAACAACCCCCTCCAGAAAAACACTCACAAAAATAACTAATGCAATATCCAAAGTACTAAACTGCACAAACCTCCGTCTTTTAGAGCACATATTCTCCTGTGCAATAACCTTTCAGGTGCAATTTTAAGCATTTTAGGGACCGTTTTGTATATTTATACTTTTGAACATTTGTTTTCATACTTGTGGCCTTTTTTGTTTTCTTTGTTGCATTTTGGATTTTGTGTCCCCAACTGCAAGACAAGTTCACCATCTGGAATAACTGTTATTGCACAAGTTCTTGGATTGTTTCCTGCATCATCTGTATTCTTTTGTTGCTCACTTAGTCAGTCACTGCTGTCAGCATTACAGAACGACGCCACATGATGGTCTAGTGCTCGGTTTATTCCAACATGGATAAATAAACCTACTGTGTATCATTTTACACTGATTCATCTCAAAAACCTGAGTTATTAAACTTAACTAAATGGTTTGAGGTGGTCGTTTGAGTTTTAAAAACGCAAAAACAACTGAGGTAACTGAACTTTATAGTTCAAACTTTAATGACCCAAGATGTTAACTACAAATGTTCAATCACACAGACGATTGTGACTGTCATGTTTGGCTACTCTTACAATTTCTCAGTTCTTCATTTTACATGACAACAGTACAGCTGCAGTTACTCCTGTTGGAGCTACTTTGTTTCACAGTTACAGGGATGACAGGTATGTTGGCCCTAAGGGACTTTTTAAATTATAAGGTTACAGGGGAAGGGAATCTGATATTAACCTTCATCTGGGTTAACATTGTTTTTGTGGTGTTATTAGAGGAAACAGTCATGACTTGTTAAATATTGAGAACACACTGCAAAGTTCCATTGTATTCTATATGTGTTCTTCAAACTATGAAAGAAGATGGAGTGTTTTAACTCAAGGCACAATGCAAGCTGGGAAGTCAATTATGCGTTAATTTGCAGAATTTGTTTTTTATTTTACTTTTTTTTGTCCAAAACTTAATGTAACAGGTTTGGGGGAAACTAATATTCCAAATTTCATATTTATAAGTTCTTAAATTATCTGAAAATAATAGTTAGAAAATGTATTTTTAAATTTAGGTTGATATTTAGTTTACATACACCAGAACAGATTTCTTGATTCCACTAATTTGCTGTGTGATGTTTTACCGTGTAACAACTTGGATTTGGCTTGTTTGTGTCAGAAGTCACACACACTTCTTATTTAATTTGCATAAACCTTTATACCTCTGCTGATGTTATCAGTCATGACTGTGTGGCTGGTAGGTGAATATATAATTGAGGGACTTTTGAAATCCATGCATACAATTTTATTAAAAGTAAAAAAAAAAAAAAAAATTTATGTTCATTATGATCATGTCTTAACAAATTCAATGATTGTTTATTTATTGGGGAAACAATCACTTATTAATAAAAATGACTGGATGTCACTCAAATGTCAACTAAAAAACTGTCTAAATTTAATAACAACCACCTTCTAATTAGCTAAACAACAATAAAATGGGCTTGTTGTTGTTAAGTTGAGGTAATCATAACATATATTCCTTTTTTGGCAATATATCAAATTTAATGATTCCAAGGAATCATTTTGAACTAAGTTCCCCATTACAAAAATGTCTCTCAGGGAAGTGTGTTAATTCCAGATCATGGCCCACTCCTCATGAGGTCATTTCCTCCTGAAGAAAAGACTGGCAAGACTCCAAGGCTTTCTGAGTTCATTTATTATAGTGTGTGAGCCACGTGTGTATTTATCACATGTCTGTATAAATAACTTTCAATTTCAATTTTGCTCAGTTGTATATATAATATTTAGAAGAATCTTTCTCTAAAATGCCATGTGGTGTTCGGTTATAGGTGGCCATGTTGTTTTTAGGCCTGAAAAGAGCAAAAATGCCAACTGTGATAGCTGTCAACTATGTTACAAAAAGTCCCACAATTATATATTGACTCTGGTATTGTGCTCATGTTTTGAGTTTGTGAGTCTATCCTCATGGCAAAATACAGTGCTAGAGACACCTACTAATGCGGTAACTACCTGCAAGGTGGGTTTGAGTACTATGGCAGGTATTTTTATGTCTGTCTTTCTGTTTGTGTCCAAGTTTTGTCACAACCCTTCAAGATGCCATCATGAAACTTTACAGGGGAAATCAAAATGAAGGCCATATTCAAAGATGAGTGTGCTCTGACCAATCTAATCTAATCTAATCTAATCTATTATTCATGTTGCAATGAGCCCTAAGCCTCATAAAAATGCATTCAGTCAATTTAGCCACATTGTTTTCACTTCATTAGTCTTCCTGTGTGTGCATCTCATCTAGGAAAATGTGGTTCAGAAGACACAAACTGTAGCCAGAACTAACACCACATCGGTTTGTTGGTTCTTTAGCTGTTTAAACACTGATCAGCCACTTTATGCCAACTGACAGATGAAGTAAATAACACTGATCATCAGTGCAATGTTCTGCTGGAAAACCTTGATCTCTGCATCCATGTTAATGATTAAACAGGATCCCTCCATTTCAACAGCACAGCAGCAGTCTCCCCCAGCAGGACAAAGTGGCTCGCTACAACACAAAAACTGCTCAGGGACAGATTGAATAACACCTGGCCTTCAAACTCCACCTGAATAACCTCAGTCAATAGAGGTATCACCCCAACCCCAAGATCAGCTGCCAGCATCCGGATGTCAGACACCACAGGGTCCATAGCGATCCTGTGTCCATGTCCTGATGGGTCAAGACTACAATATGTGGCAGATGGTTTTAATGTTGTGGCCGATAAGTGTATTTCTTTGTCAACACATAGCTCCACAACAACAAACTCACAAAACTCTACAGTTGGGTCGTCACAATTAAGACTGAGTTCGAAGATGGATGTGATGTGACTCATGAGTAGCTGCTGAGTAGTCATATAAATATTTAGAAATGACAAATAGTGAGTAGCATGTAAGAAAATGAATTTTTCCTTTTGACAGTTTACTGTTATTTGACAAACTTTCCCTATTTTGTTAAATTACAAATAATAACTTGTAAAATCGCAGAAAAAAATGATTGATAACCCTAAAAAACAGGGCAAAACTGTAAATAACATCCACTATTTCACAATGTTTAACTATAAAATGTCACTATTTTTAATTTATTATATCAGCTACAGTTGTAATTATTTTTAGAGATGTTTCCCATTGTTTGAAAGAAAAAATATGCATAGTAAAGACTAATAATGGTGATTTTTTTTAAAACTGGTGTTTTACAGATTTCAACACGTCTTCCCTGAAATCCTGCTGATTCACTTCTTCTGGGGTTTTTCCTGCATTTAGGAATTTTTGAAGCCCCCTAGAGAGGTTTTAGCCAGGACCACAGAAATTCCATTCATCCATTCTCTATACACCGCTTTATCCTCACTAGGGTCACGGGGGGTGCTGGAGCCTATCCCAGCTGACTCGGGCGAGATATTATTATTAGTATTATTTAATTTAAACTTGATTTAACCACAGTAGACTGCCTCTGAGATTAGGATAAGTGGCAGGATAAACTAGTAGCTTACAGTCATAAAACAGTTTATTATCTGTTTTATAAAATCTGAAAAATCTGGAATCTTCATGCCCAACATTTTTCCAAGGGCACACAGATGTTACCAATACTGGAAGAACTGATGCATATTTTACAACTTTTTGGTTATTTTCCATGTTTGTCTCATATCTGCTCTGTGTAAACAGTGCCTGTGGTTCAGTAAAAAGTCTCTGAATTTTTGTCCTATGAGTGATGATCACAGCTGAGTCACTAATAGCATCACAGTTGTCCTGCAGAGCACAATATTTTTTATCAGTATTTTACAGAATGTTGTTACAGCAAACAGTATAGCTTTGACAACTTTTTTAATCAGACATCTAGAATAAAGTGATGGTGATGAAGTGTCATGATTTTAAGGTTATATTTGTCTAAGTGGAATAGCTCAAGGCCGGTCAAAATGCTGAAAATCCTGTTTCTTTTTGTTTTCTAGTTTTAGGCTCTGATAAGTGATGATTTATTTCTGTCACATTCTAAGGTGATTCACAGTGAGAAGTTTTTGATGTTATTTTCTGTATGTATGTACCGGGCTTTGCAAAAGTTCTGTTACACGGTTTCATGATCTTTAGAGACGTTTACATGTCGGAGTGAAAAATTCCATTAAATAAACTGAAAGTTCGACCTTATAGGCAGGTGTCCTTAATACAAATTTGTTCTCCGGTGAAGTTGTATCAAGATGGAAGTCAAAAGAGTTGAGATATCTGCTCTCCTTCATGCTGGCCACAACAAGTCTGACAGAGCCAAGCAGCTGAACATCAGCCGGATGACCATCCACAGAGTCGCGGAGAGGCTAAAGAATGGTGAAGATCTTTCAGGTCTTCACCATTCTTGAAAGATCACTGAAAGATCTTCACCATTCTTCAGCCTCTCCGCGACTCTGTGGACGGTCATCCGGCTGATGTTCAGCTGCTTGGCTCTGTCAGACTTGTTGTGGCCAGCACGAAGGAGAGCAGATATCTCAACTCTTTTGACTTCCATCTTGATACAACTTCACCGGAGAAAAAAATTGTATTAAGGACACCTGCCTATAAGGTAGAACTTTCAGTTTATTTAATGGAATTTTTCACTCCGACATGTAAACGTCTCTAAAGATCATGAAACCGTGTAACAGAACTTTTGCAAAGCCTGGTAAATGCTATAATAGGTGGTGTCAACAAGCCTTTATTGCTTATTAAAGCAGTCTGTATTCATTTTACTTCAAACCGTGCTTTAATTTCAAATGTATGAGTTTGATAGTGGTTTTGTCTGTGATATGTTATAAATGCTGTTCTTCTTTCACCCCTCAGTGGGCTCCAGTTCCTTTGAGTCTCAGAAGATGGACCGCCCCTCCATATTGATGATGTCCCTGACCCACCCCAAGTTTGTGGAAACACAGATAATATCTAGTAAAATCTTTATTAAAATAGTGTGCATATTAATTGAGAAAACAAACATCAATATAAAACTGTAAATAATATCAACATCAAAATCTGTATTTTTAGAAATGAAGAGTTCATTTGCAAAAACAGGTAACTCCGTTTTCAGAAAACTAATCTTTTTATTGTTTGCTTGAGATAATAATAATAATAACAATAATAATAACACTAATAATTTATTTTTCTCTATTTTGTCATGTATTTTTCTACTGAGTCAAATCCACTCAACTTCAGTTTGATTGATATTACCTCAAGTAAACAATAAAAAAAATTCTGAAAATTTATCTAAACGGAGTTATCTGTTTTTGCAAATGAACTCTTCAAATAGTAATTTTTGTGACTCTAAGATGACACAGTTTTATTTTAATCAGTATTTAAATCAACTTTAAAAGGTCATTATGTTACAGATAGTTCCTGTTGTTTCAACCGTGTTTACAATTTTTGAATGTTGCAGTATTTCACTGTTTTTTTAATATTTTTTTTTTTCTGGCACCCTTGCTGCCAGATTTTCACAATTTTTATTGATTTTTTTTACAGTGTACATATAAATAATAATGCATCTTGATTGTTGTGATCCCATCGCATGATGGTCTCCAATTATCATGATGACAAATATTTCTTTTTAGATTATATTTTGCAGTAGCAACTTCACATTACCAAAAATAAGACCTGAATTGGAGCCCAACAGTTCAATGTTGCATGAAGTTGGAGGACTGCTAAGAGACATTTTGTGCTCTGTTCACCTGTATTTCACCTGTAAGTCTTTAACCCAGTTAGCAGGAACATTCCCACAATACTGACTCACATAACCTGCAAATTTTAATAATATTTTAAACTTTAAATCTAATGTTCAAAGAATGTTTTCAGGATAATGATCTTTTCAAACAATGTCCCTACAAGGTTAAAATATTAACTAAGCTCAGTCCCTCCAGGATTTCGCGGGCGTTTTCGTGATTGTTGTTGCCGAAAATGCCTGAATTCGCGGCAGCTTTTCTAAAAAAATTGCGATAAAAGTTGCGATGTTTTGAGCTTATTTCTTGAGATAAAATTGCGAGAGAGAAGTGACAATTGCTAAAAAGGTGCATTTTTTTCCAGCTTGTAGAACATGTTTCAACACTGTAATTGACAATGTTTATTCCGAAATTAATTATTTAACGTTCCAACCCATTTTCACAAAAACTGGCACACCATGGTGGGACATTAGCAGCAGCCAGATACTGGTTTAATATGACATGACCTAACTATGCAAGGGGCGACCGGAATTGATGGGACTCAGAAACACCCCCACAATTTAATCAGTTGTTCTTTGTGTCATTTCCGATACGTCCACAGTGGTAGATTTGTAGTAGGATCACAATCATGTGAGGTAGCGTTCACTTGTTGCCATGGTTACCATGCCGCTATCAGACGCTGCCGCTATGAATCCTTAACAAATCTGTGGATCCAAACTTTAAGCCGCATCACTGCCGAACTCTAGTCATTTGGTCCTTGTGTCATTTCTGACTGACCCTGAAAACTTCATTTAAATCCCTGAGTCTGTTTTTGAGTGATGTTGGTAACAGAGGAATGATTCACACACGCTGATCGTCACATAACTCCGTTGTGTTCTTTGGTGGAATAATTTAATCTAATTTACCTCATTCTTTCTGTGCTCTAACGGATCTGGATGCAACAGCTTCCATTATGGTGATTTGTCTGGTCTGTTGTCTGATCATTTCAGCTGTTATATGTTTCGTGTTTTAAAAAAAAGTAAATCGATAATTTTTTGTCTTTTTTTATTTTTATTCCACTACAATATTGCACGGTTGTAAAACAGTTTAGCTCCGCTTTGGTGAAAAACATCAGTGAATTAATTGTTAATCACGGTCTTCAGCAGTAATTTTTGTTGGTAAATGAGAGACATTAGTATCGCACATGTCTGCATCTTCAAACCATAAACAGGAAGTGAATTCGGTGATGTACGTGCATTACGTTTGCGCTGGGAGCTGCTATGATTGGTGGAACTCATGGGAGGTGGGCCAAATTTGCGGGAAAGTTGCGGTGATTGGACAAAATTGCAAGGCCGCGCAAAAATCGCGGAGATTGGTTGATTTCGTGTGAATTCGCGCGATCGCAACATTGCGAATTCCTGGAGGGACTGTAAGCTGCAACACTTCAGCTGCAACAATCAGAGGATGTTTAAAAGTTGCTGTCAGGGCCACACATTATGTTACTGAACAATGAAAGAACATTCTCAAATCAACAGTCAAAAAATGTTTTCAAGGTGTTACTAAGACTACAGACATTTAAATGTTCCTGTAATATAACATTGTTAAAGGTTTTCCCTGCAATATATTGAGAATGTTTTGGGGATGCTGTTGAGGGAATATGTTACAGAATGTTCTTCCAGAAAACACCCACAGAAAGTTCTATGATGTTACATGATGACAAACAAACAACACTTGCAATGCAACATTCAGAAACGTTTGAAGAATGTTGGGGCATAAGTGTCTAACATGCATTTTAAAAATGTTTTTAGTGATCCCATTATGAAGGATAATATTTTGGCATCTAACTAACAGAGAGCTTCCCATTGAAAACATTATTAGAATTTGCAGAACATTCTCACTTAACTCTAAAATAATTGATCAGTAAAGGATTAGTTGATCAACAGAAAATTATATCTAAAGATTCAGCTGCCACTGCTATGATAATAAAAAAAAGCAGTCAGAGAGCGCAGTTCTCCACCAAAGCTGCTCAGTAGTTGTATGATTTCCGATGGATAAGTCCCGATAAGTTTGCAGCGGTGGATTTGTAGTAGGATCATGATCACATGATCGTCAGCAGGCAAGCATTCACTTGTTGTCATAGTTACAGTGACGCAGTGCCGCGATCTCGCAATATCCAGACTATAAGCTGCATCACTGCCAAAATCTAATCAGGTAGTCCTTGTGTCATTTCTGAGCTTCACTGAAAATTTCATCCAATTACGTTATTTTGTTTTTAAGTAATGTTGCGCACAGACAGACAGACAGACAGATGTATGTCGATCTTCACATAACTCTGCTGCGTTCCTTGGCAGAAAAATAAGAGTAATAGGGAAGATTAACATATAAGTAGGTTTTGTGTTGTTTGTTTTTTGCATTTGTCCGGTCAATGGGGCTCACTTATTAACAGAAACCACATGTTGAGTTTTCACAAACAACCACAAACCTCAGAGGTGGCCTCCGGTTATTCTAGAATATGCTTGATTAAACCTGGTGTATGATAATATGATAAACAAATGTGCTCTGTTGGTATTGTTTGTTCTACATCTGCTGTCCTGCTTTCCCCACCCCCTCATCAACCCAACCAGTCAAGGCAGATGGCTGCCTTCCCTGAGCCTGGTTCTCTGGGAGTTTTTTCCCCTCCCCATTATAGGTTTTAAATTTGTCCCTGACTGCTTGCTCATCAGAAATTTGAAAGGCAACTTGGATTGTTGGGTTCTCTGTTCTTTATTCAACATTCATGTATCACATTAAGCAATACGATGACATATGTTGTGAATTGGCGCCATATAAATGCAATTTTAATTGAACTGAATTTGATTTGAATTGAATAATCAGTCATCAGCTTTAGTTTGCAATGTTTTTTTTGTTTTTTGTATGTTTGTTTTACACACTCATGGCTATGCTTGTACATATACCCTTTAGCCCTCACTTGTGTGGCTGTTCGTTATTTTCAAATCAACAGTTTGGTTCTTTGCTTTCCACAGTTGCAGCAGCATCAATGCTGATTTTTTAACGCGCTCATGTGTTTGCGGTGCTGCTGTTAATATTAACCACAACACATTTGATATCATTATTGCTGTTCGTTGCCATTGGCCTGTGTGAGGATGCAGGCAAAGGGGCGGGACTGAGCGCACAGTCGGGGGTAGGTGCGGTAGTGCGGCGTCTGATGCGCGCAGAAAGACAACACGCACAGCGCCGGACGGATACGCACCGGAGACACCGAAATGCACACAAAATGCTGCGTCCACGAGCTGTGACAAGCCGCTGGATGTGAAGGAAAACCACGCAACAGCTGACGACAAAACCCCTAAGCTTTCCGGTCCAGATCGCAGCAAACGCGCTCAGCCTGCTTGTGTGTGTGCATATGTGTGCGTGTGCGTCTTTTTTGCCGCAGAAATCATTCCACCGGAGCTCCCCGCCGATGCTCTTCAGCTGTGCATGAGTCCCTCCGTTTGGTGTGCAGATTCAGGACAAAACCGGGCGGTGTTGACGACCGTGTGTGGTGGATCCAGTTTGTGAGTGCACCTTATCTCCGCGCAGCCCCCCCTTAGCGACTCCTTCAGGATGGCGTTGACGATTTGCACGAGATTTACCGACGAATATCAGCTGTTCGAGGAGCTGGGGAAGTAAGGAACATGTTTGTCTTTTTTTTTTTTAAATCATCTGGCATCATCCCTCCATGAAATGTCAGCTCGTTATGTAATAGGCCGCCTTGGTTTATGGACGCGGATTTCTAGCTCTGAGTGTGCGCTCTGCTGGTTGTGTAGCCATGAAACCTGTGATGCAGGAGGAGGGTAAATAATAGCATGTATTTCACGCAGGCCTGTGCAGTTGCATCCTATTTGTTTTTTGTTTTTAATCCCACATTTGAATCCCAGCTTGTGAAAGAAGATGTCATGTCCACCGTGTCGTCATTTGCCTCCATCCTGCCTGTGCGCCCGCCTGATTTCGACCTTAAGACGTGCCAAAAGCGCACTGTTGTTGAAAAGCTCAGCCGGGGTAAAAAATGCATCGGGTGTGTGTGTGCGAAAGGGGTGAGATTCGGTAACCCACCCCTCCTTCCTTCCTTCCTTCCTTCCCTCCTCCTCTCTCCGTCTGTCTCCCTCCACCTCCCCAAATCCTCCTCCCGCGTGACAGAAATACACACTCGGTAATGCGACAGCAGACCATGTAGTTGAAGATGACACACTCCCCCATTGGAGCCCCGCGCTGCGGTCAATTATGAGACCCGGGCAGGGAATTCCTCACCCCCAGAGAGGGGGAAAAGATCCGTGCACCTGCATATGTGCGTTTGCATATCTGTTGTCTTGATTATGCAAATGTATGTACGTGTATGTGTGTGTGTGAAGGCATTTTCCTGACCTGCAGTCTGCCCAGCACCCTGTGGTCACAGTGTACACAGTCCCAGATGTCTGCAGCCTGTGTTGACTTTCAGCCAAAGCAGAGAGAGATCTAAGAATACACTGCCAGTTAGTCCACTTATTCCTCTGAACTGGAGGAATTCATCTCCTCTTGCCCACCTGATGGAGGCCCGTGTTTTATCTGAAGCCTTGGCGCTCTTGACTTTATGATCCTCTGTAGCGTTCATCTTACACCATCTCTCATTAATAATGCATCCATATTGCTTTTATAGTACCTTTTAACTCACCCGATCCCTTTAGCAAGGCACCATTTCCCCCACATGCATGTACAATAAGAGTACCTGGTAGTGGAAGAGCAGAGATACCACTATGTTTTCCCCGAATGCTAATAAAAAAATGACAAAAATCCGATCAATACATAGACATGCATAATGCTGGGAAACCTACTCAAGTTCAGGTGACAAAAATAGATCTTTAAATTCAGCTGCTTGGGAGGAACACATCTCCAGAATGACATCAGTGCATAAATGAGGGCGGAAGAAGTACAATCCAACAAAATGGTATGTAAAATCCAGGTCCAGGGACTCAAGGGGAATTTGAAGGTAGAAGTGAAATAGAGATGCTGAAGAACGTGTCTCTGGTCTTGGATCTGTATTTTTTATGGCATTTTTTTGGCTTGTAATTCTTCTGCCCCTTATTGTTGTTCTCTTTCACGACCATCGCTGGTTTTAGTGACACCAGCAGCACTTCTCTCACTTTCATCGGTGTATGGTTTACATTTGTGAAGGCTAATAAATACCTGCTATATGTTTTTTGGATGCAACTTTTGGCCTGTCTTTATTTTTCTCTATACAAACATCAGTGGACTCTTGGAACCTGTTGTTCAAACCACCACAGAAACGATTATGTCTACATATTGTTGAGTGGTTATGCCTGTTTATGCAGAGATTGATTTAAAAAGACTGCATTGTGTTAACCAATACTATACCGTAAATGACAAAAGAATGGATATAGCATAAGTCTGCTAATAGAGCTAACATTATACAGAAATTATTTGGATTTCAAGTGGTATTTCGATAGAGGAATAGGTCATTGTAATTAAACTTGACAGCATGGTTTGCAGAAAGGTGAGCTCTGTATTTACGTGACTAGAGTAATACATGCAAAAATCAGTATAACAAGGAAAATACAGCTATAATCAAAATACGGCTGTATCAAAATGTTAAAAAGGCTCTCTTGAAATTGATCTCACACCAGTTTGTGTGCTTATATGGCCTTTGTTTACACAGAAACCCTTTCTCTGTGTCTCTACACAAAGCTATTTTTATCTTTGTAAGTAATTTTTATGTTGTTACACAATCAGATGGTCCAGGCAGATCCTCAACAGTTATTCCATTTCATTTTGCAACCATATGTATTATAGAACAACGCGAACATAGTGATGGTTCAGTTGCTAACCTGGAAGCATGTTTCAGCTTTTGCCCTTAATTTACTTTCAAATTTGAGAGCACAAGCATTTCACTGTGCATCTTCTGTCCTGTAGGATTGTACTCACACACTTACCATATGCACTTCACAGTGCCATGCTTCCCGACTCGACAGTCAACTAAAATTCTTACGTAACGTGTTATGCTATGATCATTTCCTTTAACAAATCCCCTATAAATTAGAGGTAAGCTTTAGTGGCAAGCTGGTCACTCCAGAGGATGTTAGATAACGTGTTCATGGTACATATCACTATATGCTCAGCAGCAAGTCACTAAAAGCATCAGCTATTTCTGCCATTGTTACTCTGATTTAATCAAATAACACTAAGCATGGCAACCACATCTGTGAGACACGAGAGGTACAGTAAATACCAGGGTTCATTTGAGGTAATGAATATGCTCTGCTTTCTCATTGGGGGTTCTAACTGTTCCTGCCGTGTCTGCTGTTGTCAGGGAAAAGACAAGGGGTTTTTCTGTGGAGTAGAAGTGATTTTGTTTGAAAGAACAGGCGAGCACAGACAGAGAAGGAGGCTGAATAGCGAAGCCGCCAGCGTGGCTGCAGAGCTGAGGCAGGTGGACCACTCCATGGCTGCATTTAGAGATGCAGCACTCTTTTCCTCTCCTCCCTTCAAATATAGCTGACCTAGTTTTTCGATATTCATACATGTGCCTGAAACACTGGAACAGCACATGGCTGAAACAATAGAAGGCTGGTTGGCCCGTTTGTAGGTGTTAATGGTGGCGTGTAGTGATTTGGACATTGTGTACTGTTGGTGTGGTGGAGCTGCGCAGCTACTGCATCTAAACTTCTGTGCTCAGAATTACAGTGTAGATGAGGGATTTAGTTCCTGTAACATCCGATGGAGGTTTGTTTCAGCAAATAAGAAGAGCTATTTAGTATAGTAGCTTTCAATGAAGCTTGCATGGTTGGTCTAGTTTTCAGGTGTAGCTCCACGTCAGACTCTAGTTAAATGGAATCACAGTGTTTCTCCTCAGAAGTTGAGTCATATTCAAACTGTACTAAATGTCCAATTTATGACAGTTTGACACATATTTCCACTACCACCTAATTAAAAAAGAGGAGCTTAGACCTTTTCAATTTGAATTATCTGGCTCACTTCCATAAGCTCGTTTAAGCCAGGCTTTTCAAACTGAGTCCAGTTGTTTCTGAGCCTGTCATAAATCACCCCTCTGTTTCTATCATGAATGATACACATTATAAATTATTTTGACCTTTTCGGAATACGTCAATAAATAATTCTATGTCTGTGTTTATTTCAGGGGAGCATTCTCTGTGGTCAGGAGGTGCGTGAAGATCTCCTCTGGACAGGAGTATGCTGCCAAAATCATCAACACCAAGAAGCTTTCTGCCAGAGGTGGGAAACGCATAAAACATACCACACACAAGCACATACCAGAAAGACATGCTACGCGTGAGCAGAAAATCCTTCCCGGGGTGTTACAGAGTTACATGTGGATGAGCTGTGAACACTGATGCCTTTAAAACAGGCTTCAGGGCTGTGAGAGAATGCGTTTTAGTGTGCTTGTGTGAGAGAGTTAAAGCCACTGAGTGACACAGAGGGGAAGAGACTCATCTGGATTTTGGTTGATTACATTTTCTGTGTGTGCAGAGGAAAACAGTGAATATGCCAGATAATATGTCACACGGTATTTGCTCACTTGCACTTTTTGTGCTGTGTGATTCTCACTCCTTTTTGTGTGTTGTTCATAGTTGTCCTTTGGTTTCTATGCAAATGTCCGTCACATACAACCTTGTGTGTGTGTGTGTGTGTGTGTGTGTGTGTGTGTGTGTGTGTGTGTGTGTGTGTGTGTGTGTGTGTGTGTGTGTGTGTTCCGTATTGATTCAGGGCTCTGGCTGGTCTTGTCGTCCCAGGGGCAGATCTCTTGCGAAGCCGACCCAGTTCTTTCACATCCGTCACTGTAATTGTAGCCGCTGGCCTGGTTGCCTCAGGCCTGGGACGCACACACACACATAAATTCACACAGTAGCTCCTAAACACACACACTCACAAACATGTGCACGTGCAAGCACACTCATGACCCAGGAGCCACTAGCAGCCTATTTGCAATTACTAACCAATGGTGTGTTGGGCCTTTACGGTTTCTCCTCGTCTCCAGCCAGTGGCGGGTTTCGTCACCGTGTTAACTAGTGACTCATGTCAGGCTTCTGTCGATGTGAGCTGAGCTTTCTAACTAAACTCTCCTCTGTAATAATTTACTAAAAATGAGCTTGTGCACGTGTAACTCGTAGTTTCATTCTGATGATTTAAATCGGTGATTTGTCCTCGTGTTGTTGCCCCTCCCCCTCTTTGCAGTATTTTATCTTTCAATCCATTCCAGCAGTCTCCTCCTCAGCATCCTCCCTCTCTATGCTCTTCTGCATTTACTTTCCCTCCCTTTTTCATACCTGTCATCTCTTTTTTGGTGTGAATTTCACATGGTACCTATCCTCTCCTTCCTGCATATTTTCCCCCACTAATACCTCCCCATCTATCTCTGCCTTCTTTCCTGCATCCTCTTGCTTCTTATCGCTCCTTCTCTTGGCTCCTTTCACACTGTGCCTCTTTTTTTTCTCTTCTTGCTTTCCTCTCTCTTTCTCTCTCCTCTCAAAACTGCTTTGCTCTCTCCCTCATCTTGTCTGTCTTCTGCCCATGTTGACCCTCCCGCCTGCTGAGTGCAGTGTTGGTAATAGACACCTTTGCAGACGGATCAGTGTCTCACCACTCGCATGGACAGATTTTCCAAAAATACTGCTCAGAATTATCTTACCACTTACGGATGTGGGCCTGCTTGTGCACATACACACACAAACACACGCACACACACACACTCTCTCTCTGTTTCTTCTATGCATGTGTGCCTATAGAGTTTTTCATACAGGGCGTGCTGGCGTGTCAGATATGGTCTTACCGTCTTTCCGCGATAAGCCCTAGAATTGCAACTCTGATTCCCTTCTCTCTGGCAGGATCATGAACTCCTCCCCGCCCGAATCCCCCCCTCTCCCAAACCCCTCTCCGGCACTGTGTGTGTTTGCGTATGCAAGTGCAGGCGTGTGTGTGTGTGTGAGTATATATAATTGAAAGAGGTTTAGGGTAGGCTTGGTGGCTGGAATGCTGGCACATCAAGGCGCTTGTGTGTGTGGGCATGTGCGTGTTTGATGTGTTTCTGGTTATGCAGGCACACATGTGTCAGGCCTATAGGACCAGTCACAGTCCTGCAATCTGCAATCCTGATTATGCAGCATTTCATTAAGAGCAGCAAATGAGCCAGTGAATGAGAGGAAGCAGTGGAGAGACATAGGAGAAGAAAAGGATAGGAAGCAGAGGGAGAGAGACAGATAATCGGAGAGCGAAAGAGAGGACGGCAAGCCAGTGCTTAACAGAGTGTGTGTGTGTTTGTGTTTGTGCATGCATATTCCTCACAGCAGTTGAATATTTGTCCTCCCCCCTTCATGCATGCGTCAGTGTCCTGTCACAATGACTCTGTCTAGTATCTTTTGTCACTTTGTATTTGCTTGTGATGTGCTGCCTGTGTGTGTTTGGTGTGTGTGTGTGTGTGTGTGTGTGCAGCTATGCAGGTGCTTGTGTATGTGTCTGTAATCCCTCATCTGTTTGAGTGTGTTTGTGTATGTGGATGTCCTTGTTTGTGAATCTGTGCACTAGCCTCATTGCCTGACTGTGTGGCTCTTCAGCTTGCCATAGCAGTAGGGCAGTTTGCACTGGCGAATCTGTTGCAATAAAGATATTTTAGAATTAAAAAAATAAAATAAAATAAAAACAGGCTTGCTCCTCCTGCTGTGTAAATATTGCAGAGCCACGCTGATAAGGAGATAGGGTGGAGAAATAAAGACTGCATTTACAAGGAGTAATGAATCAAAACAAAGATTTAGAAATATGACGCAGGGTTGTCGGTGCTTTTCTTCCCCCTTTTTCACATTTTATCTCCTCTGATTTCCTGTTCTTATTATATCAGAAGCGTACCATGTTGGTAAAGTCCTCTTAGTTTTGCCGACACTGAATTACAGTTGTTCCTGGCTTGATGTCGTTCCAGTCCACTGATCCGTAACTGACCCTCCTTCAGAGTGGACAGTTTCTGTGGTAATTGGGTTGTGCTGTTGTTATTTTTATGTGGAGGTGTCATGGTAACAGAGATGATAGCTGTTGCTGCGATTTAAGCGGTTCTTCTTTAGACCAATAGATACTATATACGTCTGTAGATATATCTTTGCATGTTTTTCCCTTGCGTAGTTTTCCCTCATTAGGCAAGATAAAGATTCGTCCTCCATCCTGATTTCTCTTCTCTTTTTTTTTTTACTTTGCTGTCTGTATTCCTGTGTTTCTCTGTTGTCACTGTGACTCTGTTTCGCCTCACTTTGAAGTGAAGGGAAGGAGAGATAGAGGGGATGTGGTTGTGGGAGAGAAAGACAGGGAGATAGACGGACAAACAGGAGGGGAGGAAAGGAAGGAGGGATCAGTGGGAAGACGGGGGATCACATGACTCACTGGGTACTTGAAAGCTAAAAATAAATGCTGGTCGTGCTTTTGCTCTGTGTGTCTCTATCACACATGCGCGCGCGCGCACACACACACACACACACACACACACACACACACACACACACACACACACACACACACACACAGAATTGAAAATATTCCATCTTTTGAAAGGAGCTAGGTTTTTGGTTTCAGTCGATGCTCACCTGTCTGACAAACCAGGCTACCAGTAGAGATGTGATTCTATTGTTTTGTTTGTGTGTGTGTGTGTGTGTGTGTGTGTAATTTAGATATTTCAGTGTACAGATTGGGCATGGAACATGAATAAAATGTCTGATTGTGATTTTTCTGACCCGACCTCACAGTAAGTTGTATTATATTTTTTAAATTAAACTCCATGTATCAATCAGTGGTATAGAAAGTATCAAACATGTACCTCAAGTTAAATTGCAAACTCATTCGATTTCTTTATATAATAATGCAGTTGCTATATTGACTTTTGGGCTTGTCACCAGTTCCCCATTCTCTTTTTAAAATCAGTCAATCAGACAAAATCTCAAAGTATTCTGCTCCTTTGTTAAAACATGCATCAAATGAACTCACATTGGGTGTGATTTTATATCACATTGTTGAAAACTGATTAAATATAGTGGATTTCTTCCAGATCGTTCATCTTCTCATGGCCTTTATAAGCAGATAGAGTTTGTATGTACATAAAGGCAACCAAATAGTCTCCATGACAACAGAGCAAACCTTCTCCACTGTTAAAGGCCATCTGATGCAGCTAAAAGCTCTGAAATAAATCTAGATTTTTTTGTCAGACTACTATTTTTAAAGGTCAAGAGTGAATCTTCAAGCTCAACCGTAGAGGCGGCTTAATAACACCGGGCAAATTATCTGAAACTAGGTGCCATGTAGCTGCTTTAGCCTAATAAGCTGACAGGAAGAGCTACTTCACAGCTGAAACATTGATATGATGAAGTGTTTCTGCTGGCTGTTTACAAGTTGCTTTCCATAATTACCTACAGTATCTGAAAATGATGCTAGATTGACAATGTAGAGGCTCATCTCAGTACCTAAATGATTCTTGTGCAGATTTTTTGTCTGGAAAACCAACTGTGGCCGATAAATACAGTTCAAGCAAATAAGCTGCATAGAGATGCACGCTAAACAGGTCATAGCCTACAGTCCCATTTGTGGTTAATTCTGCTGTAAACATCTCTGGTGACAGTTTCTGCAGGCAACATCAGCAGTCGTCAGATAAAAATGTCATCTCTTAAAGCTTTGTTAATAATGTAAGCTATAATCAAAATTGCAGTCCTTGCATTTTTGAAATGTCAGGATTTCGATGAACATGATTGATTGTTCAGCCCGGACAGAAGCTACAGTATGACTGAGAAGCTTAATGGACTGTGCAGAAAGCAAGAACATTCTTAATTACAGACTCTGCCTGTGTCTTCCCTTACCTCTCTCAATTTGTCTTTTTTTTTTAAAAAATCTCTCTGCCTGTTGTATTTCAACCTCTGTTTTTTTCTCCTTTCTAATCTATGTGCTTTAGAGTTAAAATCTTTAGTCTTGTCTACTTTTGAGGAAACATATTGGTGGACATTCAGTCTGAGGCCACATAGCCAAGACTTCAACAATGACAAATGAGAAAAAGATGAAACTATTTGCTTTAATATGCATTTTTGGTAATGCACAGTATGATACCCGTGTCGTTTTTCCAGCAGAGTTATACAAACACTGGAGTATGAGCATCTAGGAGTCAAGTCACTGAAGTAAAATCCACATAAAAACACTTACAAATGTGCCTTGCAGTTCAGAAAGATAGAGATTAGATGGATCAGCCATAAAATTACAGACACATTTAAGTGTCAGATTTTGTGTCACCAGAACTCACATTTTGCACTGATGTCTCCTACTCAAAACCAGAATAGATATAGATGCCACTTTCTTTCTCACAAAAGTAGCTGGAATAGGCATGGAAGGCAGTGCTGCTATAATATCAGATCTTTATTTCATTATAATTTATTGCTTTCTTCGCCTCTATGTAAACGAAAAAGCTGGGCGGAAAGTTCATATTCTCGAGGGGTTTGTTTGGAGGCATTGCGGGTAAACCCAGATAAAATATGGCTCCGGCAGATGCAGAAAATGCGGAGAGTTGGCCTGTTCAGGTAGTTACTATATGTTGAACTGTTAATTTTGTTTCTTTATGATAAATCTTTGCTGGATATTATGTCAGGCCTTGGTGGTAACCAGGGAGCTACAGAGTTTCATCTGTTTATTAAATCAGGGGACATTTTATTACTGCTGTGTAGCAGAAAAGTTATTCTCAAGATGAGTCTTTTATACTGCGACGTCAGAGTGTTAGGTCAGTGCTGTAGCCATCATCATACTACAGAATACCTTTCATCGTAGGGCTTCATCGCTGTGTTTAAACGTGTGGTCTGTTTCTGTGATTATAAACAGGATTTTGCCTTTGTGCTGGTAAATGTCTCCTTGTCAAGATGTCTTCAGACCATCAGCCTCCGATTAAACCACTTTTACATATTAGTCTAATGTGTGTGTTTGCATTACGTCGGATAAGATAGAGGCAGACATTACCGCACGTTATTAGACTCCCAGCCATACTCTTGGGGCAGTTTTATCTCTGGCACCAGCCACATTTGTTTGTCCTCAGAAGAGAAAACAGGGGAGTTATCAGTTTCATAATTCTTCCTTTATTGGGAACCAGCAGAGGGTGACGGTGTCTCGGTGTCCTGGATGGTTTCATTAGATCCCTGGGTTCTGCAGGGGGTGGAATGGAACCTTATGGAGGAGGACTACTTAGCCGCTGGCCACAGAGGATGTTACATTCACCCCACTACATCTTTTTAATTAAAACTCCTAATTAAATTGGAGTGGAGCAATTCCAGCACCCTGTTGTAGTGTGTGTGGTTGGTGCGTTTGTGTGTGTATTAGGGTTATAACTACAGATAAGGTTTATTTTCATTGATTCAAATATTGATTGTTTAATAGGGCTAATTGGTTATCATCATCACAAGTACCCAGAGGATGCTTTTATATGATTGATTGTCAGAAATGTCATAGTAATTTCCTGCGGGTATGTACACTTTACATCTGCACTGGCATCTGTGATATTTTATGGCTTTCTGTATGAATGACTGGTGAATGCAGAACCAATCCTCTGTGTGGTTCACTGCCCTTTGTTTTTCGACTTTTTCCACCAAGAAATCTGACCTAAAGCAATGATATTTGGACAAACTGACCATCAGTTATTGCTCCAGCCATTTTCAGCTTTCATGGACTGCAACATCTCTCATGGCACTTTAGTCAGAGTACGGTACAAAGGTAACGTCAGCCGATGTTGCTTCTCTTTAGCTTTGGAGCCATTTTCAATTCAACCCACTTCCAAAAATATTTTGACATTAGCTCCCCTGATGACTGGCAATGTATTCGCTGTGGGAAAGAGCAGGTCAGCCAATGCTCCGCTTTTTATACTTGGCACATGAACTGCTGACAGTTGGAGGGTCAACAAATGAAACTTGGGTCAGGGTCTTGGCTATTTTGTCACGGTTCATGAGGGACCACAGTGTTCAGCATAAAGGTCCAGTGTGGTGGATTTAGTGGCATGTATTGGCACAATGGAACAAAGTGTTCAGAATTATGTTTCAATTAGTGTAAATCCACCTGAAAATAACAATTAGTTCATCTATACACTACCATGTTTTTACAGTAGCCCAGAATGGACAAACAGATGCGACGGAAGGCCTCTTGTGTTTATTTGCATTTTTATCCACCACTTGAGTTCTCCTAAATGCTTGGAAAGGGTGGGTGAGGCGAGAATCTTGGACTGGATGCCGCTAAATCAAGCATCGGACCTTTAGCTAACCTTCTAATTCAGAGAGATGCATGCAACATAGGTTTGAGCAGCAAAGGTGTTTTTTATACACATATGTTTAAATCACCTGAAAAAAACATAAAATATCAACAAGAGTTTGTGTGATAAAGTTAGAAAAATGTATTTTACATGGAAGCTGTCCACTTTTCCAGTTTGCATTCTTACACATTCACACGTGAAGCATTTTTTCCAATAAACAATTCCTCAACTTTACAGCACCAATTCGATACCTCATCACATTAATAGAGCAGAAGTACAATATGTCCTCTTTGTACATTGTTCCTGCAGTAACTAACATCACCCTCTTCACATTAAACGTGTTCTGGTCTGTGTAAAGTCACACTGTAGCATACAGGTCACACTGTCATTACTATCCAGTTAATTAAGTTACCACTTAACACTGAAGTCAGTGGTAAAGACATTTATAGCAGGTCGTCATGTTCTTTCCTGGAATAGCGCAAATGAAGCCCAGGCATGCAATCCCGATGGTATTATTGTCAGTGAATTTGAACCAGTGTAAAATCAACATATACTTAACAGAGATGTTTATATGACATATCAACAGTAATATTTACCATCAGAAATGGAAACTGCAAATAGTTGACATCAGTATTTGACCATAGAAACCTGTATTCTTTGTTTCCTCGTGTGCATTTGAGTGAATTTTAGATTACAGTAAAATAAGCACTTGACAATATTATGTGGATCTGATTGATCCAAGATGACAGAAATCTGATTGCTGCAATAACTCGGTAAACCAGAGTGAAGATACAAAGCAGGAATAGGATGTTTGAAGTTAATGTGGGGATGGATTCGGACTTAAAAGCAGCCCTGGAGCTTCTGTCAGGGCTGCAGTCCAATATGAGCAGCACAGGGACACAGTGCAGTACCTGACTGGGCTGTCTCAATACCCTAATTTTATCAACAGAACAATACAAGCCTAAGTCAATTTGATGCTGTGTTTCATATGGGCTGTATTGCTCTCCTGGTGCCCGGCTTCCCTTGGTCCTCTTTACTGCTGCCTCTGCTGCTGCGAATACTGCTGCCACCAAGCAACTCTGTTAATCTTCTACATTTTGAAGCTCCTCAGTGTCTCCTACCTACCTCTTTCTTCACATTTTCTTTACAAAATGTTCTGGATTTTGCCTTTCTTTATTCACATGTATTCCATGCATTGAATGTAAAACCTTTAATGAAAACTATGAAGCCTAACAATATTAATAGTCTTATCATTTTTGAATTTAGTAGTTTCTGCACCAGCATGTCCAGGTTATCAGCTTGGATCTGCTTCAGTTGGCCACACATTCTCTCCTCTTTGTTTGAATCTCCCTTTTTATATACCGGACTCCCTCCCTCTGTCAGGTTTTTGTTCTGTCTCTATTTCTGTTCCCGTTTCTCGCTTGCTTGCTGCTCGCTTTCTATGACTGCCTGTGTCCTCTATGTCCGTCCCTAAATTTGGTAATCTTGGACCCACAGGATGTCAAATTACAGGAGGTAAAGAAACACATACAAACACACCAACACACAAACTCACAGCACTATACTGCTGCAGTGCGGTTGCAGACGAGACGCGTCAGAAACTAACTGAAAGAGAAAGAAGGAGACAGAGGGGAATAGAGGGGAGGGTTGTTGGGTCTGCTCTGGCAATTCTGAAATTTGTCTTGTGATGCTGTGATTCACAGTGGACAATTTGTCAGCGACTCTTCATTGCAACACTGAAGTGGAACTTTACAAACAAACAGGTCCTTGGATCTGGAATATGTTTCTTTTCACAGTTAAGACAAGCTGTCTTCCTAACTGTGCACATTAAAGTGCTTTGAAAAAGAGAACCAGAGCACAAAAATGACAGATACAACAACAAGTTGTCATGTGGATAATACTGCCCTTGATAACAACAAATCCAACTGTGATTTAGGTTTTACACTTGCAGATAAAAAAGGGGGATTGCAGCAAGAAAAGCCAGGATGGAGAGATAGTTCAAATTGAAAAATTCAAATCAAAACAAACACTGAAATATAATCATATAGAATAGAATCACTTTATTCATCCCTGAAGGGAAATTCAGTAGTATATGTATATGGGTGCGGAGAAGTTTATTGTGGACATGCACATCTGTGCTTCTTGGACCTTCTAAGGCATACAATTTTCATCTTATTTTATTCGGGTAAGACAGACATTATCATCCTTAAATCCTTAAACAAAACAAAACTAATGTTGAGTAAAGGTTTTTCTTTTTATCATTCATGGTTTGATTTTTACAGACAGTATGTTACTGTTTCCAATAAAACCAGTCAATATTGCAGCATGTCCCTTTCTTTGAGTGATTTATGACAGCAGAAAGTTGTTTACACCGTCTGCTGTGTGTTCGCCAGCTTATGTTGTAACAGGACAGGTTCATGAGAAATCTAGTCACCATTGCAACAATAATGTTGCATCACTCGTAAAAGAAATCCAACACAAAGTAGCAGGTGCCATTACACAGCAGTGTTTCAAAGACTTTGATTAACTCTTGTGTAAACACCTGTCGACGTCTGAGTAATATAGGAGTGTTTCATTAAGTTGTCTGTTTAGATTCTCAGTCATCCGGTTCTTGGTAATCCTGGGAGCTTTAGTGGAAAATACCTGGACTTCTGCAGTTCTCCAGTTCAAGAACTGAAGAAGCCTCATGGATGAGAGATGACAAAGAGAAGTCCAGTTGCTTTTTACTGAAGCTCCCAGAGTTTATTTCAGTTATTGCAAAATTGAAGGTTTCCATCTTTAAATGTTAGAGGCGGTAGCAACTTATTTATTATTTTATTATATTTATTATATACTTATTTATTATTTATTACAAATCCTGCTTAATTGGTTCTTGCTGTTGACAAACTAACTTGGACGTATGCAACAACTGGACTGTCCTAAATGCAGTATAAAGTGTAAAATCCTAATCTGGCCAGCACAAAGACTACACACTAGGAATGCTGATACCAAGAAATAGATTGTTTTAGACAAGATGGTTTATGATGTGACAAATGCAAGGGGTCAGTGGAAGCAGCTGACCGAAGTACAGCAAGCTGGACTCTCTGTGAGATTTGTCTTTTTTTTTTAACTTTTGAAATCTGTTGCATCTTTAATGCGCCAATGTTATCTTCGCCACAGGAGGTTCTGACATAGCGTTGTGATTATCATAGGCATGAAAAAGAGCATTACTAAAACATTTCAAAGGTGTTGTGGCTACTGCACTGCATCACAGTATTTCTCAAAGTAAGATTTCACCGCAGAACTTACAGATTGTGTTACAGCACATATAGATTATTTGGCATTAATGTGGAAGACAGTTACTCATATGCTATTACAGACAGAGTGCCAAAACAACGGATTAAAAGACAAGTTCTAACATGCTGACGTCATTAAAAAATGAATGAGGAAACCTTTCGCTGACACACAAAGAACTTTGTATATTTTAAATGAAGTTACCAACCGTCATGGTTTTACTTTATATGAATAGGAAATCTGCTGGACAGAGTAGCATACAGATGGACAGACATTCAGCTATGATCGCGCCAAAAAGGTGCAGACAGTCCTGAATGATAACAGCTGACTGGAGTAGCTTCACATTTGTCTGCAAAATTGCATTTGCTTCATATTATGTAGAAATGCTGCTGTCAGTTTTAACCGCGTCGGCAAAAAGCCTCTCACTAATGTCTATCGCAACAGGGCTCAAGCTAACACGCACACAGATACATTTAAATATTGTAAAGCATTTTTGTCAGCCAGTCACAACTCATTGTTGTCAGTCTGAGAGTTTTTGACAGTCAGGCAGATTTCAGAGTTGCCTGATGCGAAATTGTGTTAGGAGAAGGTGTAAAATGTGATTTACTCGTCCATTAAGAAATAAAAATGCTCTGTTCGGCGAACATGGGGACTGTCACACCTACACTCATGCACTTTTGTGTTCCAATCCAGTTATCTTGCATGTCTTTGAAGTATGCAAAAATAACGGCCCTCTCAGAGGAAAACCACATAGCTCAGGGAAACCATACAAACCCAACACAAAAAGACACATTCCATTCATAAAGCTGTTAAAATCTCGTGGGCTGGATCATTCTCTTGGAAAAACAAGTATTTTTATAAACAGGATAGGCTAAATATAATGCACAGTGTTTAATTTCATAACATTATTCAGTAAATAGCCAGCTTTTCTTGGAAGTATTCACAGTATAGTTATAGCTTCTCCCTGAAATCAGCACCCTATTAACACATTTTCCAAGAGCCTTTAGCAGCATCCTGTCTTCCACAACCACTAAATGTATCTTCTCTGTAGCTCAAACATCGTCATCATGCAGACAAATGTGTACTCTTCCTTGCACTCTCCGCTCTTCTTTTAATGTTGTGCATCAGCATAACAACACTTAACTGTTGCACTACAGTACAGTATGTGTAATGCTCTCCTCCCTGCTTTCCATCCTTATTCAAGTTCACATCCAGTGTTCCAAGCATGACAGGTTGAGCGATTTTGACATTGTGCGAGAGCAGATGTGTTCTCATCAAAGTGATAAACACATGCGCTCCTGCAGAACTACTTACTTGTGCTCTCCTGTCTGTAGTTCTGTAGAGTTTGATAGTTGTGTGTGAACTCTCGATGTCTGCCATTTGCATGCAAGGCTGGTTCCACTGCAGAGGAGAGGAGAGGCCTGACGCTCTGATTGGTGCAGGAGTTGCTAGACAACAGATGTCCAGCCGGCTAGAAGGTAGACTACCTGTGGAGGAGGGAGAAAGAGGAGGGAGACAGAGAGAAAGAAAAAGTGGAGGTGGAAAATGATGGAGAGAAGCCTGTCATATGAATTCACTGTGTACAGTCAGTGAGTATAGCACAAAGAAAGGCTGCTAACCTAACTGACTTTATATTCAAAGAGAAACCATTTCTCATGAAGTATCCAAGTTGATTTTGACAGGTTTTATTTGGAATTGTGAAGTTTCCAAGTGGTTATTGTTATGTTTCTTCAGTATTAAAGCCCCAACCTGGAATTTCTACTCCGTATTGTGACCAAAAGATTGCATTTAAACAACAACAAAAAATATGTACAGTTCACTACAAATGCCGAATGTTTTGCTTTCATTGTGGTAAACTTTTCTTTTGGGGAGCTTCAAAGTAGACACTATTGTCTGCAACCTAGCATCCCTATCTTAATCCAGAATTCAGTTTTCCTGCTGTAAATGAATGCGCATAAGTAAGCCATTCTGGAACTTTTTGGTCACAGGCTAAAGTATAATACGAGTTTGGTCAGTTGGATGTGTTTTGCAGTATGCAGCAGAAAGGTTGGGAGCTAAAAATGTGGACCAGTCAAACTTTAGAAGGGTATTGTTTGCACTCTAGCAATCTGTCTACTGTAGAATGCTGTCTTGATGAATTATGCTGTGAACTTACTGCCAGTGATGACGTTTCAAATGAATACAGTGTGAATACAATAATACAATTGTAATAAATAACCTTGCATCAGTAATATGCAGTAATAAGTAGCTATTTAAACTCCTCATGAAGACACACAGCAGAAATTGTCAGTGTAACATGATGCTGTCAGATTAAATCAAATATGGATGTATAACCAAACACAAAATATCTGGTTAAGAAAAATGCACGGTGGGGTTACTGCAATGGATCTATTAAATTAGCAACGCATAAACAGGGTTTGTGTTTTAGACTGAGACAGATGTAAAAGGATTATGTGCCACTCAGTATTATAAGACCAAGGCAGAGATGGTGAGATTAGTGACCTTGCTCAGGGGGTCCTGCTAATCATGCAATAATGGCAGCGCTGCCATTTTTTCTGCCGCTGCCTGTCAGGATGCTCTTGTGTCTCTGTGCTGCTGTGCTCATCTGTAAAGCTGCCGGTGTTCTTCAACGAAATCAAAACTGCCCTGTTCTTGCAGGCACCATGGCAGACACATGGCAACCGCAGGAAAAAAAACTGCATTAGGTTCTGGATGCTGGCAACAAGAAGAAGTTTCCACGTGGTTTTCTTCACCACCACTGCAGCTACTGTTCTGATTAAAGAAAATAATTTCGTAAGCTAGTTTGGTAGTGCTATCTATGTTTGTTGATATTTTTTTTCATATTTTTTAAGACAAGGTTTTGTAAGATCAACAACCCAACAGGCCATGACACACCTATTCCTCCGTGGTTTTCTGTTTTTTGGAACCAACTGTACCGCTAGGTTTAAAATCCATTTCTCCTACGTGTATTTTTAGCTTTCAAGAGCATTGCAACCACAGCTCGTGCCCTTATGTTTTGCATTTCACAGTCGGAATCTGATTTGGATTCATCTCAGCCATGACTGATAATGTTCAACCTTTTGGTGTAGAGGAACAGTCTCTCAGACACAATGAACATATTGTACTGGCATTTTTACTGCACATTTGAAAGCACGCCAAGTTCCACTTGATTCTGAAGCATACGGAGCCCTAAATTTGTCTGGGCGTCTGCCTGTTGCTTCCTATAGGTGCAGTGATATGCTGACACCAAACAAACAGATACCTGGACCTATAATGAGAACAAGCTGCCTGGTGCTTCTTTGTTGGTCTCGTTGCCTCTGTGCTGCACTGAGCCCACAGTTTCCATAGCATCAAGAAGAGCCGAGAAAGGAGACTCAGATGAGAGTGAAAAATAGGCGTCCTATTTTATTTGGAAAAAAAGCTGAACCCACTGCTCCTCTCTCTCCCTCTCTCTCTCTCTCTCTCTCTTTTTCTTTTCCCATGTGTCCTCAGGCAAAGCTGAAATGGGTCGCCTCAACACCGTAGTCCGTTACTCATTATAACGACTGCTGTTCTGACTCAGATCTTTCGTATCGGAGTCACTGGACATTTGAGCATCACTTCATGCTCACAAAGTCAGACCAATTCAGTCTGCTCTCACAGACGAGACCAGACTGAAATATTGCTGTCTGACGCTGTCTGGGGCTCTGTTGCACTACAGTTAGAATACAGTAGCACTCGCTGTCACTTCTCTGCCTCTCCCAGAAGGCAGCATTGTGTTCAGTTACTGAAATTTGGTGGTTTACCTGTTAGCAGAGATGTACATCTTGTTAACGGCTTCTTAGAAGTTTTTGCTAGATATTTGGCAAATCATTTAAATTTCCACTTTTTAAAATAAAAGCTCATCGATTGCTTATGTTATATTTAGATGAAATATACTAAGGAATAAATAATTGCATTTTAGGCTCCAGCCAGTAAAATGATGCATGCAGAATACATACGTCAATAGCAGCACACAATTTATTGTCATAGTGAGAATTATTTAAAGGTGAGTCTTTTTTTTGGCAGGCAAAATGCATTAATTACCTGACTACTCAAGGTGCTTCATCGCACTGATGCAGAAATCCAGTTGCAATATTTTCATAAAAGCTCCTGATTAATTTTCAATATTGCCAGAAATTATGTGATTCTAAATGAGATAACTGCCCTGGTATAATTGATGATAATAGAGCCCCCCCCTGCTTACTTTGCAATATCTTTTGTCTCACACAAGGCTAAACCGTAGTAAGATAATTTGATGTTTATCTATTTATCACATCAGCTGGGAGAGGCTCCAGTAAAACTCTACAGTGCTCATCAGTTGTAAGATGGATGGCCTTTTTCATGGCATGCTGATAAATTCAGATTAACTTTCTGTCCAGATAAATAATCCCACACAACTTGAAAACAAAAAAAACAACATTAAGGCTTTTCTTTCTGCATTTGTAAGGATTGCTTTAATGTATGCATAATGAAACACGGTGTATTTGCATTCATTTGGAGATATTGATTTCAACTGTAATGCCCAGTCCAACTTCTTAATCTGTGTTTTCATATAAGTGAAGGAAGAAATGTTAATAGCCGGAAAAGCCTCTTGATCCCTGCCTTTAATTTATGTAAAGCTTGTGAATATGTGATATTTACTTTAAGTTCATTTACCATGTCCTCGGGACAGCAAATGGAAGCTGCACGTGCGCTGCAGGAGTTTATGTTGAGCCTGGCACCAGAGGTCAACATGAATCCACTGTGGCTGCTCCCTCTGTTTGTTGTTCGCTGTCGCCTGCCTGTTTGTGGCACATAACCAAGCACATATCAGGTCACATTATTTTTGTCAAGCATTTCAGTTCTGATAACGAAAAGAGCAGGCTGATGCAAAGCCAGCGCGCACACACCGACCGACGCGACACAAACACACACCGGCACTGACAACGATGCCCAAACACTGCAATGTGTCCTCTCAGCGAGTCAGAACTAACTTAGAGCCAGCTTCATGTTAGATGATGTGGAAAGCCAATCATAGCGGGGAATAATGAAGAGCATTAAAATAACTCATCTCTGTTTGTGTCTCTGCTGTTTTTTTCCTTTTAGATCATCAAAAGCTGGAGAGAGAGGCGAGGATTTGTCGTTTACTGAAGCACCCCAACATCGGTGAGCTGAGTGTCCTCGATCTCCAGAGTACACAATGAAAACACACACACACACACACATTTTGCTCAGGTCTCTTGTGATTTCTGCTGTGGCTATTCATCTTCTAGACACAGTTATGGGAGAGAGAGAGCGAGGGAAAGCACCAAGCATGTGTATATATGTGTGTGTGCGTCTCAGTGTACAAGCATCTAATGATGATGTACCTGTGTGCTCTCCCAGCTGAGTCATCAAAAAGACACAGGATTCCTCCACCCTCCCTCTGAACCACTGATCCTGTCCACTCGTTCCTCCTCATTATCCCTCTGATAGAAGCTGTCGTTCCTCTTTTGCTTTCACAGTCATCCACTCTTTTATTTTCTTCACTGTCACACTTTCGCATCTCTCAAACGATCTCTGTTCTGTTTTCCAAGATAAATCTGCTCTTCTCAAGTTTTGGAACAACCATGACAGATTTTTTTCTAACTCATTGGCTTCAAAATCTCATGAACCAATTACATGATAGTACAACAAATCAGCACTAATTACATTTGTTTTGCGTCAGAAACCAAATGTGTGTTTATTTTGTATGTGTTTTGCATTTTTGTAGGTGTTTGTGTTTTTAGGACCCCCTTGAAAATGACATGCTGCATCCTTTCAGTAAATTCACAAACGTTTCAGTGGGTTTTGCAGTTATCATTGGATTCAAACTCTCAAAACACAGTCTTGTGTATCTTAGCACTTCACTTTTCAAAAAAAAAAACCTGCAAGAATTAAATTGCAGCCAGGTCAGAAAGTTTGTTTCCCCAGATTTAAATGTAGGTGTCAAAGCAGTGATGCAGAAATCCCTTATTTGACTCTGTGAGTGTGTTGCTGGCGTTATCATGATTAATTAAATTAATGCTCGAAGCAAGGCCCATTTCACAAAGCAAACATATATAATTTATAGCAGTTATTTAAAAAGAATAATCTGTAGTTAGGTATATACGCTATAATTGGAATTTAATTAAAACATCAGCGTTTCTGAACCGTTTTCAGAAACCATCCACTGTCAGCAGCAGAATAAATCATCACCTCAAGAGCGAGTGGAATATATTTCACATTAGAAACTCATTCTGCTACGTGACTTACACTTAGTGCTTCACATCGCTGCATACTTTGCATATCACCACTTTGTTTCAACATGCAGTAAAGCTGAGACACAGCAGAATAAAAGAAGAATGTTGGCTTTAATATTGACTGATTTTTCTTTAATTAGTTTCTTTCTTCTGCTCCTCTTTCCTTTGTCTGTCACGTGTTGGCGTTTTTCGTTAAATCTCCTTCACAGTAAGACTTCATGACAGCATATCAGAAGAGGGTTTCCACTATCTGGTGTTTGATCTGTAAGTAGCAGACTTTCTCTCTCCGTCACACACATGCATGTTTTGTCTTGTTTTACTTTCCCTCCTCACGTGTAAAATACCATGAGGATAATACTATGTATATAACTATAGTTATTTCTTTTGAAGCTGCAAGGTCCTTAGTAGGTAGTTACAAATGAGCACTTTACATCATAAAACCAAAAGTAATGTCTTGGCTGGTTAAGTTATGCGTAAACTGTCTTCTAGGAGACATTTGTAGCGCTTTCCAATCTTTAGCAATCAGCTGTGTAAAGAAAAGTCACTGCAGCTGAACATCAAATGTCAAAGCTGTAACATATCTGCCTGAAATGACAGTTTTAGAGAGACAAACAATACAATGAACTTAACTGCTAGTCCTCTGTAAATGTGATTATTACTTGTACCTCATTATTATTATTGTTATTATTATTATTATTATTGTACTATTTGCATGCATGGAGAAATGTGCTTCATGGTGAAATTAAGGGCAATTAATAGACATTTTATTGAAATCTTAACATGAAGTGCAAAGTCTGAATGCAGGAGGTGCAATTTTAGAAGTTAAAGTGTCACAATGTGCAATTTTAAACAAAGCATTTAAGTCCAACGGAGATGATTTCACAACATATTCTCTCAGCGTAAGAGAACACAGCAAACAATATTATCATTACTTTGTTGCTGTGAAAATCAATGCAAATTTAACCATTCTGAAGTAAAACATGACTCGTTCCTATTGCCGTATCGGTCAAATTATAGCTTTCTTTTTTTTAATGCATGCCATTCAGCATTTTTATTCATGCCATTTGGAGTGATATATCCGACGAAGCTACACTAACTGATGCTGTTAAGTCTGATGTTAGTAGCGTAATGTTGTTGTAATTTGACGTGCATTGTGCTATTTTTATGAAATACAGTCATCTTTTAAACTGCAGTTAAACTGTGCTTTGATTTTTGTTGATTAGGATGTGTCACGTAGAATTCATATGAACGCTTTTACTGCTCTACAGGTCGTATAATAGCGAGCTGTTGATTCGTTTAACTACACAACAGTTACACCTGGCAGTTACTGGCTGAAAATAAAGACCTGCTTTGCGGGGCTAGCCCGTTTTAATTTAGTGATGCATTATGCTCTGAGTAGCAAATTAAAGTTTATGAGGACCTGGTGATAGCAGTTTCTGATCTATTCCCTCTCCAGCATGTGTGTGCATGTATCCTATTAGGGCATGCACTCACATTAACACACACACACACAGAGACTGAAGTGCAGCAAAGAAACAAGCACGACCATCATCACACCGGCTTGCACGTGCAAATATACATGTCATAACATTAATTCACACAAACGCGTGGCTTCAGCTACCTTTATAGTCATGCATTCCATATACTGTAAAACCATGAGCTAGGTGTTTGATTACGTTCATGCCACAATGAATGAGTACGTGTCGATGCAGAGAGACTGAGTCGTGTACAAACTAACACCTTCTCTTTCGCCCCGCAGGGTGACAGGAGGAGAGCTGTTTGAGGATATAGTAGCCAGGGAGTACTACAGTGAGGCTGATGCCAGGTAACATACACCCACACACACACTCTCTGCTGAGCACAGCACCCATTGTGCATCTATGTTACTGGAGAGAACTGCATGTGCCTCTATATATGTGTATATTTGTGTTTCACATATGGTCGTCTCAGAGGTGTGATGCAGCTGCCTTGTCTCTGAGGCATCTCGTGGAGTTATTTATAAAGGTGATTAATGACATATAGCCTGCGGTATTAATCATACACGGCCTACCTTATGCTGCCAGTTTTATGCTGGAATGCTGCCTCCCCAGAGACACACAGAAAAAGAGAGCGTGTTTTCCTGTTGTGGATCTATATAGTGTATTGCATTAACTCTTCTCAGAAATGACTCGCCATCATGTGATATATTATCCATTAAGAAAACAGCATAAGAAGTCTAATCGTGCCAACTTATGATATATTGTTATGAAATTGTTTCTTCTTCTCTCTTCCTCAATTATTTCCCTTCATCTGCTTTTTCTCTTTGCTTTCTTCCCTTTTCTGTTTTCTTTCCCGTCACTTGTTCCATCAAAATCCTTCACGTGTCCATTGCTGTTGCCCTCAGCCACTGCATACAGCAGATCCTGGAGAGTGTCCACCACTGCCATGTTAATGGGATCGTTCACAGGGATCTGAAGGTTTGTATGACCACAGCCATTGCTGCAGCCAAAACAAAATCCTATTCCCAGTCCTGAACCTGCACCCCAGATGGCGACATCCAGAAAGACCAATAAGTCTTGACCTGTGCTCTTTGAAATGGAAGTTTTCTCATCTGATGCGAGACGTGGCTCCATTATAAAGGTTCTTTATTTGTCGCATTCGCTCGTTCTTCCCTGTAGAGGAATAAAAGCTTTAGGTATTTACTAAAGCTGACATGACCTTGACCTTAGCTTCAAAACTTGCTACAGTTCTGGTTTGCAGAAATGTGACTGAAGGCCACCTACTTCTCTCCTGCTTCTTCGTCTTCTTCTTCTCTAGTGTTATATTAGATCCTTGTTGAGCTTGTTTCTTGTATTCGTGGTTCAGTGCTGGTGTCAACAATAAGGATCCCCTCAATAATTCTACTCGATGTTACCGTGAGCATGCTTGCATTCTTGTGAGTGTGTGAGGTTGTGTAACGATCCCGAGTGTGGCGCAGCGTTGATAGAAATAGGAGCAATCACGAACCAGAAGCTCAGGAATGATCACCATTTGCATAATTATGTAAAAATTATGTTGAGATATGAAAGATTTCCTAAGGTCATGAATATTCTAATGGTAGCCTGTATTCTCATAACTTCCCATGAGCATTTTGATGCGGAAGGAAGAGAGAAGAGAATGCAAGAGGGCTCTTCTGAATGTGGTCAAATGGATTGTGAGCATGTACCTCAAAAAAAAGGGAAAATAATAGTCATGTTCTTTCATTTTGTTTCGGTGGATGTCCTTTGCTGAAGTGATTTTAAAGTTTTTGTGTGCTTCATAATCAGGAGGATTTATTCATCATTATGTAAATCATTATGTAGTTGTGTCCAGTTGTCAGTTATTGTCTGTGTCCTGAGTCACACGTCGGCCATAAACTGACTGCTCACAGGCTGTCTGTGTTTAGACTCCCTAAATGTTAGAAAATGTTTTATTCATTAATTCATTTTATGCACTGTCTAACTGGCCTCGGGTTAGCAAAGACCTTTCTGCACCTGTGTCTGTGTGCGCGCGCTCGACAGCGTGCATGCTGTGGGCTTGCATATATTTATGATCGTGCTAAACTGTGTGTGCGTGTTTGTCGTTACACATATGTGGCTGAGTCACTTGTTTTTACACCCACGTCTCCTGTTCCACCACACCTTCCCCCTGTATCCTTCTCCCTGCAGTGTGCACTTTGTTCCCACTCATGGATTTTAACAGTGGATTGGTGTTACTGTGGACGAGCAGCTCACGTCTACTACCAAGACACTCCCCTCTGAATCCATGAGGCTGAGGGAGCAAGTCCACAGCTCCAGCGTGAAAAATGTCCGTGGTCACGTAGAGATTTGGTCCCGTGCACATTTTTGTTTCTCTGTCATTTTGTGTGGCAGAAAGGGAGTTGCCTCGGACACTGATTTAAGAGCAGTTTAGCGTCGTTGACCCCTAATGGTGCTGATTAGGATTTGGTCTGGCTAATCTGATCTTAGATCTGTGTCTGTGGGCAACCTGTTCCCAGAGCGTGTGACCTCTCACCTCTAACCTGTTTGACTCCGCCCCCCCAGCCTGAGAACCTTCTATTGGCCAGTAAGCTGAAGGGGGCGGCGGTCAAGTTGGCTGACTTTGGGCTGGCTATCGAGGTACAGGGGGACCAGCAGGCATGGTTTGGTGAGTATTCATCCATTCATATTTACAAGCTGAAACAGTTGGTCAATCAAGCAACCAGTCAGTCAGTCAGTCACTCATTTAGGTAGATGACAAACAGCCTCAGTCACTGAACTGCCCGTTCCCGCCTGCCATTCCACATCTCCTCCCTCCCTCCATGTTACTCCTTCAGGTTTTGCCGGCACTCCGGGCTACTTGTCTCCAGAAGTTCTGAGGAAAGACCCATATGGGAAACCAGTGGACATGTGGGCCTGTGGTAAATAACATTCAAATTCTCTCACTGGAACTATTTGAATAAGTTGGACGCTCTCGAAGTGTACCATTCCTTCACTTAGTGGCTGTGTCTGACTTGGTCAAGTAGATATGTCTGTCCCAACACTACAGCCTTATGTTGTTTTGAGTGTTTTGTGCAGTAGTGTGACTGAATTTTACATTGCTGAAGAATAAAACTGGCTACATCAGCATCACATTGTAAGTCCTACATTATAGCGGTAATCGCTGCACATATGGCCAAACTTCACATGACCCTTTTTTCTCCAGGTGTGATTTTGTACATCCTGCTGGTGGGCTATCCTCCTTTCTGGGACGAGGATCAACACCGTCTGTACCAACAAATCAAGGCTGGGGCCTATGATGTAAGCGTGGACATACATAGAATACATAGGACTGCAACCTAGAAAAATCAACTGTGATTTTGATGAAAAATAACTTGAAATTTTTTTAGAATTAATTTACACAGGCTTAAAATACACCTCTACACATTACTTCTCAGGCATTTAGTGTCATAACTATCTCTTTAACTAGGCTGTTTACTTTATCCACCAGTTAACTTGTGTGCCAATAGGATGAGGACAAGTACACAGCTGGGCCAGTTGTGTCTATTCAAATTATTTGTACATTTGTGATCTTTGAATCAAGATGAATCATTACTGAAGTTTTTTCCCCAAATACTATGAAATTGAATTTCCACTTAGCTCTAAAGAACAAATTACGTTTATCTTATATGAAGTAGTTTGAAAAAGTTATTTAAGAAATGATTTATTTCTATAAGGCAGAGGGAAAATATTGTAATCCTAACTTCAAATCCAGAGAATTACCTGGACTGTGTTCTTGCCTACTTATTTCCACCACTGCTTGTATCACTTCAGTGGAAATGTTGCTCCAATAAAATCTTCTGATCCTAATAACATCTTGAATACACACATTTACGGTACTGTTGGTTCTATCCTCATTTCAGAGGAGCATTCATTTTCTGACTGTTCACATGTTTATTTTCCTCCATGTCCATCCTATACTATATATTGTTAGTTAAAAAGTATCCAAAATGCTTTATTTTTATGTTCCTGTTAGCTTTGTCTGTGTAATGAGTGCTTTACACACTCTTGACAGTTTCCGTCCCCAGAGTGGGACACTGTAACTCCTGAGGCCAAAGATCTGATCAACAAGATGTTAACCATCAACCCCAGTAAACGCATCACTGCCGCTGAGGCCCTCAAACACCCCTGGATCTGCGTATGTGGCACAAACACACACAAACAGATGCAGAAATACATCCACAGATTCAGATACAGAAATAAAGACTCATGTATTGATAATAGTACACCGTCGGAGGTAACAGATTGCATAAACACTACGTTACCTAACTTCCATGAACACACATTAATCTGCAGTTTGTTTGCCCACACGGACACATCTATACATTCCTCCCACCCATTGTTTCCATTCCCTCCTAATCCTCAAATCCTCTCATCTTCCTCCTGCAGCAACGGTCCACTGTAGCTTCCATGATGCACAGGCAGGAGACTGTGGAGTGCCTGAAGAAATTCAATGCCAGGAGGAAACTCAAGGTGAGACTTCTGGCAATCCTTCATGCTTCTATTTATATAGAGCAACCCATCCAGCCATCTTTCTCTCCCCCTCTCTGCCTAACTCACGCAAGACTTCTCAGACTAACTTAGAAATGATGACTTGTTCTCTAAAGCCCACAAGTTGCCCTTTTACTGTGCTTCTCTTTTCTTGCTGCAAACTTATAATCAACCTTCCTTTGTGTCTCTTCCTTCCTTTCGTCCATCATCATTTCCTCCTCCTTTCCTTCTTTTCCGTCACTGCAGGGAGCAATATTGACCACTTTGCTGGTCACGAGAAACTTCTCAGGTATGTCATTCTCAGCTTGGTGACCAAGACCTGCTTTCCAAAACATACGATCTACACTTAGGAACATTTAGAGCCTTTAATACTACGAGAAGTGCATCTTCTTGTACTGAGGCACTACAAAGAATTTAAAATAGTGTAGAGACTGTAATTTTTTGGGGTGGGGGTGGGGGTGGGGGTGTGGGAGACTATTTCTGAATACGTTCAGTCTGTTTCTGAGAGATGATCTAGTCACCTCCTGCTATGTCTCTAGGTGTTGTTCTACTACTCTATCTCTATTTTTGCACTTTGTCATACTTTTTGCATGTTTTTCCTTTCACATATCTCTAATTTCTCAGGCTCTTACTAGTCCACTTTCTCTCTTCATTGTACAGTGCAATGCATTAGTGCATTTGTGTCTCTTTTATTATTCATCCTTTTCTTCCTTTTTCAATTTTCTTTCCTTATTTTGGTTTGGATTGTGGTATCCATTTGAGGTAAGATTTTTGGAATGACAGGGAAATATGTGGGTCTGGGCCCAGCTATACTAAGCAAAAGTTGTGATATTTAAGATGTTCTGTTCTTCTAATAGCCAATCACATATGCATGATTTGGTATTTGAAGGAGCAATTTTTGAGAATCACGCCTGCAAAAGTGCCAATATAAGATCAGAATGAAATTTAAACAAGCTCACAGCATGAATTTGAAATGCATTTTGCAGTTTAGGTTATTTATACTGTTAGAAATTAAAGTGAAAATAAAGAGTGGTGGGAGTGTATGTGTGTGTGCCAGAGGTTCAGTGCATGTGTATGTGTGCAAATGCCAATATAAGAATGGAGATGCGTAGATTATCTTTTTCATCACCTGCTATACATATATATATATATATATACACACCCAATTCACCACCCACAGTTCAGCCTCACACGTGAATTAGTATGTAGTACGATAGCACAACTTGCATAAATGATGATGTTATTCGGAGCATTTGCTGCATTGCATTATGGACCTTGCAGTTGGATTTTGCACCTGGAGTTTGAAGATAAGCTCAGTTGATTGATATGCTTGCTGCATGTTAGTGTAGCCTCAGGCACAGGACTCTGTTTGTGGACTCTCATGCTGAAGTGTTGTCTCTTTCTTTGCTTCTACAGCAGCCAAGAGTTTGCTCAACAAGAAGGCAGACGGCGTTAAGGTGAGCTGCTTTGCACAGCGAAGAACATGCTTTGTTTCTTGCATTATGTTTCTGGAACGTTCGGCATCTGAGGAGCCTTATTGATTGTTATTATTATGCATTGTGCACTTAACAACATCATCATTCAGGGACAGTCACTCCAAGTTGTGGGAAATGGTTGTTATTTTCTTAGCTTGATCTCACAGTTGTTTTGTGCCACAGCGGACCACATCATTTATTTCTGTTTCTGTTCTGGTTTCATCATCCTTTTTTTGAAAAATTCACTCGTCTCTTTAGTTTCTCTTCCTGTCGTTACTTCCTGAATTTACCACATCTCATATTTCCCATGATCATTTAATCTTTTACTGTAGAGGCCCTGTTGTGCTCTGTCTCAGTTTCTTTGTGTGTTTGAGGCCCAATCTGAAATCTAACACCTGACGCTGAGGTGCATGTGTGAATGTTTGGTCACATTGTTAGGAGTGACTGACTAATTCTGTGTGGATGTTTTTTCCTACAAGTGAGTGTCGATTTGAAATTGGACCCCTGCATACATTGTTTTGAATCTGTGTCACTGTGTTTGGGTCTCACTCAGGCCTACAAAGTACCACGCTACCAGATCAGTTCCAGGGAGTTTATCCCCCACTATGTGGGCCCAGCTGATGAGAACGTAGGACATTTTAGTCAAAAAACAGAAAGAAGAGACATGGCTATTTTGTGAAATTGACTGCATATGAGGCTTTGCGGTGATCAAGGACAAAGACACTGAATGTACAACTTTCCAGCTCAGATTTTTTATTCCATATTAAACACTTAATATGTTGATTTTTGACCAGCACATTCATACAAGAGTCGTGTCGGGAAACGTTTTCATTGACTGCTTTGATGGATGAGGAAAATGACTTAGAAATATCTAGACTGGAGGAGAGCCAATTTCTTAATTAGTTGACTACTGATGATATTTTACTGTCTTGTCTGACAGGGAAGATGGTCAAAAATAAATTGAAACTGCTTGCAATCGCCACATTATTACATCCTCCGTTATCTTCTCCCAAATATAGCGGCTTAGAGTTACATCAGAATTGGCTACCTTTGAAGAAAATTGGTTTTAGGAGCTAATTTCTTTCTAAATACCTTTTGCACAGCTCAGTTGATGATGTTATGGCACTTTCCTCTACACGACCCTTACCTATATCTAATAAAGTGTAAGTCATATTACATAGTGCGCTTTGTAAGATGCACAGATTCCCGAATTTGGTCTTATTCTGCTAACATCAGATCTTCAGGGCACATGAGTTGGGATGATCATTTTGGAACTGATGGTAGCCAGACAGAAAGAGAGGCAGTGAGAGAAAGTGTGAGTGTGAGTTTGAAGTGTGTGTCATGTCCCCTCTACACTGCCCCCTGCAGGTCAACAACAAAGCCAACACAGTGACCAGTCCTAAAGACACTGGCCCTGCCCCTGCACTGGTATACACACACAGCCTCATCCACAGCCACACCTTCATTCACCAAACATCGATGCCTCCCTCCCTCCCTCACATCCCGCTGTGGAGGAGGTACAGGTTCACCCTTTCCACAGGGTCAGATCATTTTCTGTTTGATCTCAGCCTTGCTTGATAAGATTTAAATTCTTAACCAGGTGTGTGAGGATTTTGAATAAAGAAATCAAGGGCAGTAATAAGAAGTGAAACAGATGTCTAGGCTATCCCTGAATGAAATAGTGTGTAAAAGCTTTTGTGACTGCGCAGCATGTCCCAGCTCTAGATAGCCTGGATACAGCTTCAGATATTTCTAATTCACATGGATGCATTCATTCATTCATCTGAATTTGTAGTGTATGCATGGGGTATATATACATATCGAGCTTGGCTAGTTTAGATTTGCTGCATTCGTGCAATGTTAATGTTGGGCTGAAGCAATAAGCCTTTACACATGTTTGGATTGGGCTTTGAGTAGTGTAATCTGTGGTTAGGGCAACCTCTACCTCAACCTCTTTGTCCCCTTGTATTCTTCCAGACTCCCCCCCTCTTCTCTCCTTCCTCTTTACACTCTTATACCACGCATGCATTTCTTACATGTCATTAAATGTGCTTTATCAGTGTTGCATATGAGAGTAAAATCCAAGACTTAGAATCTGCACAGGCGTTATTTAGGGTTTGTTGCGGACATGGTTTGTCTGTGCATGGCTCTGAGAGGTGTGAGGACACTGGCTCCTTGGCCGTCACTCATTTACTTGTGCATGGTGTCTGCTGACTGGCTGCTGACGTCAGGCCACATGACTGCTGCTCTGCATGATGTCAAAGACTTTCCGTCCCCCCATTTGCTGTCAAGTCGATTACGCATGAACAGAGGCACATGACATCTGTCTCTTTAGCTCTCTCTCTCTATATATATCCTCCTTTCTCTCTCCATCATCATGCACACACACACACACACACACACACACACACACACACACACACACACACACACACACACACACACACACACACACACACACACACACACACACACGTATACACGCACTCGCACACACATGAGGCTGCTGATGTTATAATCTAGTGTAATCTGGGTGAGTGATTAGAAGGACTGAGCATGTCATCAAGATCGATTCCACAAAAGCTCAGACATCTGATTACCGAGGCAGGGCAGCGGTGAGGGCTGATGAGAGAAAAGCAGAGAGAAAAAAGACAACAATGCCATGCTGGAGGAGAGATTAAAGCACAAAGAAGGAGAAACAAGTGAGCACAGGCCATTGAAAAAGGCTTTGTTTTTTGTTTGCTGTCAGATACATTGTGATAGACAGACAAACAGACAGATTTACATTTTCTTAACCTTCAAATTTTGAAAATACACACAAACACATCTGCTTTAACAGTGTCTGTGCCATCATACCTTTTCTGGCGTTCTTTCGTTATTTGTAAATTCTCCTTCACTTGTTCTCTTCAGGAACCACAGACAACTGTGATTCACAACCCAGTGGATGGAAACAAGGTATCACCACAAAACCACCCTTAGTGTTGTTTTATTGATAGCTATACTTGATATAAAAACTGCCTGCGCTGTAGGCCTTTTCACTGTCCTTACTGTGTACTGTTATATAATCACTTGTTAATATATGATGCTCTTGGGGCACCCTGGTGGCTTCAGGGTTTTAAGACTCACCCCAGCCGATGACCTTGTTGCATGTCATTCCTCCTCTCTCTCCTCTTATTTCCTCTTGGCTATACTGCAGTTGAAAAATAAAGACCAAAAATGCCCCTAAATCTGACATTGCAAGAGCATTTGGCATTTTAATTGTTTTCTTTTGCCACACATTGGTGTTAAAACTACATATTGCACTACTGTATCTTTGTAGATGCATGTGTTACATAAACAGAATCTGTGTGTCTTGTTTTCCTCTCTGTCAGGAGTCCGTTGAGAGTGCCAACACCACCATCGAGGATGAAGATGTAAAAGGTATGACAAACCTGTGTTTTTTGTCTGTTATCTGCTTACAGTTCTCACCTACACTAAATGGTTGCAACAGCCAGCCCTCATCGTTTCAACTCAGACTGATCACTGTTGTGTTTTTTTTCTTCATTCTGTTTTGCCATGCAGTTAATAGCAAGTTAACTACTGCAGCTTCCTTTTGGCTGTCAATTCCTCTTGTAAAATACTGCCGCCCTGTTCTTTTTTCTCTCTTTCCCTCAACTGCGTCATCTCTCCCCCATTTTACGTCTGAGGTTAATACAGAAATCGGCGAAGAATGTTTTTTTCTGCATGTCATTTTTATGTTTTCAGCATAATTAAACGTTTCCCCTCTCTACTTTTTTCTTCCCTTTCTTGTGCTTTGTTGAGAATATCGTTTTTTTTCTCCTCCGTATTTCCTATCCTGCCATATATGCTTGTCTCCGTCACACACTTGACACCCAATCACACACCCATCCATGCAACCTCTGTCAGCCCTTCGTCTGGGCAGCTTAGTGAGCGGTATCTTGAGTTCTAAGAGCCGCTCCTCACAGATGTCTGACTCAAGACAGACTCCCACCTCCTCATTTCAGAGTAAGTCCCTCCATAATGGGGGAGATGCCCCGTTTTGTTTGCCTCATGTTACCCGACCATCACTGTAGGATAGTGATTTCTCTGTGTGAAGTGTCTCAAATCCTGTGTTCCTGATGTTCAGATCATTTCCTTGGCTTAGACAACTGGGTGTTTGATGTAGTTTGAGATAATTGCTTCATCTACTGCACTGACTTTCCCCCTTTCCAGTGAAATTAATCCTTTGTTTATGCCCCTCAAATGTTTACCTCTCCCATTCGATTTATTCCACTGTGTTTGTAGAAGATGCTGTCCTGCATATTCGTGCTTTGTAAATACAGATGCTCTTGTTACTCCTCGATTTACCTTTTGTTCTGACTTACCCAAACACTGTCAGGCACAGTAAAGAGTTGACTCATTTACACACACTCAGTATCGTATTTCATGTCTGTGAAGGAAATGACAGTGAAGGACTGATTCTCACATACAGTATTTTTTATTATTTCACATGTCTGTTGTTTCACAAATTAAGTAATTTTTTTAATATCCCCCAGCCTGCACCAATAACAATAAAGGTAACTGTCAATATTATTTAGTTAAAACTGCTTTTGTAGCAAATACTTGCATCTGAGCATTGGTTTGTCTTTGTTCATTTTGAGCTTTGTTGGGTGAAAGAAATCGTGTCATCCTGCATTTTCCTGCCTGATATCACTATTAGTCATGGGAGGCTTTCGTCTTGCTTTGTTACTCAGAGATGAAATATGTCAAAAACTTTGTGAAATACTTTTTTGAGCGCCTTCCATTTCTAATACCTTTTGAAATCCTGCAAATTTGTAGACTAGAACCCATCTGAAGCTGATTTGATGTCAGATTTTCTTTACCTGCACTCAGACCAACATTTGCCTGAAAATAAAGTACCTACGCATTTTTTTTTTTTTACATCAGTTCACTTGATGATGTTCTGTGATCTTGTGTTGTAGCCCGCAAACAGGAAATTATTAAAGTCACTGAGCAGTTGATTGAGTCTATCAACAATGGAGACTTTGAGGCCTATGCGTAAGTTTCTTCCTCCCTCGGTTTGTACAGCAACATCTAACTGACAGTAAAGATTTGTTTACTCCCTTTGCTGATTTTGCTGCTTTGTTGTTTCTTTTTTGGTCTAACAGGAAGATTTGCGATCCCGGTCTGACTTCCTTTGAGCCTGAAGCTCTGGGCAACTTGGTGGAAGGACATGACTTCCATCGTTTTTACTTTGAGAATGGTAAGTTCGAGACTGACTTTGTCATAATTAGTCAGTATCATAAATGACAGCCTATTTTAAACATTAAAATCTGTATTTTCAAGAACAAAACAAGTAAATTGCCAATTTGAGCGTCAGAGTGAACACATTCAACAAATTCAGTGAGAATTTGTGTCAAAATACAATTCTTGCTTATATCACTGTTTTCTAGAGCTGTTTAAATTTGTACCATCCATCGATCTGACTTTGCTCCAAAAGGAGCAGCGAGAGTCAGTTGGTCCTACACCCAAATTAAACACTGAAAAGGATACCAGGAAGGATCAAGGGTTGCTCATCAGTTTGTTGAAGGTTTTCCTGCTGCTCTGGAGATTTTTAACAAAAAATGCCTGTTATAAACATGCTTGGTTTCATTTGCGTGATGTGAGGAGTAACCTAATACATCAATTGTTTGTTGCCGCTCACAGTACGAAAATGTTGTTACAAGTATAATGAGGGCTTTAGCAAATATGGGCTGGAATGTTTGTTCTAGATCAATATTTATTCTTCTCAGTGTATGGTTGGTGTTTGCCGCTATACTACAAGGGCATGGAATCACCTTGGAGCAAAAAATCACTAATGAATAATGACTGCTATAAATGGCAGAATGTTCTCAGTCTGGGTATTAATAGTTCAGACAAACCAGATATGTCCCAGAAACCTCAATCACTTGGCGAGCCCGTGCTTGTCCACCTTCCAACATCAACATATGGACACTGCAGCTCCTCTGTTTTCATATCAATTAGTATTCCAGGAAAGAACCAGTGTTTTGTTTTTGAACAGCTATGCAGCTGTAGTTCTGTATTAGATTAACATAACAAGCAATAATTCTTACCCAACCCAGAGCAGGAAGTAAGAAAATATTTACCACAGTATTTATTCAGTGTGACATCTGTCTCATTTGCAGCGCTGTCCAAAGGGAATAAGCCGGTGCACACCATCCTCCTGAACCCACATGTGCACCTTATTGGGGAGAATGCGGCGTGTATTGCCTATATACGGCTGACCCAGTACATGGATGGCAGCGGCATGCCTCGCACCATGCAGTCTGAGGAGACCCGTGTGTGGCACCGCCGTGATGGAAAGTGGCAGAACATTCACTTCCATCGCTCCGGCTCGCCCAGCATCCCATCCCAGTAAGAGGCAGTAAGAAATACACCGCAGAAACCTTGATTCATTCAGGTGTGGTCAGCACAACCACCAGCATCTCATTCCTCAGTTTGTAGAACAACAAAATGAGACATCCTTGCCGTGGAGCTGTTGCTTTAAAGCAGCGCCAATTAAATATGATGTGTGGCACAGCTGCATCATCTGTCCACTGTTTGTTTTAACCCACCACTGTATTTT